>NC_092621.1:5300833-5630000 GCF_047663525.1 Anas platyrhynchos | reverse complement strand
GATGGTGCACTTTATAGTATTTCTGTGCAGTTAGAACATCCTTGTCTTTCCTTATTACAGCTGAGATTTAATTAAAATTAAATTAAAATTAGATTAAATTAAGAGAATATTTTTCTGCTATTAAATAATATTTGAACATCTTCTTCATGTTTGCACTGAAAACAGTGAATAAATGCAACATTATTTTTTGGCCAAATGAATTTACTTGATAATCATTAAATAGTATTCCCAAAAGGTAGAAATATCAGTGGTTTTTTGTTCTTTAACTTTTGTGAATTAATATTTATAAGGAATTTATTAACATAGGGTTACTCTGAATTAAACCTTGTAAAAACTTTACTGCTTTGTTAATATTGTGAGGATCTGACTTTTTTTTCCTTTTTCATACCACACATCGATATTACAATCTTTTCTCTTTAGTTTATATGACAAGAAGGCCCCAATTTTCAAACTCCCCCCTCCCCCCAAAAAAAAGAAATAAATTAAAAAGAACTATTAATTTTAATATTTACTTGTAGAAATCCAAATTTGAAAATGTTAATTATTCTTTAAACTCTTCTCTTGAGCCATACCCAGGTTAATGGAAACTGTGAGCAAACCCAGTTTAGGTCACTGATAAAGTTGTGTGTGCTGACTGCAACAATTTGGATGCAAAGAGTAAACTCTAGCTTCTTTTCTTAATGTGTTGTACACCTCAAATACATTTTTTTTTTGATATGTAACTTTTGCTTCCCAATGTCCTTGCTGATCTTTTCATGACATGTTCACTCAATTTTATAGAGAGCTTGTCTCTCACCATGTATTTTACAGGACCTGATTAAATGGGTTTCCTGTATGGGCTGTCATTGAATAGTTCTGTTCTTAGTATTGGCTCCTAAGGTGATAGAGCAAAACTAATTCTGTAATTTACAGCTTCAGTCGTATCACCTTCTGGTTGCATCCCTTTCCCTATCGCATCAAGTTTATAGTTCATTTCAAGTTTCTCTGGCTTTCCTTTGCATTTTGAGAAGAACAATCGAATTTATAAGGTTAACTGCTATAAGTAATAATTACAATAGTAATGAGATTAATAATAGAGGAACACTAACAATTCATTGGAAAGAATTAATATTATAACCAAAAAAAAATAGATGAACTAGGGGAGTCATGTACATACCTTGTAACTTCTTATACTAAACTTGAAAATACTACAATTATGGCTTTAAATTTATGTGGTACTAACTCTTTCAAACCAAAATCAGAATTCATAATTTATATATATATATATTCTTTCACTTGATTTAACCTTTATTTTACAAGGAAGCCTCTTAAAATATTAATTGCCTTTTTTCCTACAGAGATCTAACAGTGGCAGACAGCAAGGTAGTGCTCACACACAGCAGGAATAGAAAAAAAAGAGAGGAGATGCTTTATAGGAAATACATATATATATAAAAGAAGCTTAAATAATACAACTTCCCTACATATTCTCAATGAAGTCTTTTATTCTCATAGACTCAACAATTATTTTCATTTTTTCATCATTTTATAGGTATAGTTTAACATCCCAGTTTGCATCTAAAGATCAAGAATAATGTAAAAATAAATAAATTAAGCTTTACCACATGCATCTAAGGAAGGTAAATATTGTACTCTTTGGCTATGACAAAGAATTAATACTAAGAGCCAAATCCAACACAATGTATAGGTGACTAGGAGTAAAGCAGTCATCTCCAAGATGAAAAATTTAAATTAAAAGTATAACATCTTTCTTTAACACTTTTGAAGACTAATGTGAATTAGAAAGGGATCAGAACTCCATTGTCCACTAGCAGTTACCCAAAATTTATTTTCTTCCTGGAGTTTATCAACAGAATCAGTATTGTAAGGAAATCAATTTTATTAAAAGTGGACAATGACACCGTGAGATGTTGCAGAGAAGATCTTGCTTCTTTGCTATGAACCAGCACCACTTTCCACCTGGCTGCCTATAAGCAAGGTGTCTGGCCTTTCTGAATTCCTACATGGCTCCAGATGAACAAAAGACAGACAATGCTCTGCAGGTTCAGAATCACAGAACTACAGAGTAATTTTGGTGGAGAGGGGCCTTTTGAAGGACATCCGGTCTGGTCCTTTACTCAAACAACATCCCTTCATTTTCCATTAATAATGTTACTGAAAGCCTTGCCTAAATGATTTCTGGTTGTTTCCAAACTAAAACTCCATCTTAAGACTGACTCAAAGAGTTACTTTTTCAAAGTCACAAACTCTGGCAAAATCACAGCCTCTCTGTGACTCCCACAGAGTCACAAAAATCACAGCCTCTTTGTTAACACCCACAATTTATTTTCTCTTCATAACTATCAGTTATTTCCAGCCTGCCTTATTTAGGAAGTAATTGCTCAAAGTTCAGTAGATGCATCATCTATGCATTAGCACAGCTTAGGAGAAAAATTAAGAACATCCTACCACTTCATAATTACAAAGAGCGTCTGAGAGGCAGGGTAATTAATGTCATTTAACTGATGATCCAAGACAACTCCAACATCCATGCCGCTACATAAGCACTGCAGGATCACCATAGCTATATCTCATCAGCACCTCAATTTTGTACCAGTGTTGAGTGATAGTATATCAAGAATCACAACTGCCCTTTACAGTGTGTCTGGGCATCTATGTGTAACCAAAACTTCATCATCAAGATTATAGTCTGTTATATCATGAATAACATTCTTTCCAACAATTAACTTTCTTTGTTCTTTTATCTAAAATTTTAATAGACTTGACTGTGTTTAAGAGATTATAATATCTATTAAATTCACAAGTTTTTTTGCCATGTGTAATATTTTAATTAAAGCAATCACCATTTAACTTATTTACTGAGAAAATAAAATCTCAGTGTGAATTGAAAGGAAAAGCAGTGACACTATCTAAAATTGTGTGGATCACATGTCCTGATAAAGGGAACAGAAATGAACATCAGTCACATAAATCATTGTCTGTTTGTCAGAACTTCCCAGTTTGCATTTATTTTTTAACAGAGGAATATTATTTTTGTTTCAGAACACAAAAAAAAAAAAAAAAAAAAAAAAAGTTCAGACACATATTTATTAAAATTTTGATAGGCTGATCAACATTTCCAAGACAAGTTAACATTGCCCTTCATTCAGTGTGTTCTTCCAGTTGATGTTTTTTTGAAGTTGGACCAGTGATTACGGCATTTCTGATCATCAGTCGTATTATTTTAAATGCTGCCAAGCTGGCTTCAGCTAGAGACTTATTTCCTTTCAGTATGAGGACTACAATAATTCAGAAAGAGAGAATAGAAACTTCAAAAGCAGATGTACTGACTTTCAGTAGATTGATAGGATTGTTTGGCAGCCCTTGGGAACATAGTAGTCAGTGAAAAAAAGGCTGAATGGACCTCAGTTTACAAGTGCTTGCTATTTCACTCAACAATTATGTTCAGCATCAGAAAATAGGCCTAACCAACTTAGGCCTGGTTAGTTACAAGATGTCTGAAACTGTGCTTGCATTTACTGTAACACCATCAAACATCTCCACATGTTTGAATGGAAATTATTGTAGAAATACAAAAAATAAATAAACAAATAAAATCTTCCCTTCCCTTCCCTTCCCTTCCCTTCCCTTCCCTTCCCTTCCCTTCCCTTCCCTTCCCTTCCCTTCCCTTCCCTTCCCTTCCCTTCCCTTCCCTTCCCTTCCCTTCCCTTCCCTTCCCTTCCCTTCCCTTCCCTTCCCTTCCCTTCCCTTCCCTTCCCTTCCCTTCTGTTTTGTTTTCTTTTCCCCATCCTTTTTCTTCCCCTACACCTTCATTTAAGACAGAGCACACCCCACCCAGATGAACATGTTAAAAGAGTGTAAAAGCAACTTGTGCAATCCTTTCCACAGTCGTATTGCCTACAACACTGCCAATAACATGCTCCAGTGCTCCATAAGGCTTTCACTTCCATCTCTGACAGATGCCCCAAAGCAATACACACCCCAGCTTTATCAAACTTCTGCTTTAATGGAAAACTTGAACAGCAATCTCCCACACTTTTATATCAGCACCTTTGCATCCAACACAATCTGTAACTCCCATTTGGAAAGTTATTCTGCCTTAATGTGGTTAAGGACTCTGACATATAAACCAGTCACTGTAGGATAATAACTTACAAAGCATCAGAAGTTCCCTGGTAGCTGCATGCACAGTCTTATCCCAAGACACCCTTCAGTAGACGTGAGTTAACTTAACCACTCTCTCTTAGATGGTGCAAATTAACAGTTACAGTGAAGATGGTGTCTAATTCTTTTCCTCCCCTCCCCCTGTGCCAGTGCCTGACTATATCACCCAGTCTCTCCTCTAAGAATTGTTAGAATATGCATATAAATTATTGTGCTGCTTGCTATCTCCTGTACAGGCAGTAAAGTAGAAATGGTAATAAGTCATGAGGAAGTATTTCTTAGCCATGAAGCAGGGCATTCAGCAGAATTCTGTGGTTAGCATCATTTAGCAACATCTATTAACTGCAGAAGAGTAACAAAAATCCACATCAGATAGAGATTAGCTGGAAAGGTGTGCACATGAAATAAATGCTGGTGTTGGGTGAAATATTTTCCTGTGAAGGTTAGCCCAAGGTCTTGCTTGCAAGGGTAAGTGTTACTCAAACAGAACAATGCCAGCAGCAGCCTTAAGAGTCTTGGCAGATAAGCATGTCTTTTCTGTCCCAACAGAAAAACAGTGTTACTATCCCTGCTGTCCCTGAGAGTTTACTATGAGAAGTCAGGCCATAGAAAAATAAATCATGAAGCTGATGCAAAAAAAAAAAAAAAAAAAAAAAAAAAAAAAAAAAAAAAAAAAAAAAAGAGAGAGAGAGAAAAAAAAAAAGGAAAATCAAAAATTACTCTTCAAATCAATGTATTCAACATATACTACTGGTATCTACTTGTTTACTTGTTTTCCTGTGAACTTTTAAGAAGTACAGCTCCTCTGAATGATGCCTAATGAGTGTTTTCTGATCATCAGGTGGTTCTTCATCACCTGTTTCACATCCATTTTGTCTTTATTCTGTTCTTGAACTGTTTCTTGTTCACAAAGTGGTTCTGAAGATAATGCAGCAGCATCCTATGGATCCTATGGGTATATGAGAATGAGGACTGACAAGCCATATGCTCTCTGTTGAATTGAAGGGGATACAGATCCAATCTGTGGAACAGAAGATCTGATAGTAGCTTTAGCTAAAATCTTAAAATATATATATATATATAATTTTTTAAAAAGTTCTTCCCTGAAGTATTTATCTTAAATCCTAGGCCTGTGAGTTTGCGTGGAGGAGACAAGTTATTCTCCTGCATGCCCCTGCTCTTCTCTAGTGAGCAAGCCTTGTATGCAGCCTGCTACAATGTCAACTTGCTCTCTTCAAGCAAGGTCACTACTGCTGTAATGAGTAGCTCTACATTTCTTTAGAGCACCTTCCCAATTCTCTTCCATTAGAAGGTGCAAGCTCACTTTCATCTGAATTCACATTAGAGGAAGCTATTGCCAAAGGTGAGGTGTCTGTAAAAATCAAAGCTACTTAGACGTGCCTGTCAGGGAAAGTTTCACCACTCCAGCACAGTGTGTATTATCTGCTGAGACCTTTCCAAGACATATGGGAGAGAAATGTGCAACCAGCTTAGTGCTTTTCCAGTGCAAACATCCCCACTGTAATTGGTACAACCCACCCAGATACAGAGCCTTGCACCAGTTAGTACACATACCTTACTGTTGTCTTTGTCTACAGAAGTCCTGATAATGTCTCATCTGAGGCTTCTGCACATTACATCATCATTCTATTTTAACAGTTAACAGAAGTCTTGCAATCCACAGCTTCTTTCTATTTCTGGACTCCAACTGTCTTTATAAACAGAGAAGCGCACACTGCCTCATACTTGCCAAAATAATTTGATTTGGGGTGTTACAGTAGGAGCAGACACCCTCAAAGAAGTCTTTCTCATCATTGGCAGTGCCATCCCTGAGTAAATGAGACAATCTCCAAGGACATTGTGGAACTGGTGTGGACTGAGGGCATTGCCTTTGGAGGCAGACACCAGTCTGTCCTCCAGCCTGGGCTGTTGCATAGGAGGAATGGTCAGGTTTCTGTTAGCATTAAACACTGTGTTGAGGCTTGAAGTCTTCCACAAGGTAATCATTAAGGATTATCTGTTTCAGTGGCAAAGCCCAGGGAAGTGGTGGAGTCACCATCCCTGGAAGTCTTTAAAAGATGTTTAGATGTAAAGCTTAGGGATATGGTTTAGTGGGGACTGTTTGTGTTAGGTTAGAGGTTGGACTCGATGATCTTGAGGTCTCTTCCAACCTAGAAATTCTGTGATTCTGTGAAAGGACACATGCTAAGTTTTGTGGCTGGTGTTGTGTTTGTGCTTGTGTCCATGTACATTACAAAAGAAACTAAAGCAGAAGGTTCCAAGAGAGTAGAAGCCCAATTTCTTTTTCCACCTAGCACAAAGCATGGCACCAGATGGACTTAAGTTATAGGTCTGACTGGAAGGACTTATTAGTTTGAATTCAGTTCCAGACATATCCAGATCAAAGGGTATGTCTATACTGGTAAATTAAATGTTCCTGGACTCTGAGGCCACTTGGCATGGAACAGCCTGCCTTTATGTTGCTAGTCTCTGTCCCTTTCCAAACCAATTGAGGATTTGAAAACTGAAATGGGCCACATCCTTGCCAGGGCATACTGCAGTTGTTTAGTGGTATCATGATGTTTCAGTGCCCAGGCACACGTGAATTTACTAGCATAAACACAGCCAATCTGTCTTACCTGAGTAGTCCAAGTATCTGTATCCTCTACTTCCATGTCACTGATTTTTCAAGTGCTAATGGAGGGAAAGCCAGCTCTGAGTTACCTGCACCCATGACATTAGAATCTTTTTTTTTTTTTTTTTTTTTTTTCATCCAAAATGACTGAGCACAGCTGAGCTGATTGGGAGTTTGTGGAGGAAGAGCTATCTATCATCAGCATCAGTGTTGGATAATGGTTGGTGCATCATCCCCAGAGCAGCAGAGATCTAATTTGGTTATTCAGTCACCACACAGAAAGAGTAGAAGGTTGCTGATTGTTGTGACATTATTTCCAATGCAGATGTAAATTCCTCCTGCTGCAGCATAATTCTTCAGACAGTCCAGCTCAAGTTGAAATGTTATGACATTATGAATGTCCTACAGAGAAGTGCATATTATATTACCTGCAGAGTGCTCAGACTCTAAGGGATCGACCAAAAATTAAGCATCTCTAAAAGCAGTGGAACTGCACGTATAGATGTGCACTTGTGATGTTTCTGGGAATAAATCCACCTGCTGTAACTGGCAGGGCATGGATCATGATACTTTAGTGTAAGTGATCATCCTATGACAACAAGGGGGATATCATTTGTTTTCATACCTATGAAATAAGGATTTTTATTATTCCAATCAGCTGTAAAGGACAGACACTATAGGAATAAAACAGGAAATGTTAAGAGAACAAAGCTGAAATTCAAAACAAAAAATGGATTTTTCCATCTGAAAACAGGAGATAGGTTAATTTTAATGTGTTTGTTCCCATTTTGAAATTGATTTCTATATGGTCACATTGGCACTTGCTTCAGACATACTTTCATCTTTCCTGGGTCAATCACCCAAGTGTCCTGGTTTCAGTTAGGACAGAGTTAATTTTATTCCTAGTAGCTTGTAGGGTGCTATGTTTTGGCTTAAGATGAGAAGAGTGCTGATAACATGCTGATGTTTTAATTGTTGTAGAGCAGTGCTTACACCAAGCCAAGGATGTTTCAGCTTCTCCCTCTGTCCTGCCAGCGGGCAGGCTGGGGGTGCAGCAAGAGCTGGGAGGGGACAGACACAGAGCAGCTGACCCAAACTAGCCAAAGGGGTATTCCATCCCATCTGACAGCATGCTAAACAATATATAGGGGTGGCTAGCCAGGGTGGGGGGGCCAGACTGCTTGGGGTTAGGCTGGGCATTGGTCAGCAGGTGGTGAGCAATTGCATTGTGCATCACTTGTTTGTACACATTATTAGTAGTAGTACTATTATCATCATTATTGTTATTATTATTATTGTTATTATTATTTTCCCATCTTAATAAACAGTCTTTATCTCGACTCACAGGCTTCACTTTCCTGTTTCTCTCCCCCATCCCAGAAACGGGGGAGGGTGAGCAAATGGCTGTGTGGTGTTTAGCTGCCAGCTGTGTTAAACCACAACACCAAGCTACAACATGGTAGCTTGTACAGTATCTTAACAAAACTGGTAGGTCTTCCAAAAAATACTGTGACTGTCTTGAGTTTCAAAATTGTTGCTATCATTTTATTTATTCAAAAATGTGCACTATAATTTCAATGCTACTGCTATAGTATTTTGCCAAAATACTAAAATTAAAAAAAAAATACTACTCTTTTTACATGCTGGATTAGCCTTTTATCAATAATAACAGCTATAACTAACGAGTCTTAGCCTTTTATCAATAATAACAGCTATAACTAAAAAGTCTGTAGTTTACATAGCTGCCAGCCTAACTCACACTTTTCACAGTTTTTCTGCTGTTTTTTAGCCTGCCAATTTAAAACTGATCCTGATTTTCAGCAACAGCTCAAATTTCACTTACCATAAGAAATCCTGTCCCACAAGAAATACATCAAGAAGCAAGAAGAAAGTAAATGAGACCTAAAGGGAAGGTTGCATAGGCATCTCCAGAGGGTTAGATTTAAGATGTAATTCCTCCTGGATTGATCTTTTACAGGAGAGATTTGTTTGTTTGTTTGTTGTATCACTGGGAATTAAATGACATGCACATCACCACACATTCTTTTCCTTGTCCTTTTCTTTTCACACCATTGAAAAATAATATCTAGTGCAGAGAAACTGCATTGTTACTCAAAGAACAAAAGTCACTGAAACTTCAGGAAGTTCACAAGGATTTTTATCTTCCTATTATTTACATCTACTCTAACTACACTCTAAAACTTCATAAGTAAATCGTGTCACACCACTAAATGAGCTATCTGTTTAATTATTTTCTTTCTGAGAATACAAACGATAAATGCAGAGGAGGACACAGCTCATATTACAACTTTCTGGCACCTTTATGAGATTGGAAAATTAAAAAAAAATAAATAAATAAGGCAGAAAAATCCACAAAGTTAGGAAATATCCAGTACAAAGCAGTGGTGGAAAGCTGTCACAATGTTCTGAGTTACTATGCTCAGCATAACTGAGATGCCTCAAAAAGAAATCCTGCAAATTAGTTACACATACGTTGTTCAGCAGGCTGTAACGCACAGAAATAATAAATAAATAAATAAATAAATACTTCTATTTTAAGAGGGATCCAAAACCAAGAAACCAAGCCAATAAAGACTCCACCACTAGGTGGTATGACCAATGATATTTATGGACAGTGAGAACCCCAACATTCAGCAATTTCCTAGGTCAACAAAGAAAAAACGGAGAAAGCAAATGCATGAAATAAGAAAATTAAAAGCTATCCTGTGACTTTACATCATCAGGTAGATGTTAGAGCCAATGCAGTGCTCATTGTTAAAATATTCTTAATTAATTTGAAAATATTCTTTAGAGAAGGTGTGGAAGGTGAATGTTGAAATCACCTTCCTCTCTTGCCACTTGAAAAACACATTTTGGTATTGAAAGCACGTATCGAATCTTTCTTAACACTCAGCTTTCATATGAAGAAGGGAAGTGGAAGAAGAATTATATTACTAAGTAATATAATGAAAATATTGCACTTAAATATCCTGGTGGTAGATATATGCTGCAGACAGCTCATGCAATAGGGTAATATACAGATATTTTGTCCAGTTATATCCTCCTAGTAAGGTGAGCTTAACTGGCCAGTAGATTAACATATGTAAGAAAATCCCCTCACTAAAGGAAAAAGATTCCCTAGATATGACCTATGCAATTATCAAATCTCATCCTAAAACTATGTTAAAAAAATAAAAAATTATAAATATATAAATAAAAAATAAAAAGCAAATCACTGAACTGTTATATTTCACAGCTACTGTTTGTATATGTTGCACTTACCTGGTTTATTTATTTATTTAATTAATACCTAAATAGCAATGTTTGAAATAAAATCACAGAATACCCTGAGTTGGAAAGGACCCACAAGGATCACTGAGTCCTCCAACTCCTGGCTCCACACAGGACCACCCAAAAATCAGACCATGTATTGTTCAATGTTCAGAACATTGTCCTGAACTCCATGCTTCCTGAACTCCAAAAGGCTCAGTGCTGTGACCACTGCCCTGGGGAGCCTGTTCAAGTGCCTGACCACTCTCTCAGTGAAGAACCTTTTCCTAATATTCAATCTAACCTCTCCTGTCACAATTCCATGCTGTCCTTTTGGGTCCTAAGGTAAAGGTAAAGGAAGGTGAAGACCAACCCTACCTTGTCAGTATGTATAATAATTCTTTACTTTGTAAACTTTATTTTTGCACAACACAGATATATGTATTGAGATATATGTATTATGTACATACATGTATGTACATATATACATCCTTATGATCATATAGGTAACACACATGTGGTTGTAGGTAACATGCTGCAGTACAATTAAGTGCATTGAAATTGAAATTGTCAGTGTAATAACAGCATGTTTGTGTCATGGGAAATATAAGGGGCAGATATTTTGTTTTGTTTCTTGACATAAATGTTGATAGAAATACCATCTGCAAATAATGAAGGTTTCTCCTCCCAAGGAAAAAACAAAACAAAACAAAACAAAACAAAACAACAACAACAAAAAAAAAAAAACGCAGAGAATATTTCCTTGAGAAAAACACTCAGAACCCTCTTTATTTGTTTCTTCACTCATTTACAGACCTTTATCACAGATTAAGTCAGTTGTGCTTCCAGGAAGACAGAACTCAATGTACTTGTAATGTCCCAAGGAAATCTCTATAATTAGGATTGAAGGTTTGGAATAACCTGGGATGAACTTGCTCTCACTGAATTGTTTGTAGGTTTTACTTTGAGACCATTGCATGTTGGAAAGGAACACTGAGAGTTAAGTGTTTCGTTAGCATTTATATATTGCAGACATGATCGATAAAGCTCACAGTCATGTATTTTATTATAAGATACACCATATCTATATTATATAGGGTCTATAGATTGAAGTGCCACACTTCAGTGTGTGTTTGGAACAGGAAGTTCGGTATGGAGCAACAAGAAATATGGAGTGTCATGGGAGGCAATGCCTCTAGGTGGGTGCTCCTGTTTTTATGAGACACAATATAGGACTGAGATCACATGTCTAAATTTGACCCTATGCTCCAGTCCTTAGGCAGGAGCCTGGATAGGAACAGTTTATTCCCCTTATATCTCTGCTAAGAATAAAATAAAATAAAATAAAATAAAATAAAATAAAATAAAATAAAATAAAATAAAATAAAATAAAATAAAATAAAATAAAATAAAATAAAATAAAATAAAATAAAATAAAATAAAATAAAATAAAAAAAGGAAACTATGCATATCTAGATAAACTCCAGTGGGGCTGTAGAAGACATTTCATAAAGTCTCCCTGGCATCACTATGTATGATCCAAAAGCACGGCTGAAATTTATAGAAATTTTGAAATCAATTAACATGTTAGGTTCTGAAGAGATATTGTAAACTGTCCAAAGTAATAAAATCAGCAATGCATAGCATTACTTTCCTCTATGAAGAGCTTGAATAAATAAGACATTTATAAAAATGAGCAGAAAATATGAAATGAGTATTCCAAGAACCATGAAAGAATATAAGCTAAAAGAGAAATTGAATTTTCCTCTGAGTTTCTGAGAGAGAATGTAGTTGTGGATTTTATACATAATTTATAAGGGAAATTGGCCAGTTCACTCAGGTATACACCATATCAACTTTTAAGAAAGATTAAGCAAGCTGTCTTCTTTTAATTGAAATCAAATATAGGCACAGAAGAAAATGACTTCTGCCCATGGAAGAATACAGTGATGTCACACGGCCAACAGCATTTACAGTTTACATGGAGCATTATTCTACAAAGTAAACTTCTTTGGTTCTTGTAAAGCCACAAAATGGTGTTGGAGTCAACCACCTCCTCTATCTCTGAGCCAGTGCCCCCTCACCACAGTCAGTGCATACACTTACAGTTGTCTTTGCGTACAGTAAGGAAAACCTATGCCCTACATGCTGTTTGCATCTCTAAGAATGTAAGAATTGACACAATAGATCAAACTAGTGATCCATTTAGTTCAATATCCTATCTCTGAGTTAAGTGTCAGATGCTCCAGAGGAAGACGTAAGAAAGTCTTCTGTGGGTAATAATGGAATGACCTGTCATAAGGAAAATTTGGTGGGGACCTCCAAAACCACTGAATGCAATTTCCTGCTGTGTCAGGCACCACATCCTAAAATGCTCTTCCTAAGTATATAAAGCTTGGTCTTGTTCCATGAAGTACAATATTTCACATTTCCTAGACGGTTTCAAATGATTAGGAAAGGTGACCGCCACTCCCAGGTTCTGTTATTGATTCTGTTACTGTTTTGCTGTATTTTCTTTAGCAGGATACTTAAACTCTCAGTGATTCATTCTCCCAGTCTGTAATTAGGTGTCCCTATTTCACTGGAAGAGGTTTCTGATGACTACAGAGATCCTCAGCTAAAAGCTTGTAGAGGTCTAAGTGCTTATTCTAACAATAAAAATAAAGACACTATTACAATCAACTTTCCATTAACCAGCATAACTCAAGGTGAGGATACCCTGGTGGTGGAAATCACTGATGACAGAGGTATCACAGTGGGCAGGGGAAACTTTAGCTGTCTCTCTAAGAGAATTGCTTGGTTTCTGACCCTGAAAGCTAGTACTGTCTGTCCATTTGTCTTTGTGGGGTGGGGGAGCTTTGTTTATTGAGGGCTCTCTGGGGGTCTTCTCTAGGTCACTCAAATTGTTCTGGTGTCAGTGACTTATGTCATCAGATAGGAAATGCCTCCTTAGTTGTGTGGAACACCTGGAGTTCCCAGGAATTTTGGCCATGCCAAATTTCCTATCCCATGTTCCTGGCTAAGCTTCAGAAAAGCAATATAAAGTGGCAGTCAGGCAGGATGACAGCTTTGGTTCTTGACACTTCTGAGTCTGTTGCTCTCAGAGTTGGGCAAGATTAAGATCAGGAAGAGCAGCAATTCCCACTCATGAGAATACAGACTGGTGACATGTCAGTTGGGCCATCTTCAGAACAAAAGGATTTACTAGCACAGTTCTAAAAAAAAGGCCATGGCTTTTACCAGTCAGCCATCTGAACCCAATAGCAGGGAGCAGCTGCTACCAAGCTCAAAAGTTCTGAAACATCCAATGGTTTTCGAATGTAACCAGAAATATAAACCAGAGATAAGTAAATGTGACTAAATCCTGAACTTCAAAGTTAGTTCAAAAACTAGGGAAATAGATCAGATAATACATGCTTTCATGTAAGTTAAACAAAAGATATTCAGCGGTGTTTTCAATCCATTTACCAAAAAGGTCCCTTAGCTCAATTAAAATGAGCTTTTAATTTTGAAGCAGTAAAATCTATAGCCAATCCCTAATAAGACCTTCAAGTATTGAATGAAAAGGCTTCTAAGGTTCAAGACAAACAAGTATTCTTGAATACCGCTAAACAAAAAAGAGCAAATTTCTTATTCAGAAAGATATATCTTAAGGTCCCTTTTCACATTAGTTCTCTGTGGATCTAGTCTGGATGTACACAAACAATTGCACTATTATAGTCTTGTGTAAACTACCCATATAAAAGATGCTAGAAGTCTTTTATTCCATCCCCAGACAAACAGCTTCTCAAAATCAGAATAGGGGTCTACTGTATACATCCTAATGCTTACCCAGATTGACTCAAAACATTTCAGTAAAAAGCTATTCCATCAAAATACAATCTATTACCATAATATTCTCCATTATTTTGAGATTTCCTATAAGTATTAGAAATATTGTTTGAAATATATAAGTATACGCTGTATGTATATGAGGAAAAATGCAGACACCCAGAAGGATTATCTCTTGAAAACTGGTACTTCTGCAATGAATGGAAGGGAAGGTCAGCAAAACAGAAGCAATAGAATAATGTCTGAACATGGGAAAACACTTCAGGCTGTACTGTAAATATGTGGAAGACGGTTGAGGAACCTGGGAAGAAGTGATGAGAAAATTTTGCAAGAGACAAGCAAAGATACATGCAGAAAGACCAGAAAATAATTAAAAAAGAACAGACAGGAAGAAGTGGTAGTACAGAAGCAGAAAGATAAGTTCTTTAGCTAAAAGGGGAAAATAAAGCAGCACAGACAGAAAAGTAATTTTCAGTCAGTTAGGTAAGAGAGAGAAGCAGCAGAATTTAGAGATGAGTTTAATGCTTGTACAGGAATGCATTTAAAGTAAGAACACAGATTCTGAAAGAATGAAAGCTTCTAGACAAGTTGAGAGTTTGTTGTTTTAAGGTAACAATTAAATTAATCAGGAGCTATCAACATCTAGAAACCCAGCAGTTAGGCTGAAGCAGCAACCAGGGACACTTTTCACCCATTCTCATGCTTCAATGCACAACTAGAAACAATTATCAACATTCATAGGATTGTTTCCATTGAGTTCAGTGTGTTTTTGAGCAGGTCTTGACAGAAGAGTACAAATATGCCGTGCCAATAAAGTGACTAGGCAGAAGTATGCTGTTCAGTTTTTCATGTCCAAATATGAGATATTTCAATGTACTATATGTTTACTGGGTTATATCTTAAGACTGTGGAAGTCCTAAATTCCACCATCAGACTTCTGCATTTACATAACAGGATTTCCAAACTTCACAAGCTGCCCAGATAAGCTATGGATGCCCTAACACTGGCAGTGCTCAAGGCCAGGCTGGATGGGGTTTTGGACAACCTGGTCTGGTGGGAGGTGTCCCTGCCCATGGTAGGGGGTTGGAATCTTTAAGGTCCCTTCCAAACCAAACCATACGATGATTCTATGATAATTTATGTTTAAATGTCTTTCCAAAAGGAAGTCTCATTCAGTACACAGACCACAGAAATTGATCGTTTTACATATATCTCCTAATTCTTATCTTACATTGTTTTTTTTTACCTATCTGAGGAAAAAAAAAAAAAAATGGGCGGAGGGGGAGGGGCTTGGATTATTACAGAAGGAAAATTTAAGAAACATGAAAGTGACTCTGGGGAATTATGCAGATCCTGAGAAAATTAACTTAGAAGAACTAAGAAAACTGGAGAAGAGAACGTGTTTTTGTTTAACCCTACACACAGAAACACAGAAAAGACAACTCTTCATCTCTTCACATAAGCACTTTTCTCTTTTTTTTTTTTTCTTTTTTTTTTTTTTTCTTCTCTCTCCTTATTGGCATTTGTAGCACACTATCATTCCCGAAAATCATGAATGTGATGTTTGCACCTTCTTCTAAATCGTTAATGAGACTGCCAAATGATAGTGTACCAAACACAAATCCCTTTTGTAAACACTTTCCCCTTGGCTTGCTACATTGTTATTTATTACCAAGTCTTGTTAATATACCTAGGGCACTTTTTACTCCATCTGACAGCATTCAAATTCATGTCAGTTTGGATTAATTTTCCTCATCAGCTAATTTTATAATTATTTTTTAAAAGTCAAGACTGTCTGATTGTCTTTGTTCTCATTCTGTTGTGTTTGTTTTTATTATTTTTATTATTTATTTTTTTTTTACTCTTTGTTATTTGTTCTCTCCTTTTACATGTCAACCAAGATGTAAGGACACTCATATTATTGATAATAAATATTATATTCAAATGGCCTAAGTGATTTTCAATTGCCCCTGACACAACGTATTTACACAGTGAAATTAGTGAGATAATTGTAACAGTTGCCCTTCACTGAAAATGACTGTACTTACCAATTGTGTTATTAAACTAACGACTTTGCGGGTATTTAGGATCCATCTGCTGCTGCCAAACATAAAAATTATTCCAAATATTAAAAACTGGAGAGGAGTCTGAAAGAAGACAGGACACAGAATTGATAAGTAAGAGCTAGCTCATGTGCTCAAATAATATTGTGCTGCTAAAATCTGCAATGGAATATTTGGCTGCTAAATATTGCATGTTTCTCAGTAGCTTGCTTCATCTCAGACTGTAAGATGTTATACTGCACCTGCCTTTGAAACAGTTGAGAAGTTCTGGTCATAAAACACAGTCTCATATTTTTATATTTATTTTATAACATTTGGGGCTGCTCCTTGACAGCTTTGTATCACTAAGTGCTCCATCACCTTAGGATGGTGAAAGGCATGTTCCTCTGAAACATCACACTGTCTCAACAACAAGCAAACATTGAGGTAGATTCTCTCACATCTCCACTTGGACCTATTTCATTCACTGTACATCAGAAAACAACCTTTGGAGAAGGATGGTAAACATAAAATTGCCTGATATAGAGGTAGTTTTTCTGACTTTGTTCCCTTTATTTTTACTTTTTTTTTTTCTTTTTCTTTTTCTTTTTACTTTTTTTTTCTTTTTCTTTTTCTTTTTCTTTTTCTTTTTCTTTTTCTTTTTCTTTTTCTTTTTCTTTTTCTTTTTCTTTTTCTTTTTCTTTTTCTTTTTCTTTTTTTTCTTTTTCTTTTTCTTTTTCTTTTTTTCTTTTTCTTCCTTTCTCTTTCCTGCACACACATTCCAACATTTTTTCCAACATGCTTTAGAAGAACATGGGAAGGAAAGACCTGAAGAGCTCCATTGATAGATCATAGTTCTGTTCTTAAGGTAGACATAATAAATATATAAATAAATAAACAGACAAGCAAATATATATATATATATATATATATATATATATTATTTTTTTTTAGTGAAACTTTCCTCTTGAAGTAAATGACTAAAAAGAGAGACTCAACGGATTGTCTAAAAACAACAAGAGGTGAATGACACCTCTTGAATGACACATGGAGCTATACAAAGCCAGCCCATAAATGTAATACTCTGTATTCTAACAGTTGTATTATTTCCCCCCACTGCGAAAAGTTTCTGAGTGCATGGTGTTTTTTCCTGACATGTTTTTCAGTATAGTGGTCTATGACTGTTGTTATCATGAGATTTCCTACAAAAAGAACAAACTTCTACATTGACCTGTACCCCAAGGGTTTTTCAATAAACCCCAACAAATCCCTATAGAACTCTAAGTATCACATTGTCAGAAATACAATAAGTTTCTGCACAAAAACTGTAATACTTTGAATTATTGTCTGGCTGGATTCTTATCTGCTAGCAAAAAAAAAATATGATAAAATAATCAATACTTTTCATTTTCAAAGATTCTTAGCAATAGAGAGATAACATTTTGTTCTACTTTATTTTATTTTTACAGAGAAACTCTTGGCCTCAGATAATGTCATAATAACAATTCTTTATACTTGGGTGCCCAAAGTACCACAACATCAGAGTCAGATACACGCCCTGGCATAAATCTGTGTAGCTCCATGGACTTAGTTCTATGTGACTATTTTTCACTTCCATGGAAAGTGAAAACTTGTCTGAAAATTTTGGTTTAACCACAAACTTCCAATTTTAGGGCCTTAAAACTCTATTGACAACCAGGTTTCTGTAAGCAGAGATATAACCTTATCTCTTCTGTCCTTACATCTGTCAAATAGCAATGAAAATACCTTTCTTAAACCTCACAGGCATTTTCTGGCAACATTCTTGCTTAGTATAATTTTATGTAGGTCAATATAGTTACATATTGAGAAGATCATGTTGCCTACGAATAGGCACCCAGTGCATCATCATTACCCCTTAATCTCTGTGACACACGAATGAGACTTTCATAGATGATAAAAGATTACCAGAGATTTATGTCCTCCTGGAAACTGTTTGGGTGAGGGGAAAGACCTTAAGGTGCGTAAAACAATAGGTGTTGACACTTGCATAAGAGACTTGTACCTTCAAAAAACACATATGCGGTGCAGGAGAATGAGTTGGACACAGGGCAGGGGGGGGGTTGCTAATCTGGAGCTAAGTATATCTCTGGAACATTAATTAACCCCACTAGGAAACAAATTAGCTTCCTAAATATCAGAATACACATTTTGGAAGGGATGACCTAAATTCAAACATGAGTCCACAGAGAAATTACTAATAGAATTTGGGAAACCTGGATCCTGTTTTGAGTGTTTTCATCTGCCAATGTTCAATAAGGAAAAAACCCAGACTTCTGTCAGTCTAAGAAGCAGCTGAGTATTAGACAGAAATATCTTTAATTGGTATGTTCTGATCTCACTCCAAAACTGGTGGTTATCTGAGTTTAACCCAAAAGATGAATGAAGGTTGAAGTAACTGGTTACATTTTTTTCACACCAGTGTTTAACGGTCACAAAGCAATAATGTTTTCAAAACATTGTTAAGTATCACTTTGTCTTTATTAGCATGTTTTTCAAGGTTTCTAGTTCTTTAGATATCAATAGTTTGATTTAAATAGGCAATCTAAGGAAACCTGTTCCCCACCATAAATATTTTACATTATGACAAAAGAACTTGGCAATACAAAATGATGATCCAATTAGAGAGAGAGAGAATTTTCAAGATTTGGAATAGAAACCTTATTGATGTCCAAGGATACGCATAAGGAATATTATGAACGATGTGAGGAGGTTTGTTTTAAATATGGCAGAAGGTTCAAGTTTGATATGCCATAACAAGTGGCATAGGGAACTAGTAATGTGTAGGGGTCTGAGTCTTTTACATGCAAACATCTACCCTGATTACCAGGTTATTTCAGGTTGAGCATCACTGTTTCTGTTTTGTATTTTTTAATTCTTAATAACATTCTGAAATGAACCTGGTCTCACTCTTACAAATAAATGCAATAAACCACATTTTGAAATGACCTCCCAACATCATTTCTCCCCACAATTTTCCAAGACTTTTGTTAATTGAAATTTAATGAGAATATTTATGGGGGGGAGGAGAGGGGGGGAATTGGAGAGGAGGAGTAAGAGGGGGAGAAAAAAAAAGAAAAAAAAAAAAAGGAGAAAGAGAACTTTTCTGCCTTCAGTGAGTCCTTGTGCTGTCCATCAGTAGAAAGCCCAGTCACAGATAAGTGTTTACAAGTCACTTCACCTTTACATCATGTGTATGTTTGATTCATGGCAGTCAAAAACATGTGCTTCCATGACAGCACGGGTATTTGATTTCAGCCATGAAGCTAATCCAACCCTAGGGCTGTATCCTTGACTATGACAGACTATTTTTTAGCTGATTCTCTGTCATTCTTCTGCATTTCTGATTTTATTTTATTTATTTATTTTTTAATCACCTTGTCCTTATTTTCCCCTTGGAAAGACAGGGCAGTCGGTGCCAATCAATTGCTAAGGGAGCTCTTGTCCTATCAGCACAATTTTGGAAATACTTAGTGTTATCTGAAATTCTGAATACGACCTTCTTCCATTTATGTCGTTGCTCAAGTAACAAATGCACATAAGATATGTGGAAAAGCCATACTCAGAAAAAAGTGAGGTTATACCTCAGTATAATTGTGCTCAAAGAATTTTACTCTATATTATTAAAGAATTTGTTTACAGTTAATTTACTGTATCAAGGGTCCTCTTCATCTAATCCTAATATTTCATCCAGGTTGTTGTCCCTCACAGATTTCTGGTTCAAGATTAGACTAAAATAAAGTATCCTAATGTGAAACAGGAAGCTGAAAATCTAGAAGGGGACATTTTGTTTAGGTCACCTTTGGCTTGAAGATTGATACTGGATGTGGTACAGATATGCCTTTATTCTTCAGTGTTAGGTGAAGACTAAGTGAAATAGATAGCTGGTGTTCATCTTCCTTCTATCTTGCACTTGTCCAGTTCTGCACAGAGAGAACAGAAATAAAATTTAGTTGTTTTGATATCTTTCTTTAAAATATATAAAAACAAACAAACAAACAAAATCATGGTACCTTTTCACAATATTATTTTTCTTGAACAGTCATATGCATGAATTGCCCTCACACAATTAATCCAGATTGCTGATCCTTATTGAAACAATCCCTAACTTTCAGTAGTGAAAGTCTGCTGGATGGGTAGATTCTATATCATTTAGATGACGATGTTGTAAGCCATGCAGCATCCCTCTGGACTGGCAGGAAGTAACTCAACTTATGATCAGTGAATGACTGGTATTTCATTCAAAACTGGAAAGAGATTTTTGAAACATTTTAAGAGCTTTGCAAGAATGTGGCAACCTTTGTTAGTCCTTGTTATCAGAAGCAGTCAAAAGCCACCTCTTAGCTTCTGTCAGTGCCTAAGTAAAACGTTTGTAATTATAACAGTAAAATGAGGAGCTTAAAGTTATTATCTTTTCCTTCCTTCCTCTTCTCCCTTTACTTCTCCTCCTCCTCCCTCCCGCCCCCCCCCCCCCCTCAATCACACTGATTGAGGTCAGTGTGATGACTATACTGGATTTTGGCAGAGTGAATCACAGCCTGAATTTACTGTTATAAAGTATGATAATTTTAAAAGATTTGTGCCAGAAAAAGGTTTATGGGTGCCTTGCCTATCCTGTGGTTGATCTGAGATGTGTTTAAAAAGTAGTACAGAATTTATTTCAAATGATGATGTCAGAAAAGGGGTGACCTATCTTCTTTCTTAACAGATAGACAAAGCTGAAGAGACCTTATTACACCATTTTCCAAATACCATTTGGAAACATTTATTTGTTTGGATTCATATAAACCTATGGAAAATGGACATGGGCTGACCTGGGTGAGGTTTTCATTATTCTGTCCTTCCTTGTGAGTCTGCATGGTGTTTTAAGTAAGGAAACACTAGAGTGACAGAATCAATATTTCATATTCCTAACTTTAGAGCTTACTTGAAATCCTTTCAGTCTGCCTAAGCAGGAAGCTACACCAATATGTTAACCTGCCTACCTATTTTAATGATACATTTTCTGAGCAGAAAAGCCATACGTTACCTTTTTGTCCTCTCAACAATGAAACCTAATGAGGGGAAAGTCAAAGTATTGCAGAGGATTACTAATGGGTAAAAATTCTCAGATGCTCTGGATGAAAAATTTTAGAGTTGGCTGCAAATATTGTCACATAGACCCTGACTGTTTTTATTTTTTAATCTCTCATTGACAAGGAAAAGCTTGCTGAGAGTTGGGACTTGTTATCTTCGTTTTATGGGCCACTGCTCTCAGAATAACAGGGCTGATAAAACTCTAGTGGCAAGTCAGTTGGGAAGGAGAAATGGACAACAGAGCCATGCAGAGCACAGAGTGTGAGGATGAGAAAGAAAAGTGTCATTAACTTTTCTGGCAATGAATAGTGATTTTTATATCAGCGGACAGAGTCCTTGTGAAATACAAAGTAATGTGAATTATTTATTTACTTGTTTGTTCAGTTATTTTGATGCTGACCTTATTCAGAGTGGCATGTGTGTTCTTTCTTTAAAATCAGATAGATTAGAAGTGAGCTAAGAAGTTTTGAAATGAGTTTACATCAACAGATTAGAGGTATGCTATGTTTCCTTCTTCTTTTAGATACATTACCACATCTGCTGTGAATGTTGGCATGCAAATATCTCAGTCTTTGTTGCATTCATCTACACAGCTCCTCTTCCATTACCATCTCTTTCACCACTCTGCAAAGTAAAGGCAGTGGAAATAAAGAAGGAAGGAAGACAGAATAGAAGGAAGGAAGACAGAATTAATCTGCCTTTTAGTTGTTTCATACCTGGTCTGTTAGGGTTCTCAAATGAGGGCTTTTAGCCATGCAGGAGCAAGGAGTGCAGATAAAACGTTCAACAAATACTACCCTTTACAGAGGGCACAGATATGTGACCCTTTACTGAATACTGGTTTATTAAAACCAGATGAGTCCTTCAAAACACATGCAAAACAACTTTGTGAAAGTTGTAAGTTAGGTATTATTTGTGTTTCATTTCTTCTGTTTCTATGGGTTTTAAAAGACTACCTTTACACAGACAATAATTTATACATTTTTAATTTCCTTGACATTAGCAATGAAGCCTATTTTCTATCATCTAGTGGCTGACACTAATGGCAAAACTTCCATCAGTCTTAAAAAAGTTAGAGTTATTGAAATCTGTAGAGGGTTAAATTACTCTTCATCCCAAAGAACTGCAGTTCTCCATTTATACTTAAGACTTTGGTTATCTCTCTTCATTGACTGTTTTTGCAGAAGTGGGGCATATGCTTATTTATTTATTTCACTGCTAATTCTATGTGTATCTATGTGAAGAACAAGCAGGAGTTTTGTTGGGAAGTACGCAAGGTGAGCATTAAATTCCATTACTTTGCCTTGTAGTGAAAATCAAGTGTCTGAAATCCAAGGGGATTTTTTACTATGAGTTTTAAGGTATATTAACTATCCCATAGTAGGGATTTACAAGAAACACCAAAGCAAGTGGGATAGGAAGGTGACATTATTCTCAGTACATGGAAGCAAAAGGGGCTCTAGTTCATAGAATTGTCAACATTTTTGACACCAATAATTCTGAAGACATCCACTAGTTTGATATCCATCTGGACCTAATGAGATTCGACACAGCAAACCCCCTTGAACTTCCATCCCCAGAATGTTTTCACCTTGCTTTTTGGATGTGCTCACAAGGGAGACATGTTGGTCCTTTCATGTCAGATCTTAATTGGAGCATATATTCCCTTCCTCACTGCATCTGTTTCACTAGGGACTTTCATCAGACAAAGTAAAGGGCTTTTTCACTCCCTCAGCCCCTTTTTGTACAGAGCATTCAGCTCCTTCTACAAAGCTTTTTTTGTTTTTTTTTTTTGTTTGTTTGTTTTTTTGTTTGTTTTTTTTTGTCTCCCACTCATTCTACTATTGAAATGTTGTCTTTGTGCAATCTGTCCTCTGTATTAACTTCTCATGTGTGGTTCTGTCTGTTCCTATGTGAGTGCATGTTAGAGGGGAGCATGAGGTCTCAGGTTTCCCTTTGCATTTCATTTTGGCTTTCTACATTTATGAACATATTTTCCATCTGCACTGTATAATGTGGGAGATTTTAATCATTCCTCTTTTTCCTGTTCTCTACATTTATTCCTGAACCTTTTTCTTTGTTCGCCAAATCTTTCAGACACAATGATCCTCTTTTTTTATCACCCCCATTTTTATTTTTATTTCTTCTTATATGCTTTGTTCACTTCCTTTCTTTTCTCTCTTGTTAGCTGCCACGCAAAGCCACTTTTCAGAAGGCAGAATGGTCACCATTGGACTGATAATTATGTTGTCTGTACTCACAAAAATGGTATTGAGATCTACAAGATTTGACCTTGCTTAGTGTTTCATGGCTACTGTGGTGGCTCAGATTTTGGATGTCAGCATAGCAAATCATGTGAACATCTACTGTTTTCTGCACAGAAACTGCTGTTCTAGTCTATTTGATCCAAATCAATTTGATCCAGTTTGACTCTATGCAGACCACTGTGATTGCCATAGTACACCACAGTGTTTATTGATTTCTGGTACTGCAGAGGCCAACTGACATCTGCCTCCTAAGGGTGATCCAGTTTCTCACCTCCACTGGTGTGAACAGAAACCAAGTGTTTGTTTGGGTCAAATCCTGTGATGAATTATGATCTTGTTCTCTACCTTTCGTGCAACCATATATGTTTGCATATGATGTCCAGAAGCAGCTCTGCATGTGCTATAGGCTGATTTTATCAACTGCTTTCTTATAAAATTTTTAAGAATTCAGTTGTATGAAACTAAAATAATAATGCAATGACAATGTTGAAGATAAATCTATCTATCATCTGTAAGCTGAAAGAATTTGCCTCATCCATATTTCTACTGAGTTTGGACTGCAATCTATGATTTTGAACTTATCTGTGTCATTGCAAACCATTATATAAAGTATATGGTCATGTTTAGAATACAGTTAGATTTTATTTTTTTTTAGTGTAACTGTTAAGTGACTATTTCAAAAACTGCCGTAAACAATTTTGTAATTATTGACTTCTGAATACACACTTTAATAATATTTAAATGTCAAGAAAGAGTTTTACTTTACTAGGTTTTACCATGCCCCTTGGGAAAATTACTTTCAAATTCATAAAATGAATAATTTTCATAAAATTCAAATGAAATTTGTTGTAGATGTATAATTTAACGCATATGTGAAAAGATTCAAATAGTTATTTGTAGAAAAGGGAAGCAGAAGTGGTTTTATTCTAAAACTGTGTTCAGCATTTATCTCAGAAGAAAGACAGCCAAAATAGAGGCCACCACACCTGAGACTCTAAGATAGCCAGATAGGTCTTACTATTCGTTTAGATTGCTTTAGAGATCAAAGCACACCTTCAAAACTGGGTGTAAAGAACTGTTACAAGAAGATGCAGTCTGATAATAAAATTTAACAATTACTCTTCTAGAGTATCTTCCTCATCCAATTAATAGGCCATTACTGTCAAATACTCATGACTTAACAGGCTATGTAGCATAGTGTACTGGACTGATTAAAAAAATGGAATTCAAGAAAATTTCAGAAAATTTTGAGCCTATTTATGAGGTGTGATTTCATGAGCATGGAATCCTAGAATCCTAGAATCATTCAGGTTGGAAAAGACCTCTAAGATCATGTACTCCAACCTTTAACCTAGTACTGAAATCCACCGCTAAACCATGCTACTAAGTTCTACATCTACACATTTCTTGAAGACCTCCAGGGATGGTGACTCAACCACTTCCCTAGGCAGCCTATTCCAATTCTGCACAACTCTTTCAGTAAACAATTTTCTCCTAACATCTAACCTAAATCTCCCCTGGCACAACTTGAGGCTATTTTCCCTCATCACTTGGTGTGATGTGTGCATGTTGTGGTCTTTGTGGCATCAACACTGTCCTGTGCATTTACAATCATGGCACTTGTACTACCCCAAGTCACTTGGCACTAAAACCCAGATGCAGGCTGAGATGAGCCCAATGTCAAATTGAAATTGATTGGGCCATTTGGAGAGATTCAGCATTATATCGAAAGATCCACTGTAGTCACCACACATAGATACGCTACTGCCTAGAAAGATGTTCACACACAAGAATTTCAATCTCTCTACCTCACAAGCAAAGGTATGGTAAACTCTATTTTGAATACTTAGTGAGACAAACTTCTGTCTCAAACATAGACAGTTGAACTATCCATCAAGTCTGGCTTTAACATAAAGTTTGTGTAAATATCATGAATGTCAAATGCCTCCAAAAATGCCTAAGTTACTTTCTCTTAAAAATAAAAATAAAAAATCCTCCTTTGATTCAACACCTTCTGCCTAAGTACTTCAGTGTATCGCATTATGCACGCTGTGAAATTTGGATGTGTAAATCTTCCCTCTGCACAGTCCCTGTTTTTTGTTTATAAAAAATAGAGTATAAGGGGACATAAAATGTAAGTGAATCAAGCCCTCAGCTAGCATTTAATTGATAAGAACTAAAGCTAATATTAGATAACAAATAAATGGTCTGTTGCACAGGCATTTAATTAAACACCAAATTAATGCAGTAATGACCTACTGGAACTAACAGCCAGAAATGCTTTACTGCAGGCAAGCATCTGGAATGTTTCACCTCTTTTTTTTTTTTTTTTTTTTTTTTCCTCCTGAACAAATACATTGAAAAGACATACATCCTTTTTTAATAGTTTGTCTGGAGAGTTTCTGTTTCGTCCTTGACCATGTGACACCCTGACCTCACTGGACACTAAACTATCTTCTCACACACCTCTTTCCTCATAGTAATGGAAAACAACTAGTAAGTTTGAGTTCATTTCCCTTCCTCCCTACATATTCCTTCTGCATCATTATCTAGTTGAAACCCAGCCCCGCACATGTTGGGTGATTACACACTGATCAAAAGATTAATTGCAGACAGTACTTTGGATAATGGTCTCAGGTAAGAAGTTTACCACACTGTTGAGAAGGCACAGAATTCAATACATTTCTTTATCTGTACAAGTCCATGTCTATAAATGTGCTTTCAATCATACCCCAGAATATCTGAGAGGTGTGGGAGATTAAGTCTGCCCAGACTTACTCAGAAGGCTTTCTGTCAGTCCTCTCTCCCAACCAAATGTACAAGAGTATTTAAGAGGGCCTTAGTCTTAAACTTGCCATCCTCTTCTATGCTGTTGTATGAGACTATCCACACACTACAGACTAAACTATTGGAGTTAACAATATGAACATATGTGTGTTACTTAGCACTGATTAGTCCCACTTGGCTCTGGATGTTGAACTGAGATGTCAGGTTTCCTCTGTGGTTTGTGGAAAGCAGCTATCCACTTCCATCCAGTGGCTGGTTCCAGGCTTGGGTGAGCTCCACATCTCCCTCATAGTGGTGTCTTGCTCTCCTCATGGGCTGCAGAAGGCTCCTACATGGCCCATCCCTTTCCCAGCTAAATACCAATGGTTAGACTGAGGTGTCAAAGTCTTTCCAGAAAAAAACAAAAACAAAAACAAAAACAAAAACAAAAAAACAACTACCATTTTTGTGTTTATTAAAGTAGATTAGTTCTCTAGAGATCCAATTTCTAAGTCAGTCTTGTCACAGTTTCAAAATATTCTACTTTCTGTTTTTATTATTATTATTTTATTAGTAGTAGTATTTTTTTATTTAAAAAAAAAAAAAAAAAGAGATTCCCATGCGGAACAGGTACATTTATCTGTCCCATTGCAACAGTATTTGAGTTCAAACATCCATGTAACTCTATGAGGTAAGAAATGAGGCAATACTATTGCTTCAGCTGTTATCTTACTAATTATGACCTGAATGATAGAGGAAGTGAAGGAACAAGTTCAATTTCAATGTATTCCCACAGTTCACATAGGATTTAATGAAAGTTAGGTGCATAATTTATTCTAAGGACTTGGAGCTAAACTCAAATGTCTCACAGTGCATGTGCAGCACAGAAGATGTGGGCCATAGCTATCAAAACATACTACTCATTAGACTGTATTTTGTCTTTAGAAGGGATTTTCTATCACCAGCTTTTACCTCTGTATGTAGCTATGGGTTACACAGTCTGGGGTAAAAACAGAATCAGTCTTACATTAGTATGTATGAAGTTTTCATCGTCAGATTTCAAATTCATCAGACTAAAGTGAAAAAAATTACAAACCTATATCTGACAAAAAAAGTGATATAGATTTATTGTATTATCTATCAAATTCTATTCAAAACATTCAACAAAGTCTAGAACAATATTCATTTCACCTTAAAATAGAAACATGTATTTGGAGAGCTCAATAATGCCCTAAACTCCATTGTCCATATTCATTAGATTTTTTTTTACCTATGGCTTAGATTGGAAACCTGAATTTAAGTAAACTTATTAAAACCTTCGTTTTAGCATAATAGTTATCTTAGCAATAACAAATATAGTAATAATAGTAACAACAATAATAAAGAGTTCCATAAGAGATCTGCAAAGGAATTAAAGAGCTTTTTAATGATCCAGTTTGTGGCTGATTATTGAATGAATCTTCCATATTGTGCCTGGGCATTATGTGCTGCTGAAGACTTTTCTTTTTTCCTTTTTTTTTTTTTTTCCCTTTATCTATCTATTTATTTATTTATTTATTGAGGGGAAAGGAGGAGCGGCGGGGGGTGCCTGTTTTTTGGGGGGTTTTTTTTGGTTTTTTTTTGAATAAACCTGAGACCTTTACTTGCCATTACAGACATCTTATAAGTAAGAACTGACCTCAGAATCTTTGTAGATGACAAGGGAAATGATGATCTAGTTACTTAAACTCCTCTTGTTGTTTACAGTACAGATCTTCTGTGTCTTTTTCGCATCCTCCAGGGTTCAGAACTAGCAATACCCATTGAAAAAGTAGTTATTGTGTGTTGTAAAGAAAACAGTAACTTTTCAAAACTTGGTGACAATATTTTGTTATATGGCTAAATACACACACAAAAACATCCATGGAAAACTTTGGTTATCCACTCTTAGCCAAATTGTATTCCCGTTTACAGACACTTATACTTTACTGTGATCATTTTGTTTCTTGGCTTGAGAGCATTTATAAGTAATGGAAAATCTTCCAAATGGGGATTTTTTTTTTCTTCTTCTTATTTTTTTTTTTTTTTCCCTAAGGCAATAGATAAAGAGCAAGCCATAACTTCTCCAAACAGAAGTACAGGTAACATCTCCCACTCTCCCATCAGAACACAGCATAGTACTAATTGGTTCATTAAACATCCCAGCATCCCTGTAGGGTGGGTATATTTTTTATTATACCCAAGTTAACAGGCAGGTAGAGTTGACTAGCTCAAAGACACACTTATGGTAAATGAAGGAACTCTAACACCTACTCCTTTGTTCTAGTGGATAAACAGGTAATAGTTCAAAGCAGCTTTAGCTCTGTGTCCCATTATCTTTGTTATTCTCTGCGTGTCACATTGCAATGAAACAATAATGCAAGAATTTACTTGTTTAGTGATGAACAAGGGAATTGTTAAAACAAGGTAGTTTCCTGTTATAATAAAAAAAGTATAATAAAGGAATCCAAAACTATGTTTTCTCTCTCTTTGTGACTATGCAAAGCTCTGACTGAGTCTCCTTTACACACATACACCTTCTCCTATAAGGCTTGTAAATACAGTTTTAAGGACAACATGGTGTGAATTTGAGAGCAAACCTGGTGCAGTCTGCATTGTACATATGTGTATACAGTATATGAGCTGCTAGTGTTAGGGATAAGGCATCTGGAATTTGAAGTTCAGATGGCTCAGAACCAGATTGAGCTCATAAAATGAACATTACCATGGCCACAAAACTAACTGAGGTAATCATGTACTATTTAGACAAGCAGCAGCATTGCCCTTTGTGAAGGGCTTTGGAATGCTCTAGTCAAGTGTATGGTTGCATAAAGAGTGGGGATATTGCACTCAGAGAAATCCCCAACAAATAATCCCATCATTAACTAATTTCATTGTGACAAGGCCTACTATCACATTTGATAAATAGTTTAATTTCAAGGAAGAAAAGCAAAAGTAAAAAATAAAACACCCAGACACTCAGAAAAAAAAAAATGCTGTCTGCCAAATTCAGAAATGAAAAGCAGACAAGATCAATTTAAGCACTTCAGAGAAGAGGAATAGGAAATGAAAAGTTCTGCTGCTTTCCCTGTTCACATACTTTGTTTGTGTTAAAACACAATTGTTTATTGAATTTAAGATTTAATATAACTTGGTAATTTAAGATTTAATATAACTTGGTAGTAATTTGAAGCCACGCAAAGAAAAACGAAGAACTTTTACTAAGCTTCATTCTTCATTGTGAACAGTCACTTATAGCAATGACAATGGTCAATTTTGCTCATATATGAACATACATATGAATATATATCTTATCCAAAATATTCAGGTAATGATTTGAGTGAGTATTTGTGATATATAAAATTAGCCCAAGGGATAATCTGGTCTTAGTGTAACTCAGCTCCTGCTTTCTTAGGCTGGACTCATAATGTAACATTTGTTAGAAAAAGCTGAGACTACAGAAAGCTGATATAATTTTTTCCACTATTTAAACAGACTAAGGAATATGTACTGAACAACTGACAAAAGCTAATGCATGAAACACAATACACCTAAGTAATTTCAGCCATTTCAGTTAAGGTCAGAAGTCTCCTGAGGAAAAACAGGTTTCTTAAACATGAACTGAATGAGTTAGGGCAAATCATTGTGTTCTTTTCTGAGACAGACTAAGGTAAGAATAATTTTTTACATAAGCAATTGTTGAGGATGCCCAAATGATCCGCTGGTCAGTTTAAGTACTGATGCATAACCGTCATGCAAGTTCAGATTGTATTTGAGCTAACTGTATTGTGTTTGACCTAATAAAGCTGAGAATAAATCTCCAAAGCTATGCTCAGATGGGCCTAATGAGAACTTGAAACTTTGGTCAAAAGGAAGATTTTTCCTTTTTAATCACCTCAACAAAATACTTTGCCACTCATCAAATATGATTTTCTTATACAGCAAATAAAAGGTTTGCATAATAACAGAGCTTTTGTGTTCCTCTAAGAAAGAATGTTCTCATCAGAAGGGTGGGCAACAATTCATGCTGTACCACTGACACCTAGTTTTCAGATGAGCCCATCTTTTTAGTTTCTACTGTATTCATCACATCTCAGAAACTTTTCAAACCTGTTGATGTACATGTCGTACTTCACTCTGGTGAACTGAGGACAACATAGAAATATCTACATATCCATAGTTTAAGGATGAAGGTAGGAATAAAAACATACATTGGAATTGCAGTCTGTTTGTAAGTGTCTGAGAAACACAAAAAGAAAGGAATTTAGGAAGGTAATTTTTTTTATTATTATGCTGTTAATAATTCTCCATTTGCCAAAAGGAGAGTACCCACTTAATGAGCATGTATTAAATACTCATATTTTTCTATATGAAGCAAAGAACAGTCTCATGATATGTTTATGACATAATCAACTTTTGAAGACAGTATAATTTACTTCTTCACAAGTTTTTCAGTAGTTCCCATCAATACATTATCTGTCTGCTTTGTAGTCATGAATAAATTTATCTTTGTAACAAAGCTACCAATGTGCTGTATAGGTGGGGATACTGAGGCATGAAGAGATTAGCTGAAAAACTTTATCAAATTTTGAGGGTTGAGTTCAATATGAGAGCAACACGACCAAGTCTTTCCCCTTACCCCTTTTTGTTCATGTTCATAACTATTTCTGGGAGATTCTTGTCCAGCATCCAGCTTTCCTGTTCTGCAGCTCAGAGACTACCGCATGATGGGGGATGAACTGGGAGCTGAGGAAGAAAGACCAGGTCTGAGCTGAAATGGGTTTCCTGGGTAAAGGGCTGGTGTTAGGTAGCCCCTGGGTGGGGCTGGTCAGGACCTTGAAGGCCTATGTGTGTCCTGAGAGCCCCGACATCAGGTTGTGAGGCACTCTTCCCATTAATTTCCACTTTTCAGACACCCTTTACACAGTGCATTTCAGCTTCCTCCTTGCTATTGAATCTGTCCAAACAGTCTCAACACCTGTCTGCCCCAGACACCTGCCTCAGTCTCCCATATCTGAACACAGACTTCACAGCCAGGCATGTCATCTTCTTTGTATTCATGATATCCTCCAGTCTGGCTTTACATCCCTATACACCACAATTCTCTACCATGCCAAAGCCATGACAAATCGCCATCCTCTTACACCTCCAATTCCAGATCAGCTACATTCTCAAGTTAACAAAATATTTTTCCTCCATTTTGGTCTACCTTTTTTTTTTTTTTTTTTCTGCATCCGGATAAGAACATGCTTAAGTACCTCAGGTCAAGACAAAATACATGTATGTGATTATTGTAACAGATATTGTAAAATAACTTGTTTGCTAAGCAAACTTAACTCCATTTTGGAAAGACCTATAATCAGTAACAGCGAAATTTCATAAGATCTAACACACATAAATAGACGTGGAAAAATATCTTTGGGTAGCCACATAGCATGGAATACTTCAAATTGATCATACAAATTGTCAAAATTATTATGAAAATTGTGTGGAGTCTTTAAAGTAAGGTTTACTGTCAGCCTCACTTAAAGTATTTTAACCAGAGATCCCTATTGTATCTAGACTAAGTTCTATATTTAATGTCTCTAAGTTCTATATTTAATGTCTAGGATAAACAAAGTATGAAATATGCATACATTACATGACATACAACATCCCCAGTTATATTTAGACCAGTGTCTTTCCTTAATCTGGATTTATACATTAACTAAAACTTTAGAAGATTATGCTCAGGATTTTCATGTATTCATGCATAAATTTGGATATTTAAATCAGTGTTTAAACAGCTAAAATATATGTCTGCTTTTCAAGAGTTCTGAGCACACCACTTCTCCAGTTTTCTCTGCAGAATTTATTTATAGGATACTGCTTTTTTGTATTTTTGGTTAACAATAGATTATCAAAAAACACAGCTTTATGAACTCTAAAGCTAATTATGAAGTCAAGACAAATTTGGTGAATAATTTCTGTCCAAAAATGGAATAGAAAATAGCGTACTACAAAGTACAAAAATTTGACAACGCTTTTTTGTTTTTGTTTTTTAATGGCTTCTGGAATTTACTATTGACCTACTATCAAATTGAATTAAAAGGACGCTAAATAAAAGTTATGTTTTATCATCATCATCATCATCATCATGCAAATCAAATAGCTGGGAGTAATGGGTGAAATTGGAAATTTTTTTTCACTAAAATAAAATGTATTTATTTAGTCTTTTTTTTTTGTTTTTGTTTTTTTTTTTTTTTTTTTGCCTTTTTTTTTTAATGCAGCAAATATAATTTTCCCTATTCTCATAATTCTCATCTTTCATCAAAAATCAAGTTCTGTTTTAAAAAGGACATATTCAAAAGTATACCAGCATTTGAAATGCTGCTGTTTAATGTTTTTATCTTCAGGAAAGCATGTGGCAGCAATAATTACCTGAATTTGATGATCTGCATAGCTAAGACCATTACATTATTCTGTCAGTGACAAAATCAGTGCCCCCACAGTACCATGTGAAAAGTCCCATTGCAATAATATCAAGCTGTCATGATTTAGTAAATGCAGATTTGTTTCATTGTCATTCTTTGGATACTAATCAGAAAAATCTAAACAGTGAATATGAAAATAAAATAAAAAAAATCATGTGCTGCAGGACAAAGAAAACACAGACTTGGGCTGTAGGGAAGGTTGTTTCCAGAACTCAGTTTAGAATAGGTGAGTCTTCAGAATAAGAAGAGCATCTTAATTCAAAAAGCAATGGAAAGATAATAACACAATAAAATAACACAATATTTTAAAAGGCAGACGCTTCCTCTCCCTCCCTCCCCCCCCAATTGATGCCTTGAGTTTGCTTCCTGACATGATGCTGCAGTGTCTTTTCTCCTGCTTGACTAGACAGATAGTCCATGTCTCATCTACTGCGACTGCTGTTATATGGTATTTATTTTGCAGTCACTACACATGATCTGGTTTAATCTCTGTGGGCAGCACTGAATTCTATTAATCCACCTCTCCAGTCAGAGAAAGGTACTGATTCACCTGAATGCCTATATTCCAAATGTACAGTAACTGACCTATTAAGCTGTTCATGGAAAGCCTAAGAAAAATAGTATCAGAATTTTCTTAGAATGAATTCAAAGTTATCAGGTGAAAAAAATTAGAGGAAAAGTTCAAAAAATATTGGAATGGTGGACAATATAATTAATTTAAAACCGTTGTAATGTAAGCACAATTTACATTCCTTCAGAAGGAATTGCAGCATGGAAAACATTTCAAGCAAAGTAAATTTTATCTTTCTTAAGCATTTGCTCTCCCATTTTTGGGATATTTTTCTTCCTAGCTGATATGCAGCAGAAAGTCATAACTTCAGATAAGCCAGGAACAGAGCCAAAATGCCACAACTTGATTATGAATGAAATGCCATCTGGATTCCACATTCAGTCTGATCAACAAAAGTCACTAGAACCCTCCTTCCCTCTGTCTATAAAGTTAAACAATGGTGATAAAAATGTCCTTCCAATAAGGTTATTTATTGATTGATTGATTGATTTATTGGGTAAAATTTCAACCTCTGTTAGAGGTTAAATTATATATATTATTATATTGAAATTATATATATTCCTCACGATATACAGGCTTCTTTTGCAGAGAGCACTGTATGGAACAGATACTTTAGTTGAATTGTTTTGCCTTTTTCTAACAGAGCTTGCTATTCTCCGACAACTTCTCACAAACTATTTGTTACAAAGCATTTTTTGTTAAATTGTAAATATAACTCCCTTCACTGAAAAAAAAATCTTATATTTATTCTTGTTATTAGACCTTCCATGTTATTGCTGTGTCTCATCTCACCTTGCAGATCCTCAAGTGTCTCACTAAACTTTTAAAAGCATCACAGTATATTTTTGCAGGGACCCTTTTCTCTTTTCTATGTACATTCTTGATATCCTCTCCTTAAGATTCCCCTTCTGTGCCCACTAGAAGACGTTCTTGAACTTGTCCACAGCTATTTCTAATTTGTCTGATCTTCATCAGTCAGTTTAAAGGAGCATAAAATGTCATCTGCCTCATCCGTCACCATGTGTGTATTAATGTATTTATCTGATTCACTTCCTCTTGCTCATCTAGGCTTGATGCAATTCTGAATCCTTCAGATCTCCTAATTTATTTCAGTCACTCTTCAGGCTTACTGAAGTTGAATTTCTCAGGTGGACTGGTCTGAAATGATGCTATGCTCTAGCAGTTTTATAAGCAATTATCATCTTAATAGCCTGTAAGCCTTGTTTTGTATACTCTCTTTTGGTCTGTAGTCAGGCAAAGAAGTCTGTTTACCCCCAAAACTCTTTCCTTCATTTATGGATGCAGACAAAGAAGCAAAGCAAACAAGCAAACAAACACACAAACAAATAAAAATGAGATTGATTGGCAGAACTACCATATTAGATTTGCATGAATGTTGATGCTTTGGCCATGTCACTTTGCTATGGACAAACCACACTTAGATCTGCAATTGTGATCAGCGGTGACTGATACATTATATTTCAGATAACCTGAAAAGCACACCTGGTTTAAATAGTTACTAAATGACATAACTCTCTTAAAGTTCAGTCCAAGTTGAGTTCAAATTTGCATGAAGTTATAGAAAAAATTAATTTATTTTTTTTTTTCACTCTTTGCCACTCTGACTTGGGTCAAAGGACCTGGCTAACAAATGGGTATTGCATCTCACCTGAATACAGGAGAGTGAGACATACCTCAGCAGTGGCTAAACCTTAACTACTGCTGAGGCAATCTTTATAGTCAAAAAAAAAAAAAAAAGAATTCAAGAGAATGAATCAGATTGACCTTATTACAGAAGGAGCCTCAGCACCTAGTTAGAGTAAGAAAGGCCAGGATTAATTCGATTAAATATAAGTTTATGGAGTATATGTGTATTTATATGAAGAAGTCACCATATGTCCCTTTTATATTCAGTATAGGTTTAAGCAACATATTTGATATTTCACAGAATCACAGAATTTCTAGGTTGGAAGAGACCTCAAGATCATCGAGTCCAACCTCTAACCTAACACTAACAGTCCCCACCTAACCATATCCCTAAGCTCTACATCTAAACGTCTTTTGAAGACTTCCAGGGATGGTGACTCCACCACTTCCCTGGGCAGCCTGTTCCAATGCCTAACAACCCTTTCGGTAAAGAAGTTCTTCCTAACATCTAAAACTCCCCCTGGCACAACTTAAGCCCGTTCCCCCTCGTCCTGTCACCAGGCACATGGGAGAACAGGCCAACCCCCACCTCGCTACAGCCTCCTTTAAGGTATCTGTAGAGAGTGATAAGGTCGCCCCTGAGCCTCCTCTTCTTCAGGCTGAACAAGCCCAGCTCCTTCAGCCGCTCCTCGTAGGACTTGTTCTCCAGGCCCCTCACCAGCTTCGTCGCCCTTCTTTGGACCCGCTCAAGCACCTCGATGTCCTTCTTGTAGCGAGGGGCCCATTTATTTTGAGGAGTTCTTCATTCCACCTTAAACTGAAAGCCTGTATTTGGTCACTTGGCCTGTGCTGTAATTTCTACCAGCTGTATTGCCTAAATCCCCATTTATTTGTTTATACTGAAAGATTTGATGTTAAGAGAGACAGATCCCCTTCTTACAGAACTGAGCAACTGAAAATATACATATATTTATTTATTTTTTTTATTTTTAGAAATGCAACCCTGGACTCAAAGCAGATGGGAAATTAATGTAGGATAGACCTGATTTCCAACATCAGCTACTCTGAGAACTTCTCTGTTTTCAACAGTCAATTAATGTTAAATAATGCCTGAAGAAAAGACTAGAAACTAAAAGTTTCCATGATTCTGGGGGTGCTCAAGCCACCTTGCAATTTATTGTTCTATTTTATGTCTATTTAAACCTGGATTAATTCACCTAAAAGACACGATTTCAATAGGATAGAGATTTCTTCCGTCCTCCCATCTTGCACAGACATAGTGAGAAATACAGATATGGGCTTTAATGCAATTATCAAGACAGAGTAGAGCTCTAGAATATTATAAAAATGTTGATTACCATCCCTGTTTCCACTCCCCTTGATAGGGCACACCAGAGGGGACTTAGAGTGATTTGGAAAAAAAAAAAAAAAGAGAGAAATAAAGAAGTTTATTTAAATGCATTGGTGATATTGTTGCTGGCAATGGAACATGTACCTTCCTTTCCATGTTAACACACCTCTCTTTCTGCAATTTTTATGTTTCTACACTGGTGCATCAGCTGAAGCTGCCCCATGAGTTTTCATGATATAAACACAGACCCTCGTGTGAAGCGGTGAGTTTTATTTATAGTGACAGGATACTCTTTGTGCTTGTTTCTCTTTCTGTGTTACACACACAGATTTATTTACAAGTAGAAATACAACAGTGACTACCCTTTGCTGCAGACAGCAGATGAGCTCTGCACTTTATTTAACTGACTTTCTGTCAGATTCAATTTCTTGACTGCTTGGAGCACAGGTTCTGTTGGTCTTTCCAAGGTATCCTTTGATCTTGCTCTGTGCTTGGTTTCCTGCCTTACCCCTTGGTCCTATGGTTTGCTGCAAGAGTCTTTCCCCCACCTCTTTCATTTGTGTATTAAAAGAAAACAAGTTTTCTTTCACATGTATTACTTTACAGACTTGTGTGATCACTGTGATCACAGAGGAAGGGGAAATAAGTTTTTCTATTACAATGTACATCGACACCAGTGCTGCTCCTGTTGGTATAGTTCCACGTATGCAGTCATACCAAGAGCAAAACCAACCAAACAAACAAAAAATTGCTTTACAATTGTAACAGAAGAGAGATCAAGACTTCACTTTTATTTACAAAAATAGGAGACATCCAATCTTCTCTTATATCACTTAATCCACAACACAGGACAAACTGAATGAGGTTTACAGGGCCTGAATTTGCACCAGGCTATCTATATTCTTCTGTAAAGGATGGATTCCCAAGTTGCAAGCAAAAAGTAGATCAGACTTAAGGTTATTATCTTTAACACTCTGAGTCCTGTGAAATGAGTGTTATAGTTTTGTGCTGTCTGGTCAACAAGTAGCATGTTCCCTCAACTTCTGAGAAAAATGCATCCTGTAAATGTTCAGTAGCAATGAACATGGGAACTGTTTGCTCAGAAAATGTTCTCTGGTTGCATTTTCCAGCATGCTTCAGTGTCCTGTCTGTGCTACCAAAGTAATGTAAAATGATTTAAGCTGAATTCAAATAAAGGTTCTGGTAATAGAAGTGTCAAAATATATATGAGACAGTGATTCTTTGGGCTTTTGGATCTTCACTAACCAGAAACAATGAGCACTAGGCATCTCAGCTCCCAGAAAAGAAATTTTTCCCAGAATTGCCTTACCTTCCAGAAAGAAGAATCCAAGAACACAAAACCACAAAAAACTCTAATCTCACAAGAAATTACCTTGAGGGGGTAATTTCCAACAATATGAAGTTTAATAAGCATTTAACTTTCTAAATAACTCTTCTCTAGGGTCATTTGGAGATGATTAATGGGAAAATAGTGCATGCTGTTTATATATATTCATATATTATTATATATATTACATATAACACATAATATATAATAAGTATAATATATATATGATATATACATATATATGTATATATACATATGCATGTATAACATATATAATTATGTTTATATCGTATATACATATATATATTATGCACATCTATGTGCATGTATGTGTATCCAGCTTTTCTGACTTTTTTGTGTGTTTAACTACATATTTAATTAAGGAATCTAAGAAAAACTGGATATGCCCTTTAAAAAAAAAAAAAAAAAAACAGATGGGAGGACTTTACTTTTAGCTCCTAAAGCTGGAACAAACTGAACAGCATAGATGTATGGCCCACAACAGTTGCCATCCTGCTTACTAAATTTGTTTTTAGTATGTTGGTCCCTTCTATACACAGCAGAGATATATTTGTCCTTAAAGGTGTGTGCAGAACCTGAATCATGACCTCTGTGTTATATCAAACCAGTTTTTGTCCAGCCCATGCATGAACAAATTAAAAGAATTATGGATATTTGAACAGATGACTAGATATAAAACCAAAGCTAATATTCATTCATTGAGACTAATGAAGTCAAGTAGGGAAGAAGTGATTTTTTTTGTCCTGCAATGTCAGGTCAGTGGCCTAAACATATATATATATATATACATATACTAATATATGTATATTAGTGCTTTGGGTTCAGTCCATAGGGACTATATGAATGCATCTTAAAACACTCTGGATACCTCAATAGACATGTTAAGAACTTCCACTCATATTTTTGAGCAGTCGTTGACATTTTATGTCTTTATTTTTTGTCAGTAGATGAGAAGATATGTTTTCTATACAAGACAGGCTGAATGACACAAATGTTTCCTTTTATGACTTAGGGTATACTCTGGCCATTCCTTGACACCTTTCTTCCTGTCCCTCATAAGAGAAAATCTGCAGACAGATGGAAAGAAGCTACACAACAACTCCTTCGGGTTCTTAATATGCATAATCAGAGTACCAGATATGTACTGAGAACAAATTGTGTTATGGAAATTTGGGAATTCTCAAACATTCTCAAAGATGGGAAATAATCACTGAGTGATATCTCAGCAAATTAGAAAAATTATATTTGGAGAAGACAGTCAAGGCAGTCAAAAAAAAAGATGCAGAGTAATGGGAAAAAAAAAAAAAAAAAAAAAAGTATGAAAGCACAAAAGCCGTGATCTTTGTCTCTTTGAAGTCAAAGACCAAATTCAGGCTGACTAAGTTTATCATTTCTTAAACTTGGCAACTTTTCTGAAATGAAGTTCTTCTAATAACATATATTACCTTTTCTTTTTTGTACTTTAATTGATTTTTAAGGTACATGTAAAGTAGAAGACAACTGTCAGTTCATGTATTAATGCAACAATACAGGGAAGCCGTACAGAACTCACACTTAATCAAAATTTAATCAACTCTAATAAAAGTGAATTGTATAAGAAAAGATAAAGTAGAAGTTCACATCTGTCTTCCAAAGATGTTCTGTGTCTCCAGGAAGTCAGTATAGACAGTATGCAATCTACCTATTTTTCTATACTTATTTATTTAACTGAGAAGTGAGAGGGTTTTGTTTTGTTTCAGTTTGGTTTGGTTTTAATGGCAAAACTAGGAAAATTTTTCTTATAACAAACTTTTTGAAAGCCCAATGTATGAGCTACAACACATGAGCTAACATCCCATCTTATAGGATAGATAGCCTGAAGAACTGTATATGATGGCAAATAGTGAGACTCATAGGCTCATGTGGACACCCCATAGTAGCCACTGAATGACCTATTTTGCTTATAGTCAGTAGATTGTCTTCATGTCAGAGCCCTTGATGCAGGTGTGCTTTGTTGACTTTTCTGTGCTCCCATGCCAAATTCCTCTTTTGACGTTTTTCTATGTCCCAGATATATCTTCATTCCTACCTGTGAATTGCACTAAGACTCTAGTTTCCAAAGACAATAAAAATATTCCTTTATGAAATACTGTTAAACTCTCACATCTAGTTCACTTACCATTACCCCAGAAGACATGATTCTCCAGAGTAAATATAAATTTTAATTACCTGTACTCAGTGTGACTAATATTTTACAAAATCCTTTCACCACAACTTAAGAAGCTCTATTAACCCACAATTAATATAAACAAGAAGAGTTCATTTTCTTTTCAAACTCCTAAGTTCCCAAGAGCTCTTTGTACAACAGACATACTACCTTCCTTTCAGATATTTTCAGTCTTTGTCTAGGGACTTAAGCAAAACACTTGTGATCCTTATAAATAAAACAATTCCTTCCAAAAAAACCTAAACTCATTTTACTCCTCATTTTGCTCTCATGCTTTGCGCAGTCCTTTATGATTCTTATTACAAAGTCTTATATCTTTCAGGCTCTTGTGCAGATTTATTTCTTTTTTTTACTCTTTCTATTCATATATTTTAGTTTATGTCATTTTCTTGATTTCTCTCCAAAACTTGATTTTTGTCTTGCTCTTCTCTTTAACTTGATAAATTTTAATGGCTTTTTTTTTTTTTTTCCCCTTCCTTTCCCTAAGTTTAGGTCAGAGTGCTCTAGGACTCTTGTCTCACTTTCCACTCTTTGATTTCTTCTGTAATCTGATCTCCCATCAGAAATTAATTGAACTCACTGAAATGATTCCAACCACTCATGCATTTTTGCCTCAGCTCTGTTACAAGAGATACAAAATTTCTCTCCAAAGTTTTACGATTCTTCTGTGAAATCAATCCCTTTCAAAAGTTATATTCTTTCCAAGATCAAAAAAGTCTTCAAATTTCTTTAGTTCTTTCTGAGAGGTAGCTTACACTTCTTCATTCACATGTAGAATATTCAATAAAATCGCTAATAGTGCTGAATCTCACAGTTGCTGGTCTTTGTCCTCTATTCACCTCCTTTTATTCTACTTCTCAGTTTCAAGGTGAAGTGCAGTCATATATTTGTAACCCTGTCCTATGTAAAATGTAGGTTTTTACATGGTAGTTAATATAAAGTAATAAATTATAGAGACTTTAAATATAACCATTTAATTTTTGCAGTAAGGTAACAGGTAAACTGAAGTATTGGCTTGTTAGCCATGGGAGAAAACTTGTGAAAGACAGGAGCTTGTATACTTAATTTTGTCTGACAACCCAGCAAACTCTCCTCAATTAATCAAAATATTTAAAAACAGTCGGCTGAATATGAGCCAGCAGTGTGCTCAGGTGGCCAAGAAGGCCAACGGCATCCTGGCTTGTATCAGAAACACTGTGACCAGGAGGGCTAGGGAGGTGATCGTCCCCCTGTACTCGGCTCTGGTGAGGCCGCACCTCGAGTACTGTGTTCAGTTTTGGGCCCCTCGCTACAAGAAGGACATCGAGGTGCTTGAGCAGGTCCAAAGAAGGGCGACGAAGCTGGTGAGGGGCCTGGAGAGCAAGTCCTATGAGGAGCGGCTGAGGGAGCTGGGCTTGTTCAGCCTAGAGAAGAGGAGGCTCAGGGGTGACCTTATTGCTCTGTATAAGTACATTAAAGGAGGCTGTAGCGAGGTGGGGGTTGGCCTGTTCTCCCATGTGCCTGGTGACAGGACGAGGGGGAATGGGCTAAAGTTACGCCAGGGGAGTTTTAGGTTAGATGTTAGGAAGAATTTCTTTACTGAAAGGGTTGTTAGGCACTGGAACGGGCTGCCCAGGGAGGTGGTGGAGTCACCATCCCTGGAAGTCTTCAAAAGACGTTTAGATGTAGAGCTTAGGGATATGGTTTAGTGGGGACTGTTAGTGTTAGGTTAGAGGTTGGACTCGATGATCTTGAGGTCTCTTCCAACCTAGAAATTCTGTGATTCTGTGATTTAGTGAATTAAAAGTTTCAGTTTGAGTCTTGGGTTGAACACCTTTTCACATTTATTATTCTTACATTCTTGAGGTCTTAAACCAAGAATGACTGAACAGAATCATGAACTCATGAATTAATGCAAAAACAAGATCACCAGATATTGACATAGTTTGAAAGACACAGGAATTTATTATTCTATTTTACTTGGTGTTGTTTTGTCCTGTATTGAAATACCATTTTCAAGAAATTTGTAAAGAATTGGAGAGTCCAAGAGATAGTAACAAGAATGATCAGAGGTCTAGAAAACATGACTTATGAGGAATGGTTGAAAGATTTAGATTTTGTTTGGCTTTAAAAACAGGGATGACTGAGAGGAACATGATAACAATCTCCCAGTACATGAAAAGATGTTGCAAAGGAGAAAGAAAAGCTTTGTTCTCCATATCCATGGACTAGAAATAATGGGCTTAGCTTTCAGTAAGATTAAATTTCCTAGTAGGAGAGACACTGAAGAACTACTGTCGATTGCTTAGTAAAGTTGTGGAGCTTTTATCACAGGAGATTTTTAAGAACAGGTAGCTAAGTATCTGTTAAAAAATATATATATGTATATATATATATGATTTTATCTTGAGAGAGGTATATATTAGATAATTACTTTTGGATGTTTTGAAAAGTTTCGGGAGAAGTATAGACATCTTGCCAGTTTAAGCCAGCTGAAAATGTATCTTTTCATAGGCTACATCTACTTTCCAGGATGTTTATGCCCCTGAGCATGATCACTGGTTTCCACTGCAAGTGGTCCAGTGATATCTACACTGATTGAAGGCATCCATCCTGCTACATGTAGGGCTGTGTCCACCCTATTTGCATGTCTTCTCTGGACACCATCTGTGCTCCCATAGCTCTAAGGTATAATTGCCATATTTCTGTTTTATTTCAAGTTTAAATTATCTGAAATACTGTTGCAGACCACTACAGTGGTGTTTTTACAGCATGAAACTGACATTATGTGTTATGTTCCCCAAACTGCAGCAAGAAAACACATGGAACTGTCTGAGGATGCAAAGGAAAACTGTGTAGGTAAGACAGACCAAACCAGGAACAGCTTTGACTGAATTACCTAGAGGCACTGGGCTCAGTATACTCTCTCTCACAGGTCACTGATTGGTTTTATCTCTGAGGGACACAACTGGAGAGTTTCTTTACCAACCCAGAAAGTAACTCAACAGTCATGCTATGCAGATGATGTGAGAATCTGGCCCCAAGTATTCTACTAGGAACTGTTTTGTGTATCTTTATGGGCATAATTTTCTTTGACTTCTATGGACTGCTTAAAGCCACTCAGTTACCCAGAGACCTACAGGTCATGCAGGTTTCACAGTGTGAGAATCTAAGTTCTGTTTTTGCAGTAGAGAACTAATTTTCTGTATTCAAAGGTAGTTGTGTAGTCATAACAAGGAGAAATGTAAGTAGGTAAGTGGACAGTAGAAGGCCTCACTGTTCCAAAATAAGGTAGAAGCTTGAGGAAAAACAGGATGAGCAGTGTGAGAACACTAAAACATAGAACACAAGTTCTCAAAACATAAGAAAGGAGGAAAAACTAACAAACAAACAAACAACAACAACAACAAAATGTAAGAAGTAGAAATTAAAGGGTTGATCAAAAAAAAAAAATAAAAAAAAAATTGTACATATATGACACAGAGAAGCATCAAGTAACCTGTGAACCTGTAGTGCTCAGCCAGTGAGGAAACAGGAGAGGTGATTAGGTGTCAGGTAGTAGGGAATAAAAGGCTATGTATGCTATGTTTACTATAATGTGCTCCACATTGATAGGATGTCCGCCATTGCAATCGCTAATAAAATGGCTTCACAGAAGATCTTCTATGAAGAAAATCATTGAGAGATTTTTCTCACAAGATCTTTACCAAGTGTATTTGTAATGATTTTTTCATTAACGTGGTAGAAAAGAATTATGTGCCAAGGTAGATACCATGCCACAGAGCTAGTGAGATGGGTAGCTTGTGGTTATTTGCATTCATCTATGACTATGATGGTTTTCATGTCTGGCTAACTTGTCCTGGTTATTAGTGAAATGATTTTGTTTTCCAAAATCTCTAGGATATAGAAATCTGCACCCATGTTTTCCTACTCTGTTGTGGCCTGTACATTGGCTTTACTCTGTTGTGTTATATTATTATTATTATTATTATTATTATTATTATTATTATTATTATTATTATTATTATTATTAGTGGTGGTGGTGGTGCTTTTTTTCTTTCCTTTCCTTTCCTTTCCTTTCCTTTCCTTTCCTTTCCTTTCCTTTCCTTTCCTTTCCTTTCCTTTCCTTTCCTTTCCTTTCCTTTCCTTTCCTTTCCTTTCCTTTCCTTTCCTTTCCTTTCCTTTCCTTTCCTTTCCTTTCCTTTCCTTTCCTTTCCTTTCCTTTCCTTTCCTTTCCTTTCCTTTCCTTTCCTTTCCTTTCCTTTTTTTTTTTTTGATGGATTTTAAGGCTGTCATGCAGAAACAATGCAGAAGGAATGTTTACCTTACAGCATCATTACTATGAACCCCTATATTGTCTTTTGTTCTAGTTGCTCAGAAGTCATGGTGAGAAATGCAGCCTAAATGATGAGAAAGATTTTCCTCAGATTTCATGTAGTGCCACTGAATGTGAATAGATGACTGATTTTTCTGCTCCAAGGTTGATTGAAATCATTTCCTTTTCTCAGAATAACTCAGTCTCTTCACTGCAATTTAAGCAGGCACTTCCTCGTGTTTCCACTGGACTCACCATGTGGTGGTGGTGGCTTGGTTGTTACAATGTGCATCCCTACATGAAGGCTTGCTGACCATGTTCCTTTCATACCCCAATGTAAACACAGATTTGCAGTAAACTTTTTCTCCTTTACCCTTAGAAAAGGCGAAGACAACATCACATTCCATCCCTTGCCATATCCAGCAGCTCTTATTCAGTATGGCAGAGCATTTCTTTGTAATGATCATAATAAACAGAGAATCCCCTGCTAACATTCCAAATACATCTTGGAATTTTTCAATATATATTTAAAACAACAAACCAAGACAAGAAAGTGCCTTTCCCAGAAATTGTCAACGTATGCTCCAAGATCTCTTGCATTTTGCATTGTGTCAGTCTGTGTCAGAGGCTTCAGGAAAGGTAATATAGAAGATGAATGGAAGTCTATCATCGCAGTGCCAAGATGAAAAAGTGACAGCTCATAATGAAAAGAAAAATAGTTTCCATTTTGGGCCTCTGTAAGTAAGAAAGTGACAGAGCCATGGGAGCTGTGAGGCTGAAAAATGGTCCCTTTGACAGACATGCCTGTAAGTGAAAGTGCATGGGATATAATACTAGCCATAATATAGGGAATAATGATTATTTTAGAGATCACATGATTTTGGATAAATCCTTGACAACTCCATAGAAAACGGAACCAAAAGAAAACTAGGAAAACCTGTAGTTTCATTTAAGGAATAAATGACCTAAGAATGTTTTTTAGTCTCTACATACATGATTGAAGCATATAAAATGACTTTGGGTATACAGAGTGTAACCAAAATGAGAATCAAGAGCTTCCTGTAAACCTGAAATGGGATACATTGCTCTTCTTTTTTCTTTTTTCTTTTTTTTTTTTTTACATAGAACAAAAAACAAAGCTGATGAGGGTGAAGATTCTGGTCATAAAATATTTCATAAAGCTTCTTTTTATTAAACCCACATTTGCTTTCAGGTGAAGTGAGATAGGAAACCTTTCCTATTCTCAAAATTGCCTGCTAAGGCAATATCTATAGGGGCAAGTAATACACTTGTAACTTAAGACTTAGATTAAAAGTGCAAAACACTTTATGACATTCTTATTTTCAGTCTAAAGGAGTGTTTGAAGACAACTTGGTAACTTGGTACCTTAAGGTACAAGGTAACTTGAGCTTGGGAAATCCGTGAATGTCAACATAAGGCTTTATGTAGTTTTGCATGTATCTATTTTTGAACTGATGTTGGTTAAACCAGGGTAACTTCTCCTGGTAGACAAGGCCTTGAAGCAATATTCACCTCTGTGCAGAAGACCAGCAATATAGAACTTTAAAGGAAATTACATGGTGCATGAACTTCACCCTAAAGGACTTTTTTTTTTTTTTTTCAAGAGGATAGGTTAATAAGGATAATACTTTCCCATGCAAGCATCTGTTTTAGGATTCAGTGAATTCTGAAACTTTTAAAAAGCATTCATAAACTCTTACGACACATTGCATTTTTATTTTTACTTTTATTTTTATTTTTAGGCTCTTTCATAAAAATAAAATGCTAAGAAGGAAATTGAAAAAAAAAAAATAGAAATCTATTTCTTGGGTTTTAATTTGTTGATTTTTTTTGGTGGTGGTGTGGTGGTGATTGGTTAGTTCTGAAAAGGAAAGAGAGAACCTGAGGATCCATTTGGATCTATGCTGGAAATATCTTGTGCCTATTAAGCAACATGTCATCTTCACGTCAAATTTTGCGCTTATGTTACCCATCTTGCCTCAGTTAAAATCAGTGGGAAAAGTCTATGAGTTTGAATGGGAATAAAGTTAAAACTGAAGTAGATTTCTGAAAGTCACACCAGGCACAGTTGCATGAAGATTAGAAGACACCTCTCTGCAATCTCCACAATTGTTTTCTAGCTTTAAGAGATTTTTTAATATAACTAAATGGGGAAGTAATATGCTTACTACTGTCTAGCATTGGAAGAATTTAAACTTTAAGCTGGAAAAGGAATTTTAAGCTACTCAATGAGACTATAACTAGGACAAATGGGACGAATTTAAGGAAAGAAAAGGCTGACAGTTAGGAGAAAAAAAGCCTTTCCTAGCAGTGAGGACTATTAGACTGCAGAGCAGTCTCCCAAGGGAAGTGGTGAAAGCCTAGTTTCTTGAGTCATTTAAAACTGGACTAGACAAAGCACTCTGGAATATACTCCAGGGAGCAATCCTGCCTTGGCAAAGGGATGCACAAAATAACCTAATAGATCTCTCCCATCTTTCCTTCCTATGAATCCCCTATTTCATAAACCTCTGTGATTGAATGGAGAGCAGAAAACTTTAACCCCTTTTTCAGAAACAGAAAGCATGTTTGACAAGATATTGTGAGAGGAAAATCTTCTAGGAAAGAGTAGAAAAAGCTGCATTTTCCAGAGCGAGTTTTCAACCTTTCTATAGTCAGAATGAACTATAAAGAATGGTCCAAAATTGCTTACTGCATGGTTTCCATTTTCAGTTCAAGTTGATGTTTTATTTCTTAATTTCCCTATAAGCCCCCATGGTTTAGACCCTACTCTATCTTATATGATGTTGTTTTGGTTTGTTTGTTTGTTTTCCCCCCAAAAGGATTCAACTAAATCTCTAATAACTGAATGACTGTCTTTTTAAAACAGAATTAACTGGTTACCCTTAGCACATTGGACTGTAGTTACACTATATCCCTGTTCAGACTCATATTGAGAAGGAACTACCAGCCATACCCTTGTACGACCCAGACCTTGAATCGACGTTAGGAGGTATTAGGAGTTAGGAGACATTCTCTGCTATTCCCCTTCTCCCTCAAGCAGGTGGGGAAGCAATGGCCTTGGCTTCTGCCTTGCAAGACATCAGCCAACGGAGCAGAGCGGGTGCAGGTGACAGTGTAATCCTCTGCTGCTATAAGCATATTTTTGCTGCACCTCTCAGTGCAAGGAGAAAGTGGGTGACTTTGCAGGGAGGCAGGAATGGAAGTCAGGCTCTGAAAAGTATTTCATAGGAGGTCAGGCTTTTGAGTAACTTCTCAGGGCTATTCAGGGAGCTCAAAGAAACACCTTCCTCACCCCATGTAAGATTTACAGGGGCATTTAATAACATGCAGGTGTTTTCCATAAAGTCTTGCTGCTGTTGCTGTAGCTCTGGGCCTCACAACAGAAAGCTTGATATTAAAATCAGGACAGCTTCACAAGCCTGGAGGAGGCAGCTGACATTAAAATTATTCTTCTAGGAGAAATGGCTAGGAGTGACACACTAAACTGGGGTGAAAAAAAAATGTGTTTATCATACTAGTATGCATTAATACTTTTTATTTACTTTTATACTTCTCTGGAGCCTCCGGTTTGACATTTTTCATGAGTAAGAAATTACTATATACAATGACTTTACACACTTATATGTTCAGATTGCATGAACGTAAAGGTAGGCATCTCGGATCAGAACAAGTTTCCATCTAGCTCAGTGTCAGGGGACGGAGGATACCGGGTTAGGATAACAGGGTGATATTTGATAATTAGAGATGCCTGGCAAAAAAAATAAAGAAATACAGCAATCATATAGTTATACTTCCTCGAGTATACTTCCAGGATTTTTCTTCCAGAAACTCTGTGGAAAGTTTTTCCAGTAGCTTTTTGAAACCTTTAAAAATCATAGCTTCCATAATACTCTCGAGTAAGGACTTCTAAAGACTAGATGCGTAGTATTCATAAAACCACCTCACTGTTGATTGTCCTGAAGATGTTAATGGCCAACCTCCTTTGATTCTTCCCTAAGCCCAGTTCTTGCAGAGCAAAGCATGTGATGATTGATACAGCAGTATGTCAGCTGTAACTACCTCAAATTGCATCATTTCTTATTTATGAACAGAAAAGCTCTTAAGCCTACAATTGTAAAAGTGGTCATTTTGGGGAGGGGATTCTGTAGATTATGGCTCCCATAACTAAAAAAAGATGAACAGTCCCCAGTTCTCTCCACATTTGCAGATGTACTTGTCAAAACAGCACTGACAAAAGAGTCCTGCTGGTTATTGAAAAGCCAGATGAGAGCATCAAAGTGTTGAGGAGGTAGACATGGACTTGGCCATGGCATCTTTGGGAAGAGTGGCAGGGATATAAAAAAAATGTCCATGTGGGATTTGATGAATGACTTGTAAATGACTGGATTTCAACATATTTTTTTTTCATCCCTACCTTTACCTAATCCAGCACACTGTTCATCTAGCATCCTATGGAGGGTAAGGCTAAGCGTGTTAACCAGCAACTAACTATTGCATTGAGTCTTAAAAGAGAACACATTTGAAATGATTACTTTCAACTTTAGAAAAACGAAGTCAGGAGGATTATTCTCATTGTTTTTCACCTGGGTGGTTTGGTGACTTTTAGACCAGACATGAACTGTTTGAACCATTACATTCCTTACTAATCAATGGGACCTAAGAGATCCTCAGCAACTCAGTATTTCCTTTATGTTGGAAATACCTTGATTAAAATAGAAATGTTTTCTCAAGGAGAAAGCATTTTCAATGTCATCACTGGAATAAGGTTGGACTGACACTGTCATGTGAGAGTGTGGCCATTGGAGTCGACAAGCCCCATGGTTGGTGAAAACATCAGACTCTAAACGATGAGGTCAGAAGGAATGTAAAATGTTTAAAAGTAATAAAGAAGGGTGATTCAGGAGACACCTTGTTGTCTTGGGCTGCTTGTTCTCCATCCATTAATGCATGGAAGTTGCTGGGTGTTGTTGCTGGTCAAAGTTGTTGACCAATGAATAGTTAGTGGAAAAGTACTGCTGTAGAGAGAATGGTATAAGAAGGGAGCCTGTCCTCAATAAGATAGGGTGGAAGTTATATCATCAATAAGGGAGAGTTGAAATTATGTCATCAATAAAGGAGTAACAGTTACTAATCCTAAAAGAATCCTGGTGTCCGTGTGGTCATTACGCCACACTCCAATTTCATTATTTCAAAATAGTGGATGCTGGAACCTAATATATCACTCTTAGGTCTGACTGTTTAAGAAACATTCATTGTAACTAGTTCTCTATTGATTCATGCTGTTCTGACAAAACAGCAAATCCACTGTACTCTCTTTGGAAGGATTAGTCAAATGTTGCCCAGCACTAGAACTGGCAATTTACCAGATTTACCAGGAACCCGAGCTTTGCAATGGAGTTGCACAGTGCACACATCTGTTACAGAAGCCTTGACCTCATTTTTGTCTCCAAAACAACACTTTGCAAATATTAAACCATACAGAACATTGCTAAGAAAAAAAAAAAAAAAAAAAAAGATGTGGGATGATTTCACTGACGCTGGCGTGCTGTGGCAGCTTTGTGTTTGTGGAGAACCTGGACTGTTTAATTGTGGACTACTTCCAGTCTGAAGGAAAACTAATATTACACTTATTTTCCAAAGTGTTGAAAGTATATGATAAAATCACAGAGAGAAAAATATATTTAAAACAAGATTAGAATAAGTCAGAAAGACATACCTTCCCACTGTAGACTTGACTATTAAAATTTCTTTTGACATTCTTGACACAGAGATGTGGCCATAAACATCACAAGTTGCTATCTCCAGGACTGCCAGGATCTTTCAGTTTTAGAACTTCTGTCATCTGTGTCCCCAAATTTGTAGTGATTTTCTGTAACCACTCAAAAAGTTGGCCGGGACCTGCAGTCTTGAGAACCTAAAGCTATTTTCCAGTAAACAGGAGGCTTACCAAGACAGACTGAATTTGCAGTGTGGCTGCTTCTGACCTAGGAGAGCAGCATGTTGGACATCTCGAGTCTCCATGTTCTGGAAGAAAATCAGAGTTCCTAAACCTTGCAGTAGAAAACAGATTCCATGTCACTTGTGGCAGCTGCAGTTCGTATGGACGATTGGTTAGAATGGATAAAAACAGATTTCCCAAACCAACTGTATTCAATGCAACATATTTTTCATATGTTTAATGGAACAGAAATTTTTATTTTAAGAGGCATTTATGAGCACTGCTAGCTCTCTGCCTGGGGAGTGGAGACTTGGTAGGGGGGAGAGCTAGCAGGTGTAAGAATAAAATTAGTTTTACAATAAAACTGGAAAGGAATTGAGGTTTTCTCTCCCCACTCTTGCCCTTAACCACAGATGAAACACAGTCATTAGGCACAAAGGATCCTCCTGTGCACAGCTACCTTATAATTTAACCCTTTGCTGGGGAGTTCAAGCAAGAGCATTGTACTTCAGGGACTGGCACAAAAGAAGAAAAAAAAAATAAATCACTGTTGGCATTGCAGCCTTTGATTTAAGCCAATGCTATTAAAAAGAACAGTTCTTCATTATCAGTCCTGGAAGCTTCTTCCCTACTGATGGGGTGCTTCAGAGCATTCCATACTGCTACATTGAAGTCTCACAGTCCCTCAGCACGGCACATAAGGCAGAGACTCCTTTGCCTTTACACAGACTGGTTTCCTGTTAAGTTTAAGGAAGGATTTATGCTGTTATTTGTATTGATATCACCTCTTATAATATAAAGTGTGTCCCCCCACACACACATTTTTTCATATTCTTTGACTGAATGAATATGCACTGGAGACTCTGTCACTGATGGAACATAGCAAAAAATAAAAATAAAAAAATCCACAAATGGCTTTGTTGTAACTATTTTCCTCATTTTAAGTGTCATGAAGCAAAAGGAAGCTAGAGCTTCCTCCTAGAGATTCCTCTGGATCAGTCTAGATCCAGACCTTACCTCAGATATGTCCACTCATTTGAAAATGTCTCCTTGCAGTCGTAGTGAATGTATTTTTTTCTGAGACTGTAGTTAGTTGAGGTCTATTTGTTCATGTTGATCTTATTCTCATTTTAGAACTGAAGTCCATGAAAAATGAAGTTCAGCTTTAATTATCTTGCTATGATGCAAGATAATTCATATTTATTGGGAAAAAAAATGGCCAAAAATATCAGGCAACAGATCTTATTAATACAGACTATTACTGATTTAATTCTATTTACTAGTTTTGGACAGTTTGGAGTAGTGGCAAATGTTCATTCTGTTGGAAGACCTAACAGAAATTATTCCTTCTTGTCCAAACTTTGAGAAGAACATATCCCTGAACTGTTGATCTTTTTAAATTCAATTAATTTTACATGTTAAAAAAATACACAACCCCATACAGAAAAAATAGAGAAACTATTTCTAACTAAGTAAGAAAATAAGTACATTGAGAGTGGGAAAAATGATGCCTCCCAGCAAGAGGAGTGGGAAGGAGGAAGATGAGTAAAGCTCCCTGAAAATAAGAGTGGATAGAAATTGAGATTTGTAGGAGATGGATAAATAAACAACAAGGTTACAAGTTCACAAGCCCACCCGGCAGGCACTATTAGGACTTTAATTTGCTACAATCACAAGTGTATGTGGTGTGTGTTTACTTCTAGGGAAAGGAAGTCGATTTTCTGCTTCTGACTAAATATGCTACCAACATATCATGATGCCTGGCTGAACTCACCAAAGCATGTCTTTGCTGCTCGTCATTGGATTGTGTTCAGAGACAGTTGTGGTACCTGTTAAAATACTTTAATGAATCTGATACTCATGAATGGTGCTGAAATGACAGCCTTGGAAATTGAAGTCTTCTATCAAACTACAGAACTTGCACAGTATGGATGAAAATAGTGCCAACTTCTGCCATACTATCCTCTTAAGGTGTCTCAAAGTTAACCTGGAAAAATTATTTCTGGTGGTAACAACACTTCAGCCTCAATGCCTGGTCATTTCTTACTACTTCCAATATAATTGCCAGCAAGTATATGGATTATCTTGGTGACTTTATACTGCAGACAGGAGCTGGGCAAAACATTTTCAACACAATTATTTCTTATCAGAAAAAAACAGGGCAGTGAAATCAGAAGTGTTCTGGGAAAAAGAAATACCTGCACAATTCTCAAAAGGCAGGTTCTGAAACAAAATGTTTTGTTTTGTTTTGTTTTTACATATTTCATTTACATTTCTTTAGAGTTCCATATTGCAATACGGAATATTATTATAATTTATGTGATACAGCTTATGCCAAGTAACAGATTTTGCTTGAAATGAAGCACTTTATCTTATCAAATTTAAGCATTTCAGTGCTTCTACAATGAGTGATTTCTGAATTTCCATAGCATGGCCAATTTCAAAATGTGGAATTTTATTTTGACTGAATAATAACAACAAATATTACTCTAGTTAAAATCCTTGTTCCCCCTCCTCTTCTGTCTCCCTTCCTCCTTCCCCCCTTCCCCCCCACTTTAATTTTTTGTGGTATGGGGAGACAGCAGACAGCAGTTCTGTTTCTATCAACTATATTACAGGCAAGTTGGAGGAAAGAAACAGTTTGGAACAAATTTAAAGTGTTGCCTAAACTGTGGCATTCAAGAAAATATTGAAAATATTGGGAACCCAGGTAGAAGGACAGTAGTCCTTAGTATTAGAAGTTTATTAGAAGTTATTTTTCTGTTATTTATCTGATTTACCACTGTCCTGAACACTTAAAACTGAGCCGGTTCTGGTGATGGGGGGGGGGGGGGGGGGGGGGGGCAGAAAAAGTGAGGTGATCTCTCAGTGCAGAGAAAAAAAAAGATAATTTAGAGGGGGAGGAGGAGAGAGTGGAGGACAGATACCCAGATACCTCTGGTGTTGTCACAGAGATGAGGTTGGGGAATGAAGATCGGCTAAAAACAACACAGAAGGAGTGATGAGGGAAGTAAGAAGAGTCTGAATAGACTATCATGCCGATTGTGCTGCTCTCCTCTTGAAAAAACATGTTCTCTGAAATGATAGGTTAGGGAAAAAAAAATAGAAAAAAAAAGAGAAAGCAACAGAAGAAATAATCTCTTAAAAAGGTGTCTGAGAGTTGATGCCACAGACCTTTACACAGAAAAACTATGTTTGTGGTGCATACCAGGTGATAGCTGCTCTATCTTCTGACCTTTATCTTCAGACCTAAGAACAGACCTAGAAACTCAATCTTGGTTCTTCCAGTTGCAATTTATTCTTCCCTTCCACTTATCACATGTATATAAAGCAGTCCTCAAACACTGTATTCACTATTACAAAAGTATTACTTCATTCTCAGTACTCATTATATGTGGCTTCTTCAAGCACTCATATCAAATGATATACTGCAGAAGATTTTTTCTTCTTATTAAAAGCCTGTGGCCCTGCCAGCAATTATACCATCTTAGTGGTTTCTGCAATAACCTATTTTATGAACAGAGATACAATCTTCAGAGTAGGCATAATTCTTGCCTTATGGATTTTGGAAAACTATTGACCAGAGAGCAATCCAAAGATAAAAGTGTCGTGACTTGCTAAGACTATGGGAACAACTGACCACATGTACTCATTTCAACTATGTCAGTTATCCCATTTGCTCCATGTGTTTCTCCTTCATCAGTACCCAGATCTGTCATTGTTTGAATAGGGTTTGGAAATTAAATGCAGAATAACCAAGAGGGCCAGCTCTGAGACTGGGTTTATTAAGCAGCAATTTAACTGTGGTGTATGAAGTTTATTTTTTTGGACTTATCTTGATAATGTACAGAAAGATTTTCCTATGACACTCCTCCCAGTAGGGCCTAAACTCCTTCAGAACGTGGTACTGTTCAATTAGGGACTGAGGAATAGTGCATGTGCAATTGACACAGCTTTCAGGTGTTAGGTTAGATTGGCACCTTTAAGACAGAAGCAGTAATGCTCTCTGGACTAAAAACAAAGTGGATATAGTAACCAACTGGTCAGTCTTTCTGTCTCCCACAGGTCCAGACTAAATCTAGAGATATTAGCACACATGTCAAATTGAATGAAAACCAAGCTCCTACAACAGTTTGGGATATCCAGAAGCAGTCTGGATCTCTTGGTTCAGTTTATCCATTTGTTTTGTCAGACTACTTTTCCAAAGCTCCTGCCTCAGACTGTTTTTCTCCCTGTTAAACCTTCTGCAACAGCCCCCAAGCCCAGTGGCTCCAGAGTTTGTCTTCCTTTGCTTCAACCCCTGAACTGGCCCAACCACCTCCACATGCTGCAGTCCTTCACCCAGGTGCTGTGTCCACGTTGAGCTTCTGCAGCCTCTCCTCAGGAAGCATCACTGAGCATCATGAAGATAAACTGTATTTCCAGCAAAACAGAGCTTTTCTCCTAAATGCAACCCAGGTCACTGCCAATTTGTTCCATACTTCAGAGGGGGAGAGACATCCTTCCTCCCTCGAGGGCTGGAAGTCATCCTCTCACCCAGCTGGGAGATGATGACAATCTTTGGTTTGAGGTCCTTCATAATATAGCTTTTGGGGTCAAACCTGTGCTAAATCATATATGGTGGTTTATTATTGGTGTTGGTGGTTTTTTTGTTTGTTTGTTTGTTTGTTTTGTTTTGTTTTCTCTATTTTGAAGCTCCTTGTAGATTTTTACTCCATTCACCTATAACTGGATCTGTGCTAGATGTAAATTAAATTCAAAACTAACTGGTAAACAGGTTGTTTTGCACAGGTATTTCATGCATGTAAATATCTGTAATTATGTAGAAGTGTGTGAAATTCATACATATTTAAATATGTGTCAATAGAGACCATGTAGTTCCTTTTAGAATTCAGTTTATTTGAGAAATGGCTGAGTTAACATTACTGTGTTGTTCAGGAGGAACTAGATTATTTTGCTGCATTGTTACATTTCTTAACTTGCTGTGGTTGTTTCTCTTTTTCCTTTGTCTGTTGCTTGTTGCTGATGAAACCCATGCAGATCTGAAGAGCTGCAGAACCGCATTGTCTGCATATTCCTTTCACTGTTTCTCATCTGAAAACAGTACCTCCTGGCACCTGAAAAACCATCACAGATGCAGAACAGGTAATCTTTACAGAATCCTATTCAAAGTGAACAGTCTGCCAGGCCCATAGACAACAAAACACACTGCTGACTCCAGCTGGAGCGAGAGATTACTTTGATAACAAATTAAAACAGGCTCAGAAATTGGAAATGAAGGAGCTATGCAAGGATGAATAAACTCCTCAGATGGCCCCAATTTTGTGCAAGTCTATCCAACACATGTGCTATAAATTGTTACTCTTCATTAATATCTACTGTTTAGTCACTAACATCCTCCAAGAGGACAAATCAGGATCTGGCTTCTTGCACAATGCTCACTTTCATCCTGATTGAGGAGACCATTTTCTCTTAACATGTTCAGAGCACTTCCTTGGGATCTTAAAAATTCTTTATGTGTCATTTTGCTTCTTGCATATGCAGACAATTGTAATGCTCAATTTAAAAATGTTCATATATTTTCTGTCTATGGGATTTTTACAGCACTGGATAATTCCTGGATGATTACTGTTTTTAATAACCACATAATTACTGTATTAATCAGAACTGTCCTATTGGCTTCTGTGTGACACAGAAGGGCAGAAGCAAGATAGAGATAGAGATATGCCATATTTAAAAGAGCCCTATAACATTTTCTGTGTTAACTTTGAAGTATGGTACACACAGAGGTCAGAACACAAGAGACCAGAAGTCCATCAAGGCCAGTGTCTTTCAACGATAATCAATTTGCAAAAATCAGAAGAAGGTATCAAAAAGGACACTTAGCAAGACAATTGTTCCATGGTGATATCCAGGACTCTAGTCATGTGTACAGGACCTTGTGGTGTGAGTAAACACAGATACACAAATAAGAACTATCCTTTTTTTCAGTAATTAATACTCATAAAAATTCTGAAAAGGTGGAGAAACACCCCAAAATCCAGGTTTTCCAGGGACAGCATGCTTAGCATATGCCGAGGCAAAGCCAAGCTCCTCAAGGTCACTTTTGTCTTGCCTAGAAGAGGCACTGAGGTGTACAACCCAGGCAGAGCAGCAGCAGACCACTGTTAACTGCCAGGCTGAGTAAAACAATGAAGACTGACTGCAGAACAACTGCGTCTGCAAAGTAGCTTGAGATTATCAAATGTGGTCCCTAAATTATTGTCAGTTATGACTGACAAAATTAAGGAGTCCTCTTACATGTTTATATCTATGTATATAGATATTGTAAGTTTAATGTAACTATGAACTATGAGGTGGGTTGTTTTTTTGTTTGTTTGTTTGTTTGTTTGTTTTTGTCTGTTTGTTTTTATAATTTAACTATAACAGCTAGAAGAATTAACTTTAAGAATTAAAATAAACTAGAACATTTATTTCTAAGTCACTGTTTTTAGCAGTCACTCCCAAAGTCTGCATAAGTTAGAGCAAAGGCAAATTTTCTTTCCTTTTTCCTGCTTGAGCCCTTTACATTTCTTCTTAAAATACTTGGCAAGGCTTTTTCCCAGCTGCTCATTTTCCCTTTACTGCAAGTGTACACAAGCTGGTGAGATGCTCAGCGTTCAGAATCTGAACCCTTATGCAAGAGTCATCCTCTAATGGATGTGAACCCTGAAAGGAAGGTTAGTTTCATTAGTGGGATTAAGAAAACATCCCCTGGTTTGGTTTGATCATAGTTGGGTCTGATATTATGAATCTGAAATGGAAAGCAGCATCTTTTTTTTTTTTTTTTTTTTAACTGATTTTGATGGACAGTTCCTTTTTATAATATACAAATAATCTTTGTGACCCTGATAAGCAGGTCTGATGATACTCAGCTGAGTAATGTACCAGAACTGAAATTTCCATCTACTTGATGTTTTGCACAGGGTTTTTGATGAAGTCACTGTCACCTGCTATTAACTTAATATCAAGTCTTAATAGGGTCCTTTTCTTTCCATCTTCACGCTGTTGGGGTCCGAATTAATTACTAAGCAAAAAGAAAAAAAAAATCTTCACATAAATCCTTAAGCTTCACAGGAAGGAAAAAGTTTCCAGTGCTAGTTGAGATCTAATGGCTCATTAGGAATGTCTGTCTCAACTAGACATCAGTGCTGTTCCTCCTCTTTCATGTACTTTTCATAAAGACGTTTGAAAACATGCTTAACTTTAAGCTGGTACATAGTTAAGTGTAAAAAGATATCTGATGTATTTGAAGTTAAGCACATGCTTAAGCAATTTGCTCTATCAGAGACATATCCTGGCAAGAGAAAACATCTTCATAATGTTTCTTCATGATTAAGCTCCATCCACACTCTGCCTGAATCTTTGCTTTGCCTCACCAACAGGAACTGGCAGCTTTATAGATATTATCAGGGAGATTGACTCAGAACTGAAGGGCACATGATAATGGAATTAGATTTACGTACAGATTCTTATAAAAAGAATATAACTCAAATGGTATATATATATATTAAATATATGCATATCAAATATACAAATCAAATTATAAGTTTAAAATTGTAGATATATTGATTTTACATGAATCATTTAACTCTAGAAGGTCTTATTCTGTGAAGTGTTGTGTTTCTGAAAGGGTCAGATTTAAAATCAGTATTAACGGTAATAGAAAAATTAAAAAAAAATATTTTGTTTGTCGAAAAAGCATATTTAAAATATAATTTGTATTGCAAAAATATTTTCTTATTATTCCCTCCTTTTCTTTCAATGCTCTAATGACCAGGGGGTTTAAAGGCAACTATAAATAGCTAAGGTATGCTCTATTCTTTTTTTGCTTGTGCATTTCCAGGTATGTTGTATATCTAAAGAGGAAATGAGTGACAGCTCAGTCTGCAGTCTGTTTTGCAGGAATATATGGCTTTTTTTTTTTATTATTACAAGGCATTTGCTGCTCATCAATTCTGTGCTTTCTTTGGAGGTGTGTTTGAATTACATACCACTTTGCTGAAGAGGGATAATTTCACTGAAACTAGAGGAGTCAGACATGCTAGCAAACAGTCTGAACTTGATAATTTTCTCTGTTAACCTGGTGGTACTATTCATTTGGCTTCTTGCAGGTGGGGAAATGGAAACATCATCGTGCAGAGGGGCTTTGTCCAACTCTTTATCATCACCCTTTTCAACACCCCTTTTATAATAGCAAAACAGGAAATTACATGTTTAAAGCACTCTGTCTTTTCTTTGACAGGAATCAGTCTTTCCAGCAAACTCTACTGAACCTGAGTGAAGACCAGTAAACTCTTCAGTTCCCACAGAGAGGACCACAGTAGTGGCTTCAAATCAGATTTAAACCTTTTACGCCATGATGTGGGCTACTGGATGTTACCCCAGTGTCAATAAAAGGTATTAAGTGTTCCTTTCATTTAGAAATGTAGCTCCTTGTGAAAATTGGATTTGCTACATGGAATAGATGACTCTGCAGTTATTTACTTATTTTTAGGTGCTGTCTATTGGGACAGCCACTTTGCTTCTGTACAGAAGTGCACTTCCCTCTAAAATCGTCAGACAAAATTTGGGGAAAAACTACATCAACAAACAGAAATAGGGGAGCTGCTCTGAATTAATTTAACTTGGGACAAGGCTGTGATGCCCATCCGCAGGACCTGCTTGGGGAGGACCATGGGGCTGACCAGGATTAAAACAAAGCTCTGCATTAGTAAGAGTGCCTGTCAATGTCCTCTGCGCCCCTTTACAAGTGCACAGAGGCAGCCATCGAGCTGCAGCTTCCCTTTAATTCAGGCAAAGGCAGAAGTCTTTGCTGGTTTGGATTCACAAAGGGTTCCTAGTTTTTCAGGCTCACTCACAGAAAATTGCCTCTTCGTTTTTTCTGGGTTGTTGCAATGTCAGTTTAAGCCTGGTCCCATCCAGCTGCATCAGTCAAACTGAGCTCCAAAACATGACATAACCTGACACAGCTGACACAGCCAGGTGTTACAAACCAATGGACACCATGGTTCACAAACTATTCAAATTACTTTCAGATACATATCCTACTTCTCTGCTCAAATCCTTCCCAGCTGTCTCTTTTCTCAGCTCCATATGAATCAGGGTTGTAGAAAAGAGGGGGGGGAAGGGGGAAGATAGAGGAGGAAAGAAGGAGGCGGGAGAGAAAACATCCTGCCTGGGAAAAAAAAAAAAAAAAAAAAAAAGAACTCTTGCAAACCATATTGCCTGCAAAATTAACTCTTTGAAGGAGGCTCACCGCAGCCTCTAAGTTTCCTTCAGGCTTACCAGAGGAGGCTTGTAAATATCTCAGCTGTAAATGTACACCCCAACTAGAATAAAACATGAATAAAACATTCATGGTCTGGAGCACTGTATACTTAAACAATAATAATAATGAACAAATGAACATGTATTCCACGTTTTTAACATGTTATAAGATGAAAGACCTGGAGCAATACTACTAACCTGGAAATAATCAAGCCTGGCAAAACCAAAGAGACAGCCAGGCAGATTGGACACCTGCCCATGCCTGGGCATATGAGGTGGCTGTAGTGAGTTGTGGCCCACAGAAGCCAGTGAGATTTTCAGTAACAACTACTGTTCACCAACACAGGTCTGGAGTGGTGCAGGCCCACTGTGAGACTCTCTTCATTTCACACAATAGAAAATTGCAAAGATGCAATGACTTGCTGAAGGTCATACAACAAGGCTGTGGCAGAGTCAAAAAGTCATGCATGAAGTCAGTTATCCAGCCAGCCATCAATCATCCTGGGGGAAAGGGGAGGTTCAAATGCAGAAAGAGTGGTTAAATACCCAAATTTCATTCAAGGTCAGTGAAAGCTGAATACCTACTCTCTCCCATTACCCTGGGAAATCTCCCCCTCAGACTCTAAGTGCTAAAAAACACCACCTCCCTCCTGAATATAAATCTCCACAATTCTATTCTGCTCTTAATTATAATGGTCTGAAGCAGAAGAAATGGATTGGAAATCAATGGATTTACACCTCCTTAGTCAAGAACAGTATTCACCCTACAACCTTCATGTATTTAGTTTTATATTTTGTCAAAAGCAAATAAAAATACAAGTGTAACTAGCACCATAGGCCATTAAGCAAAATTTTTGACTGGCCTTTAAAGCAGCATGTGTAAGAGAACCCCCAGTCCTCCCCCGAGGTTTGTGTTCTTTTTATCTATTACAGATTATCTCTGTGGGATGCTTCTTCTTGTTCCATTTATTTGTAAACAGAGGATAAGAGAGGAAAAAGACAGAGAGAGAGAGAGAAAGGGAGAGAGATAGAGATGTTTGGGGGGGGTAGAAAAGGGAAGAAGGAAGGAAGGAAGGAAGGAAGGAAGGAAGGAAGGAAGGAAGGAAGGAAGGAAGGAAGGAAGGAAGGAAGGAAGGAAGGAAGGAAGGAAGGAAGGAAGGAAGGAAGGAAGGAAGGAAGGAAGGAAGGAAGGAAGGAAGGAAGGAAGGAAGGAAGGAAGGAAGGAAGGAAGGAAGGAAGGAAGGAAGGAGAGAGGGAGGGAAGGAAGGAAGAAGGAAGGAGGGAGGGAGGGAGGGAGGGAAGGAGGAAGGAAGGAAGGAAGGAAGGAAGGAAGGAAGGAAGGAAGGAAGGAAGGAAGGAAGGAAGGAAGGAAGGAAGGAAGGAAGGAAGGAAGGAAGGAAGGAAGGAAGGAAGGAAGGAAGGAAGGAAGGAAGGAAGGAAGGAAAAGTTTCTTAAATATCAGTTGCTCTGATACTTGTGTGTGTATTTCCTAAAGAAACATAAAGAAGAAAAGCAAGCAAACAACAAAAAAAACACTAACAACATTGTTCCTGGAGCAGCTGGACTAGCCGAGAACAGCAAGCAGTGTACAGGTGTCTTGTGCTGCTTTTATTTGCTATATAATAGGTGCCTACTGGAACGGGAGAAAGGGCATGAGAAGCTGTCCTTGTCTTTGCAGAGCATGAATAGCATTTATCTCAGTGCAGTGGGCATCGCCAAGTTGGGTTTTTGTCAACCTGTCAATTCTTTTTTTTTCTTTTTCTCTCTCTCTCTTTTTTTTTTTTTTTTTTTTTTTTTTTTTTTTTTTTAAACAGAAAGCAGAGTTCAGTAAATAAAGATAAATGATTGTGCTCCTTGTCTGCAGACCCTGGAGCTAAACTGAACAGGCCTCTTATGGTTTGGACCTGCTTCATTGACTGTTCAGACAGCCCAGTAATACGACAGATGTACCCAGCCGTTCCCTCTTCCCCGCTGTCCATTAGATTATGTTCATTTTGTCTGAGATGCCATTATAAGTCTCAAGGTCAAATAAGTCACAGAGAAGAAAGAGGAGGACTAATTTTTTTCCCTGCCACCTTCCATGCATAAGGGCTCATTCGCAACTTGCAAAGCAAGTGTGTCTTTTAAGATGCACATACAGCTCAGCAAAATTTATTGAAATAAAATGCAGGTCTAACATTCACCCAAAGGCTGTTCTGGCATGACGGTAGAGGAGACTTCTCAAGAATTATTTTGTCTGCTTTCCTAAATTTCAGGTGCATTATTTGTAAGTAAAATTCATTAAGGAGGAGTCTTCTGAAAAGAAAAGAAAAAAAAAAAAAAAAAGTACAGAAGGTACAAGGTTCAAAGACCTTTCCTAAAGGGGCACTGGACAAGCTATCAGGCAGTGAGGAGTGGACTAGCTAAAATATGGATGTGGGGTAAGAGGAAGGAACAACATCTCAGGGATAAAAGTCCTAAAAATTCTTCCCCAGAAAAATTATTAAAGAGGTGAGGGGGGTTTTATTCTCTGTTACAGCAGTTTGCATCCTCCCTTGTACTCTGGGCTGTGACTAGAGATCCACATCATGCCCCTAAACAGAATTGCCACTCCTGAAACTGTAAGGATAAAAGGAAAGAAATAATGAAACAAGGACCAAATCTCCGTTCTTTTGGGAAAATCAATGAAGGGCTACTAATAAGCCACAAATAAGTATGCAGTCCTTATGATTTTTTTTTTTCTTTTTCCCAGAATTTGATCCTGAACAAGTAGAACAGATGTCCATTCATCTTGGTGAGTTTTTGACTGGGTTCATGCACAGAATTTTAGTTGTCTTGAAAAGGGGGTCATTTTGCTTTGTTCTATTTTGTTTCATTTTGAAAAAGAAGTGGCATTTGCCTTGTTTTAGTCACTTTTGCTACTAGCTAGTTATTACATTTGAAAAAAAAAAAAAAAGAGAAATGTTGCTTAGCAAAATATCCAATAAGTAGAACCTACACATGCACTCCCCCCCACACACACTAAGGTTCTAGAGCATCTTAACACTTTCAGAATATTCTTTTGACTTAACCAATACCTCTGTGAGGAAGGAAAGTATTTTTCAAATCAGAGATCAAGGCAGAGAGATTAAGGGACAGCAAACCTGCAGCTGTCAGATGATTGCAAAAGCTGGAACTGATTCTGTCTCTCCTGTATCTCATATTTGAATCTTGTCTCTGGACTGAGAAGAAGGTCAACATGAGATAGGCAAGTTAGATTCAGCAGCCCTTGGTAACTTTATTTTAATGAATGAATACAGTAGGTGTGTTTTAATACAAGTTGTGCATAAATTAATTTATAAGAGTGAGCTCTGATTCCGTACTCATGTCAAGGAAAATCTGACTTGGCAAGAAAATCCCATAGTGGTCAACTACTTAAAACCTCTGACTCTCCAAAACCTTGCCCTTTAAAAGGATGAAGACACAGGTTAAATAAAGAATACAGAGGTGTTTGAGAAGAATAATATAAACAAAAATCTGCTGATCAAATGAAAGTAATTTTAAAAACCTATTAAGGTGTAGCTTTATGTAAGAGGAGATTTTAAAATAGAGAGAAGAAAAAGAAAAAGGAAAACCAAGCAGACACTGAGTAGTTAATGTTCCCAGAATTTGTGTTTGTGGCAGCTGATTCTGTTGGTTCCTGAGCCTGCTTTTCAAAGCTGCAGAGTACATGGGGCAGAGCCAGGCTGGTGAGCACAGGGAGGCTCAGTCCCTCTCCCCCTGGCTGCCTTTGCCAGAGGAAACCCAGCTCCTGCCCAGAGTCCCATAATGGCACAGCTCTGCAGCTTGAGTTAATAAGCCTTTCTTTGTTGGGACTGTACGAGCAAAGAAGCCTGAGGGAAGCAGAAGGAAATGCTGAGCAACTGAGACTCTCCCTGAGGCCAGCCTAGCTCTGCAAAAACCGCAACCAGCAAAAGTAGTTGCACTGCCCTTTCATAGGTTACCACGTCCATAACCCCCTGTGCTCTGGTCAAGACTTTGCTTTTCACCATTTCAACTCCCCACGGGAAGTCTTAACATTCATTTCTTTGCAAGGCTATTTTGGTCTTTGCAGTTACATGCTATAGTGATGAGCGTAGATTATTCCTTAGGGGTGTGAGGAAGGACCGCTTTATAGACACTTTCCTCACCCTCTGCATGCAAGATTAAACACAAGTCGATATGAAGTATGCAGGGTTAGGAAGAATAGAGCCATAAGATTTTTAAAATATGAATCCACTCAAGTGAAACATAGACTAAAGTCTTGCAAATGCATTTTTGAGTGTGCGGCATTACTTCCCCATCGAGAGTTCTCCACATGATCCCTTGAGATATGCGGTCCTCTGAAGCCTGTAAAATTATTCTAATCAGCATTTGCTTAGCACTTCAGAAGTTCTGGCAAATACAAGCTAATTAATTCTCACAGTTCCCCCAGAGAAGGAAGATCTCATTTTGTTGATGGTAGAACAGAGGTAAGGATAGTTTAAGTATCATGCCCATAGCCAAATTTTGAATTGGTGCCTGGCAGAAAACTGAAAGATTGGGACTGGCTACCAAACCAGACTGGAGAACACAGGATGCAACCTAGTGTATCTGACTGAGCCATCTAACTTTCTGCTATGTTGTGCTTATGTTTAAGCACTAAATAAGTCTGACAGCATTTCTCCCTCTGGGTATTTGAAAGAAGGTCTTTCTCTTCATTGACTGCACAGGGAAGTTGTGCACAAACTTGAGGTAAAGGCATGTTAGTTGGGAGATCTGTGTCCATTGCCTTTGTTCTTGGGGAGAGTTATGTGATACAGATATTGAGAGGAAAAGAGAGGGAAGGGGAGGTTAAACTTGTGAGAATAAATTTGGTGGGTTTCATGATTTTCCTACTAGACTACAGACTACTAGATCAGGCAGCAAAACTTAGAGAAATAAATTTAATTAAAATAAAATAAAATAAAATAAAATAAAATAAAATAAAATAAAATAAAATAAAATAAAATAAAATATAAAATAAAATAAAAAATGAAATAAATAACCCTGGAATCAGGAATTGTCCAGGGTGTTAAATGGTGCAGAATCAGAGAATGTTCTGGGTCATGTTGTATAATAAGTATCATATTATATATCTGGGTCAGGATCATCAATTCTTAATTTTCAGAAATACTTAGAAATACTAGGCAAGTAAACACAAAGCGAAACTCCCATCATGATGATATAAGACAAGGGTTATCCACAAACTATTTGTCTATTATTAATTAGTTCTGAAAAGACTGGAAAGAAGTGTTTAAAGTTTGTTAAGGAAATGGACTTCCTGGCCTCCTCTACCCCCCACCCCTCTTCCAAGTAACTTTCAGAAATTTAACTAAATAGGCATTGAGTGATGCCCTTTGTAAGTAGATAGTTAAGTAAAGATTGCCCCCAGTGTAGTATGTGTTAATAATATCTCCTTCTGGTGGCTCAAATTGGCAAAGGAGACGGCAATTCCTAGGGGAATCTCAGAAATGCATACAAAAAAAAAAGACAAGAGTGATTAAGGAGGCACTGAAATTTCTGGGTTTGGAAAACTATAGCACTTTTGTAGAAGAAAAAAAAAATAAAAAAAAAATCCCTTGAATTCAGGATTTGAAAAACCTTTAGTACATTTAGTATAACAATCTGGAAAAACAAACATAAGTATTTCTAAGTATCTTTTCTTCGGTGTAATGCTTTCTTTTTTTAATTCTTTATTCTCACCTCCCCCCCAAAAAAACAAACACACAAACAAACAAACATATTTTTTACATAACAGTGTTATTTTTACATTCCCTCATTTCTAAGATGGGAGAATTTAAAACCAAACAAACAAACAAACAAAAAGTTCTATTGACACTTATCCATGAAACAATAAAACACCTGTGAGGTGTTTTTGAGGGGACAGAACCATTATGTCTTTAAACCTCTGCTGGGATTGTTATGTTGTCACTGACATGAAGAAAAACCCTACATGTTTTGACTCACTTTATATACCTTAAAGTAGCTAGAGAAACACTGCAATCAAAATGGATTGAAAAGAAAAGGTATAAGAAAGGTAATGATACAAAAGGAAATAGAAGTTCAGAAAAGGTAAATGATTGTTCCAAGGTAGTACTAAAGAGGGGTAATACTAAAGATTGAACCAGAAAAGTATCCATGTTTTCCAGAGTTATTTCTATTATTTCTATTGGATAAAACACCTTTAAAACATCTTGTTTTAAAACACCTTGTTTGTTTGTTTGTTTGTTTTGTTTTGTTTGTTTGTTTTTGTTTGGTTGGTTTTTGTCCTGTTTACTCTGGAGAAATAACAATGCTGCAGCCTTACTATTTTCTTTCTACTATGACAGAAGACAAACCTTTCTGAAAAATGTCGTCACGCGGTAGGTGTTGTACTGGTATTTTTCCAGCTAGAAAATAGGGGCAATTAATATTATTATGTATGTAACTGGAGTATCTTCAGAATATGGAATATGAGAGGAACTAAAAATATAAATCTTTATTAGTTTATAGGGCCCAGTACCTACAAATGCAGTTATTCCTGTCTATTTCACTATCCAGTTTTAAATTATATGCAAATATGATTCTAAAGACTAATAAAGATTAGGAACTTTTCTCTTTGATATTTTTCCTTTCTTGGTTTTCTTTCCTCGGCCCTACCTATGACCCCAAAGAACTCTTCTGCCTCATGTGACACTCTTTCAGCTCTACGGTGCTTATAGCTAATTACCATAACTGCCTTGTGAAATAAGTTGATTTTTGTATGGATGATATTTTGCTTTAAGTGACTGCCAGGAGAAAAGTCCAGCCAAACCAACCAAATTAACTAAGCTTTTCTTCTTACAACAAGGACGAACTAAATCTAATGGGAATGAAACTTCAGCAGACTCATATCAGAAACTGAGAAATGATCTATGCTTCAATCTTTTGAGCAAAAATTAACATCAATGAATGCTCAATGCATAATAACTACACAGGGTTTTCTTCATTATGCCAGCAGTTTACGAATCCAAAGAGCTACACTTCCATCATGTAATTTGTTTTCCTAAGACAACTCAAAGAAGAAAAATGTCAAGTAATTATATACTTGTTACTCTCAAGAATTTTCATTCCAGGCTCAAGATGAAGACTAATACAAGAATTTGGGAAATAGTCTATAATTTCTGTTCACTTATTTGATGTAGTTTACCTTTATTGCTATGAGGTTTTAATTGATAATTCAATAGAATATTTATATTCTGCCTTGTCGTTGTTGCACTAATTCTATTAATTCCTGGAGTGGCTACACAACATTCCGTTAGAATCATTATTTTCTTTTTAATAGAATATAGTAACAGACAGCAAGTGACTCGGCATACGGTAGATTGTTCCATTTATTGAAAATCAAGATACTGTATTTGCTCTATTACAATAATGAAGTTGATGATTTCCAATCTGTTTAATAAACTGTTTCTGCATTTGAATATTTATATTAAATTTACCAGCTGGTGAGATCACAACATTGTTTTTACTCAGAAATATACACCACTTATTAACCGTAAACATGCTGCTTGTTCTTTGCCTTAAACAGGGTCACAGAAGTTCTCATGCACATCCCATGCAAATCAAACATTTTCCATTTAGCCCTAACTTTACCAAGTTAAATGTTCAGCTCTAGATATTTAAAAAATTGCATAGAAATATTGCTTGGGGAAACAGAGGCATAGGATAATGACAGAGCAAATGTTAGAATGGGCTCCATTCCTCTCACACCTCCAATCCCACCACAAATTTATCCTTAAAAGAGTGATTGTCAATAAAAACAAAAGATCTTGTGATGTCATCTAAACAAATTGCAAATATTACTATGCTGTTGTTCATTACAGTTCTCTTTACAGGCAGGCCGTATGTGACTTGGAATTTGCCATTTGTGCTAAGATGCATTAAAACTTGTCACTTTTCACTTGTGCACACTGCCAGGGATCTAGCTCCTCTTACGCAGACCCTCTCATTACATCTGCCCCAGTTTTGACTCAGCTTGATGCACCCTCATGTATCTTGTGCTTAAGCATGGGAGTGTCCCATGGAGGTCTTGGACTTGTGACTCCAGTTTTGCTTCAGGTGCGCATGAACACAAATGCCAAGGGTTCAAAATTTGGTGGTGGATTCCTCCAACTCAGTGAATCTGTGATGACTTCCACCTCCAAAGAATGGAAGCAGAGAGAATTCATTTTAAGCAAATTTGCTAAAGAAAAGAACCGACAGGATAGTAATGTTCAGCCACTGGGGGGATTGGAGACAGTAGGAGAATCTTATTTTATACCATCCCATAGAGAGAAATGACAGAGCATGCTTTTCACTCAGTCTCCATGCCTTTTTCAGAGGAGCCTATGGACATACAGAGGAGTGGAACTAACAGTGCTCAAAAAAAAAAAAAAAAAAAAAAAAAAAAAAAAAAAAAAGTAATAGGGATATAGAAAATACTCCAGAAAACCTACAGGGTTTATTAGAGAGTTTTTTCTTCTCCACAGGTTTCTTTGAACCATCTCATAGAAGTATATTTCATTGTATATTCGATTTTACAAGGTGGTTAAAAAAAATTATATGAGAAATGAGAAAGTTTGTAATTTTCTACAAAGCCCTATAGGATTTTTCCAGAAGGGAAATATCTCTGTGTATCTAGTACATGCAGGATATTACATTGCACGAGAATTGCTAATGAAAAATTTAACTCTTGGTACCTCTTTAAGCACTAATGAGAGAAAGACTACAGAGGAATAAGTGCAAAGTATCCAGTAAAGAACTACCCTGGATAACACTGTGACTTGGGGAGAGAAACAAAACAAAACACAAGAAGCAGTCTGTGAATATTTATGAGTTGATCTTATGACTTGTCTCTGTATTGACATTTTCAAGTTAAAAAACATTTGACTAAAGGAAAATGGCTAGTTCTCAGCAGCAACAGCAGCATTCTGCAAATTTCCTAGCCTAGAGGCAGCATGCAGAAAGAAGTAAGAGCAAATGATGTATACTTTGATGTAATGTGTAACCTGGGGGGACTGCCAGCCAAAATGGGGGAAGGGGAATATGAAAAATTAAAATGAAACAGGATAGTAGGTCGCTGCCTGTAGGATGAAGTTTAATCTCTCAATACCATTAGCAGTAAGAATGGAAGGATAATGGGGAGAGGGCACCAGCAAAATAAATGGCTCTTTGTTCTGTTGGTTTAAAATTGTTTATTTTAGATGGTTTCAAGTAATTAAATGAAATTGCAGTCTCTAACCATAAGAGAGATCATTTAAGAAAGTTTGGCAGGGAAAAATAAATAAATAAACAAATAAATAAATAAATAAAGTTATAAAGTTCATTGTCCCAATTAGATGAGAAGTGTTTTGCTAGTGGAAGCCACCCAAGAAAACCTGGAGGGAAAACAGAGGGAGCAGGCATAATCACAGTTACAGCCCAGAGAATCTGACTGAAGATCATTCTGGGGAAAAAAAAAAAAAAAAAAAGGGCAGGAAAAGAAAAAAAAAAAAATTGATTTATAGCTTTCTAGACAAAAGCAAATGATGGGCTGTGTAAATCACATCAGACAGAAAGTTACTATTATTGTTATGCAAAGTAGGAAACGACACAGAAAGTTAAGGCTGCTAATGTCAGCACTAATCCTGTGAAGACTAAACAATGAGATGAAGTATGTAAATAGCTACATTGTCTTCAAAAAGGCCTCACAGGTTTAAAGTTAAGCGCATGTTTAAGTATTTGTAAGATGATAACCCTAGTAAAATAAAAGTTATGGGCTGTTTTCCTAACTAGGCAAATTAACAGCCTCCTCCATTTCGAGTAGTATAGTTAACATCAGGGTTTTTTTTGTTGTTTTGGGGTTTATTTTTCCCTACCAATGAAAGAGTGTTAACATAAAAATGAAATAACTGGAAAATTGGAGTATGGATACTAATAGTCTCTTAAACTTGTCATTCATCCAGGCTGATTTCTGTTGTTGGACACCCAGTGGCCCATCTCAGAGACTTGGGATCAGTTATTTCTGCATTTTGGAAGTATATAACCTGCAAGTGAGAAATACAAGGTGTCTAGTCCAAAGGGGACAGGAGTCTGCTAGCGATCCAAGGTAACCTGTGGTTTAGCACAACTGGAGGACCACAATTTGGCAATTGCTGTAGACTGTTTTACAAAGACACCATTTTGTATGTCTGCAGGGGGGGTGGGGGGAGCATGGTGTCTTTTATGCTTTTGAAGCCAATGAGAACTACCAGATGCATGGAAATACATTAAGGTTTTGTTTTTATTTTTATTTTATATATACACATTTATACTGCTGTATGGAGTAACAACCAGGAACATCTATGGTGACAAAGGGTCATGGGAAAAGTGGTGAGATGGTGGTGTGGGTTCCAATATATTTTGCTCTGACTCATTGCAAGATGTGAAGAATAAAGGGTTTCACTCAGTCTAGTAAATTTGGATGAGCTTTGTCATTCCATAACATACCCTGAGGATATTTTGGAATGAAACTGAAGAACTGACATCTTCACCCATTATTGTTGCACAGCTAGACCAGGTCTACACTCAGCTCTAGCAGTGGGACATAAATGTAAAAGTATGTTATGAAGTAAGGAACGACCCTGGCTAAGAGAAATGTTTTAATTATCTCTTCTACAATGTAACAGTGGCCTTGGAGATTCAGAAAATTTGGGAAGGTTGCTTCCCTAGAGGGCGGGCAAGTTAGTGACACACTGAATAGCAGTAACTGGATGAGAGGGCAGAATATCTTTCTCCATCTGTCCATTTGCTGCTGACCCCATTCAGATCTGATTTACTGTATACAATTAGTTTGCATTTGGTCTCTTCTTCTGAGCTGTGAGACCAGGCAATGATCTTTCTTGCTGCCTACACACACAGAAAAAAACACACCTTGCTTTCAAAGACCACACAGCTTCCTCAGTGTGGTAGGTATTATTAAGGTTGTAAAGATCAAGATAAAGGAGGTAGTGGTCTCCTTCCCATGTTGTCTGTAAAGTTTCACTCTGCAAAGTTTGAATTGCCTTTCAGAGCAGAATCTTCAAGTAGCATTACTCTTGGTTTGCACATTTAACAAAGAATTAAATCTTGCATCGCAGTCTCAGCTGCTAAGGAGTACTTAACCTGAGCTGCCAAAAGAAGTGATGGTACTTACCGCACCTCAGGATTTGACCCAGTGTATGAATATCAAAGTTATTCTTTGCCTATCCAACAGATTTCAAAGCCCTTTGCAAATTTACTCCCCGAGATGTCCTTGCAGTACCCTGTGATTATCAGGAATCAAAATGAGATAGTATATGATTTATGTCATAGCAACATTTCTTGGACCACAGACTGCAAGATCAAGGAAATCTACTATTATTATTATTATCATCACTTGTATTGCTGTAGCATATGTAGGCCACGGTCAAACATCAGAGTCCTACTGCAGTAAGCAATGTAAACACGGCAAGGAAAAAAAGGTCCCTTGCCAGAGACAACTTACAACCTAACCCTTAGGTTTATCTAAGTCTTTAGACTTACCTGAAAGCAAGAGGAGAGACGACAGATGGAGGCTGCAAACAGATGGAGAAGCACAAAGTAACACTGAGACAATCATAATAATTGTAATAGGCAACATGCACAGCACACTAGGTACCTCGCTGTTGCCATTACCCTGCTTTATCGCCAGGGAAGCAGAGGCATGGGAAAACAGACTGTGCAGGGCTGAAAAGGGCAGGACTCACAATGACTAATTTTAGATGCCTAGTAGTCTAATCTTTAGATATCTAATAATGTAAGATCTGCCTGGGCTCCCTATAAAACCAGTGGAAAGAGAGAGGCAGGAAAGAGAAAGATGTTTTTTACCCCATTCGTGGGGATGGGATAAAAGCACCCTCTGGAGGTGCTCGCCCAGTCTTCAGGTGGCACTGAGTAGTCAAGACAGGTGAGCAGATAGATAACTCTCTGTGTCTATATGTGTATTTTAAAGGTTAAATTTCATCAAAACAAATTCAATCAAGGGAAAAAAATAAGACTAGTATCCACTAGTGCTTGTCTGCTTCACAACACTGCATACAAATATCTGAAAAACTGCTGAAGTGAACCTGTCAAAATGAGGGGGAAAAAATCCAAGGAGAGACATGTCCCTTGCTAATACAGATCTTTAGGCTAGCCATTCCATGGATAAAGCAAACCAATAGGAAGTTGGTGCAACAACACAAGTACATGCATGCGCTTATATAAACCAGTTGCTTACACAAACACATGCACACACACACACCGATATCTTTCCAATTAAGAAGGAAAAATATAGAATCTGCTGGGTTGAACAGGAGTAATAGTGAATTATCTAGTCCATTGTTTTGCCTGGGGCAAGTCTGATTTAATTATCTCTTACACTTCTCTGATGGATGAGTGTCAAACTTTCCCTTGACTATCTCCAGTGAAGGTGATCTGACAACCCCCTTGGGTGACTTACTTCATTGCCTTAAATGTCCTAATAGTTATGAAGTTTTCCATAACAGTCAATCTAAATATTCAGTGCTTCATACAGAGCTTATCAATCCATTATTTTTTTTTAATTTTTTTTTTCCTTCATTGACTAATGAAGATAATTGGTTCCTCTCCTTTTTCAGGGACATTCCTTTATGTGTTTATGGACATTCATCATGACTCCCTTTAGTCTTTTCCTCTCCAGACAGGACGTGCCTGGTTCTCTGGAACTTCAGTGGTAAGAAGCCTGAGGCAGAAAGATGAATATGTTACAAAAGACATAAATATGGGCTTTTTTTTTTTTTTTTTTTTTTTTTTTTTTAAGGTAACAGAGAAGACTGGGCTTTTTTCATTGCCAAAGATTCAATAACCAACTTTCACTAATATGAAGGGTGGGAAGGTAAATCAGTAAATAAAACTGGTAAAACTACAATGAGTTATGAAGGCAAAATATCTTCCATTTGGAATGTCACACAAAAAGGACCTGCCAGAGCATAGCAAACATGAAAATTCAGTAGTCACCCAAACCAAATGTATAAAGGCAGAGCTCTGTTTCTCAACCTCATAAGCAGTAGGGTGAAGAGCAAAAGTGAATTCCCAAGCATATGTTCCCAATACAAATAAGGTTTGCATAGCTAAGACTGGTTGTTTTGTGACCCTTCCACCTGTTAGAATTTACACTGCCCTCTCCTCATCTCTGATTTAATTTTGAAGAGCACACAATGAGTTCTTCACAAAGAGGCATTTAAAAGGTTAACAGGGGAGAAGAACACTAATAAAGCCTTCTTTGTATTTTATTCTGTCATGTGGGTTAGCTGTCCTCCAGCCTATTCAGTCTGAAATGGCATCAATGCTCCATAGAGACCAATTCATCCTCCTGTTCCTGAAGTGCAAACAATTCATAGAATAAAACAGCACCAGAAAGCGAGAGGAAAATCTCTGTGGGGCTGCCAAGAGCCTAGCTTCATGCGGTGAAATTGCCAGGCTTCAAAACAGGAAGGAAGGATGGTTAACTCAGGCCTCGATTGATGGTTAAGGCACCAGAAGTGGAATTCTCTCAGAGGTATTTAGAGGGTCTGTATTACTACGGCACTGAGCTTGTAACGGTCTTTATTGTGTTCTTTTTCACAGCATCATTATTCCTGCTTCACAGATGGTGAATTTAGGCAAAATGAGAGTAAGACCCAAATTTTCTGAAGGACTTGTTCAGATTTCACAAAGCTTTGGGTAATCACTGTCAACTGGGCTCCCAAATGCTTATGAAAAGCTGAGCTGTAGCCAGAAAAGCTGTGGAAAATCTTTCTAAAGTAATTTGAATTATTACCAGTGTTTGAGACTTTCCTTTTAGCAAGCTACCACTCCCACACCATCATCAGTTGGAAGAAAAATATGCTTACGCTCCAGACATCCCTATACAAAATTCTACAGCTTAACTAAAACTACCAGAAAAAAATCAGGGTGGATCTGAAACACTGTAAAAGGTGAACCATATCAGCTGATGTGTGGCCACATACTATGTCTGAGTACGCAAACTCTACTGCTTATGCAGGGGTGATCTCTTCCTTTAGCCAATGTCTCTTCCCAGCTCTAAATATCTAAGGTTCTTGTGACACAAGGATAATTAGGATGTGAGTCACAAAATGGTTATGTATCTGTGTGAACATTGCCATAAATAATCCATTACAAAGATGACAACTAAATCAAGGTGCTCCTAATCCCTTATTGGTATCCCATTCTTTGCATCTACCTTGCCATGAAATCGGCTGTTCACCTCTGCCCATCCTTTTGCTTCCAGAAATAAAACTGCTGTTTTGAAGAAAAAGAGGCTGGGGACAGCTAACAAAACAAATGTTCTACCTTATCAGAAAGCTATAAATGGCTGCTGGGAAGTCTTGAGAGATTAGCCACTGGCTGGCTATCATGGTTTCATACTTAGAAGCAGCACTTAACTGTTGACATTTGTTATTAATGCTGAAAAGCAAAATGCCTGTGGTATTTTTATGTGGTATTTGTGTATCCCTAATGCCTTGTCTGCTGAATCCTGGGCTCTATCATGCTCTCAGTGACGTCAATAAGGGTCTTGCCAATAGATAGGAGGCTCCCCATTGGCTATTTCTGCAAACACTTTATGAATCTACTCTTATTTCTCAGGGCTTATCTGATTATGATTGGGAAAATCATTTTCTTGAGTTGGCACTTTCAATGACCTGTCTTTATTGAGCATGAGTCATGAACAAGGTGTTGTTTCAGGTCTTATACTGCCTTATAATGGAGGTCATTCAGTAGTGCTAATACCTTATTTCCTAAGATTTTTATTTTTATATATTTTGAAGTACATGAAAGTTCTTCTGACAGTGTAGCCTGACATAAACTCTGGGGTCTTTCTTACCTAGATCTTTAACTTGGGTGCCTTCCTGCCCTGCCCCTGAAGAGGAAGAGAAGAAGCATCATGAAGACAACTCACACAAATTTTGTATTAGAAACACTTTCCACTGCTGTGATGTTTGCAAACTTAAACAAGAACCTCACCTAAAACATGAGTCATTGCTAAGAAAATCCTGATTGCTTGAAAATGTGAGAGAAGTTCTAAGACTCCAAACACTTGTAAAATTAGATTTTCTTCCTATAAAATTAGGTTAAATGACAGCGAAAAGGTGACAGATGAATAATCCTGCAGGCAGATGTTCCCCTACTAGTCTCCAAGCATGACTAGAAGGGGAAATGGTAACACATTTTTACATAAGACTGATTGACCCGAGGGTTTTCACCCTTCTCAGGAATGTTGATGCCTGGTGAGTAGTTTACCTTCAGATGTAATCTCAGGGTTCTTTCTTTCCTTCCTTCCTTCCTTCCTTCCTTCCTTCCTTCCTTCCTTCCTTCCTTCCTTCCTTCCTTCCTTCCTTCCTTCCTTCCTTCCTTCCTTCCTTCCTTCCTTCCTTCCTTCCTTCCTTCCTTCCTTCCTTCCTTCCTTCCTTCCTTCCTTCCTTCCTTCCTTCCTTCCTTCCTTCCTTCCTTCCTTCCTTCCTTCCTTCTTTCCTTCTTTCCTTCCTTCTTTCCTTCTTTCCTTCTATCTGTCTATCTATCTGTCTATCTATCTATCTATCTATCTATCTATCTATCTATCTATCTCTTGTAGAGACTGTCAAAAGCACCTCAGTTTGCAGAGACCACTGTTTCCGACCCTGAAGGCCACAAAATAGTTCATTGGAATTTTAAGGAAAACTACCCAGATCTGCATTTACTTATGTCAACACTTTTTAAGTCTTCCCCACAATGGCATAAATGGCAGTCAGATTTTACAGGTTTCTCAGTGGCTTTTCATTGAAAGATTTATTTGATAATGGATAAATATCTCCTTTCAAAGGGGAAAAAATGTTATGGGATATTTAGAGGATAATAGAAAAAGGAAATAAAGTAACTGACTATTAAAACATTGGTATTAACCCCAAATTTTACAAGTTCCTTTCTCAGATAATCATCTCAGATTCCTCCTGTGATCTTGTCTCTTTGTTTATCTCCCTTCATATTCATCATCTGTACCATAAGGATTATTACTCTTCTGATACATTCTGAGTTTCATCTCTAAGAAAGTCATTTGTTACAGAATACAAAATATACTGAGCATTTTTTCCTGCAGTTATCACACCTGACCTCTGAATTTGTCTGACATTTCCTGGCAGTTCCCTGATTAAACACTACAGTGTTGCACTGGATCAGTGAATAAACCATCTTTTATTTTATCCTCATGGTTTCACCAGATTTTCTCAATCTCTATTAAAAAATAACCAGTGAAGTTTTGGGGATATTTGGCATGAGCTCTGAACAGTGATATTCATTACCAGGCCAAATCAAAGCCCTCCTATGTCTGTAAATACTTTGGTTCATGAGTTTCTACAATGGAATACAGTGAATATTTTTAAATGAAGTGTTTTGTATGTCTCACATATTCATGTACCCCCAGATGAGCAGTATTTCTGAACTTTCATTTTCCTTCTAGAAATCTGGAAATAAACTGATCGCCAAACATCCCAGATCAAACTGATCTTAATTGCCAGTGACCATTAAATGCTGTACTTGAGCTGTTTTAAATTGTGGAGAAGCGTATTTTGATGTCAACCCAACAGTAGGACTACCCTAACAGCAGTACTAGTACTAGTAGTAGGACTACCCTACCAACCGTAGGACTACCCTAACAGCCATTCTGGATGATCAGCATCTCTGTCATTCTTGCAGCTATAGGAAAGTACTTTGATCTCTACAGCAATTTTGAGTTTGTCATTTTCCTACCTGCTCAGATGTTTTTCCATAATCTCCCTTCCAGAACTGTCAATCAACAAGACAACCAACAAAGTTTTTTGCCCTCCAAACCTATTTTAGTCTCTCTCATGTTTACTTATGCTTGTATATACAAATTTAACATATGTGGGAGATTTCTTCTGTACAGATAGAGCAACATTTTTATTTGTTTATATATTTATTTATATATTTATTTGTTGTTATTTATTTATTTATTTATTTATTACTATCCAGTTTGTCCTTGTTTTTCCCCTTTGATGTGTAATAATGAGGTGGCACAGGGGAAATGTCTTTAATCAATTGCAGAAATTTATAGCACTATCAGGATTGCATGTATCTTGAAACACTTTATCACTGTCTCTTTCCAGTGTTCATAATTCTGATGTATCTGGTGTACTGGTGTCATGTCATTCTATTACATTAAACAATCTAACATAACAACTGAACACAACACAATGATGAAATGCTGGCCTGCTTCAGAAAATGTAAAAAGATAAAACACTTGTTTTCATCTGGGAAAGCTGCTATTAGTTCATCCTGTGGCTTTACACGATTAGAGGGATAGCTAGATAGGCAGGTAGATAGACAGACCAAGTATGAGCACCTTGTACTGAGGGAAATGCAGCTCAGGTTTCTCACCTTAGAGTGTCTACTCACAAAGATAAATAGAAGCAGATTTTTTTCTTGTCTTCTTAAATTACAACTGAGATGGGAGATCAGAAAAACTTACTGTCTGTTTCTGTTTCTAGGCTGGTTGGTACGTTTGTGTATTCTTATTTTGTGTATTTGTTCCAATGACAGAAGCTCCTTAAAATCTCCAAAACTACCTTCCACTTAGGCTAGATACTTTTATTCACACTACATCATGATATTTTAGATATCGTTCCAATGAAAATGATTTTACTGCAGTCAAAAGTCCAACTATAACTCATGCAGCCACCCTGAGTTAGTTTTGATTTAGCTACCCATGTAGCTCTGCAGGTCAGAGCTCAGCTGCACTGTTGTCAGAGTATTTATTTCCCCCACTTCTCCCTTCTCTGAGGGGTTTTACAGCACCCACCAAACTTCAAATTGCCATGGATACACAGCTGTTGTATCTGCTTCCAAGCTATCCCAGGTCCACACAACGGCAGCCACATCTCTCTCTGCAGCAGAAACATGCAAAATGCTTTAGATGTAATTTAATGCTCAGCAACATAAACATTGTGTATGGGCAGATTCTATGTATGGATTTATATACAGTAATTCATCTACATGGTTGACAGTGGTGAACCTAGAAAATTGCAGCAAATGCCATCAGCTAGGGAAGAGGGCTGTATTATATGATAAAGTTCTGTCAGAAGTTTATGTCTGCAGGGTGGACTGGCGATGTATTTATTGCCCACTCCAGTATCTGTGGCACTATGAGCTTATTCTCAGATTCGGATCATCACTGGCAGCCTGGAAAAACAACCAATGAAAGAAAAAGGTATATTACCCATGTAAAATTTTTATCCCTTTAATTGTCCACATTCCTAATTCTTACATGAATTAGGAATGGCTAATTAGGAGTGACTTCTGGCTGTTGAACCAAAAATCTCATCTGATCAAGCTTTTTCACACAGTCACACACTTTGTTCCTTTCCTGCAGTGTTCCACCTTAACCCAACAACAGTCTGTGGTCATTTTCCTATTATTCTGTACCTCCTTACTTTGACTTGATACCTGGTGTCCTTTGCTGACATTCCCCTGAAAAAAAGCGACTTGTAAGTATTAAGAGAATAAATGGAAATATCCCAGGAACAGGGAAAAGCTCTTTGCAGAAATATGATTTCTCCTCTCCCCGGGAAGTCTTTAGGATCATTAAGTGATTTCCTGAGCCCTTCAAATTTAAAATAATCTATAATTGGTTTAGTTAATTAAAGAACTATCACTTATGAAATTAATAATGAAAACTAGTTATAGGTTAATGGCACTAGCCGAAATCATAACTTCGGGCATTTATCTCTGGTAAATACACAGATTGCAATTATTGATGCTGTTCAGTTGTCAATTGCTTTCTTTACCATGAACTCCATTGTGGGATAAATAAGGTCAAACAGAACAAGTGTCATGGACTCAAATGTGAGTGACTAATGAAAGAACAGAGTTATTGATTCACATTCAGCAGAAGTAATTTTTGAGTTAAAACTTTGGCACACCCATTTCTCAAAAAAACTAGTTATACTGAGTATCATCCGAGATAGTCAGATATGCCACTGAGAGCATGCCAGCTGCCAGTCAGTCAGGGGACTAAACCTTCCCAAAAGAATATTTAATAATTTTAAGGATTTGATTATATATATACATGTAAGTATATATAACAAATAACACATTTGCTGCACCAACAACAGCAACTGAGTTCTAGTAATCTTATCTCTGGTTCATCTTTCATGTATATGTACATATAATACCAATTACATGCCATAACACTTTAAATAGAACCAGTAAATGTATATGTAATTCATCAATGAAACTACACAGATTTTTCTAGTGATGTTTGACCCTGTATTTTTCTTTCCTCCTTCTGTTTCTATTGTGTTCATTCATCATGTTATAGATCCATTCAAATCATAAACTCTTCAGGGTAAGATCTGTGTCCTTAATTTGTTCCTGAATCACCCTGCATACTATTTATTATATACATAATAAGGAACAGTATTTTTCCCAAACCTGTGCAACCCTCAATCCAACCAAAACCAAGGTCATTGGCTGTAAGTATGTCATTCAAGCACAGCTGCCAAGCTCTGAAGATGAAACTGACAAGTAGACTTGAAGTCTCCAGCATTGGGGTGAATAATACACAATCCAAGCTCTGCAAGGGATGCAGTATTTTAATCACTTGTGCTCAGACACTAAACAACCCTATATAAAATGATTCAACAGTATATGTTGCAGGCCTATAAAAATATTGAAGAGTTTAAACCTCACTGATTTCAAGGACTATGAGAAGCCAAAATGTCTTATGGATGGAGATCTACAACTGAAAGCTGACAGCTTAGCCATTTTCAAATCAATTGTCACTTGTGAAGCTGGTAATCAGAGAATATTAACAACCTTACACAAAACCTCTTTCCTTTAACTTTGGTAAAGTGAGGTGACTATTTAGTCTTGGCTATAGGGTAAGTTCTTCCAAGTCTGATATGTAGCACTGCAGGTAGAACTTCCTCTATGACCTCTGGCCACCCTTCACCAATGGGGCAGAGGAGGGACAATTGGGATAGAAGAGCAAAGAAAGTGGTTTTAACCCACAGTTGTTAAAAGCTATCTGCTTCTTTGTCAGAAGTTAGCCATCTTAGAATTGACAAAGAGAGGTGAAAGCTATCTTGTACCTTGCTAGATCATTTTTGTTGCATATATCTTGTCACAACATTCATCACATCTCCACATGGGTTAAATTAAAAAATAAGCAAGCGAATAGACAAATTAATAAATAATTGTGAACCAAAACTAGTCAGTCTTAAGGCAATTGTATTTTGTTTGCGTGGTAGTGTGATACCAAAATTTATTGCCAGTTGCCAGGCTTTGACTCACTAGCACAACACTCTCATCTTCACCATCTCATGAAAAAATGAATGCTAAGAATAGTAAAGACAAACAGTTAGTTGGACCAACAAGAGGCACACAGTAAGATATTATGAACTTCTTGATTTATGAGATAGCAAAACTGAAATAGTGTATATACCTAACTGCTCCAGGCTGAAAATTTAAAAAATCGGCTTTGTCCGCAACAAAAACAGAACAGATATTAATCAGATTTTCAGAATGGTCACAGTGACAATGAGATCTAGTTTCCCAGGTATCTCTCTGGAGTGACTTTTTTTACAGTGTCTTTTGCTATTAGCTGATATCTAATATGATTAAGTTGTTATGAACTTTTCATCATCTAAGCTAAGAGAACTCTTAGTATTTGGTGGTTTTTTTTTTTTTTTTGTGTGTGTGTGTGTTTTTGTTTTTGTTGTTGTTGTTGTTGTTGTTGTTGTTGTTGCTGTTGTAGTACACACACACACACCCTCCCCCTCCTTCTCTCTCACTTTCTTTCTGCAACTCATTTTCAGCATTACTTGTCTGACCTTGTTGGACAAATTTTATAACTCCACCGTGGAAGGTTACAAGACATCAGGGCTTTTAAATCCAAGCACAGCATTTCCTCACCCCACCAAAGTTAGCTGGCAGTTCCAAGAAATAAATGACTTTTGCTGGGCTCTTAAATAATATGATTTGCATGCTTGAAATGAGATCGCCAAAGTAATTGTAGAATATTGCTTGCCATTACAGTCATTAAAAACAGGCAGATGTAGGATCACTCTCATGGAAAACTTTCCTGCTGGGTTTTCATGGAGATAAGTGCACAAAATCCACTTCTGAAAAGATGTTGAATAGAATGAATTTACCATTCAGTGACTGTCTGATGATGATTTGCTTGTTAATTGGGAGTTTAGGCTTTAGAGAAACCTTAACAAATGTGATTGCTAAATTTTAGAGGTTGCCTCCCTCTTTGCAAGCCATGTTTACAGCTATAAATTCTTCTTTCATTGTATGGCATTTTAGTAGATATTTGCCAGTGGGGAAATACAACGTTACTCATTTTTATAGGGGGATTTTCAGAGGTATTTTCAACTTCATTGCATGTTCTTCAAACAAAGAACATGTTAACTTAATTCATAAAGGTGCTTAACTCTATGCTTAATGTTAAGCACACACTTAAATCTTATTTTTTTCTCAGTGATTTAAGTAAGTGATTAAACATAAGCAGTGTTTTCCCATCAAGCAGTGTCTTAAAAAGCTACAACACAAAGTAGCTAATTATTTACATTGGTGGGGGGAAACTTGGGGAAATTGAGGTGCACCTAAATAACTAATCTCAGCCAAAAATGCTCTCCTCCAAAAGATGTCCATCCCTATTAGCGTGGTATTATGCAATCCCATCTATGTCTAAATTTCCATAAACCAGTGGTCCCTGAAACACACACTTGGTGCATGCACATGAGAATAAAAAATACCCAGACAACGTTTTTGAGTTTCTGAACCCATCCGTCTCATTAAAAGACAAAACACCAACTCAGGTGTAAACAAATGCTTATTGCTGATGGGCAGAGTTACAGTACAGTGAATTGCTTTGGAGGTTCATCAGTGGTACTGTGTAGGCCAGGGTCTGAACCTGGGCAGTACTCCTGTTGTTGCCTTTACCTCAGTGTACTTCTTCCAGGGCTGGGGACCAGAAAGCTGCATTTGTTCTAAAGGGTTGGAGCCATGAAAAAAAAAAGGTTAAACATGGGAAACAGATATTTGCTGAAGCCCACCTCTGAAAAGAACATTTCTGAAGCAGAAGGTGAGGCAGGAGCTGTGGGTTGCCTGTGAAATAGACGAGGCAAGTCTATTCAGGCTTGAGAGAGGCCACTAGCACCCTTCCATGGCCTCAGGGCCTTCAGCTTTAGGGAAGGGCTGCAATACTTGGGAAATAAAACCGTAAGACACCACACGTGCTAAGATATCAGAGACTGCTGAAAGCAGGAAAAGACCTGTCAAAAGCAGAGGGTCAGCAGAGGTAAAAACATTGGATTTCCTGGCAAATAGACCTTGCCATCTCTCTCAATTTGGAGGTGGGTGCTGTGGGAAGGGGAGAACTAATCTGAGAGCTGCAGCACCTTATGTCCTAGGGCACAGCTTTCCCAGCAGAGTCTTACTTCACCTCTGTTTGCAGCAAAAGCCCAGTCCCTGGATTTCCCCTGGGCTTCCAGGAATGGCAGGTGTTTCAGCCTCACCATAGCTGCCTGCTGGCCCTTGTTTTGCAAGCGCAGAAACTGAGTGTTGGGGAGCTGAACCATCTCACCCAAGGTCAGTAGAAAAGACAGAAGCAGAACCCAGGAGCCCTGCTCGCCCCTTCCCTCCGCTGTAACCACTAAATCCCCCAATCAATAACGAATCCGCTATTGCAGACTCGTATTATATCTAATGTCAGAGGGAGAAAAAAAAATGAAGAAGAAGAAGGGAAGAGAAGAAGTTGTAATAAAAGCACATAGGATAGAGATATACATTTCTCTTTAGAGCAATAAATCTTCACAAAAGGAAGTTGGTTAAAATTCTTTACGTTAAAAAAATGAGGTCCACAGGGACTCCAAATTTCAGTTCGATTTTCAGCTGAGGCATTTTTTTCTTTAGCAAACACTTGGTGCTGTAATGTGATAAGGGCCCCATGCAGACCATAAAACTAATTTATCATCTGTAAGGTGTACAAAGAAAATGGTAACTGCCTGCTTGTCTGCTTGACATATGAGGTCATTTTTGCCGCTAGCTTTCTAATACTGAGCAATTTTATCAGCTATTTATATACATTAATTGTAGGCACCCATATGTTCACCGTTGTATTTAATAATGCATTGCATTGAATATGCATTCCTTAAGTTTTAGCATGCCGTGTGCATCTTTTATTTAACTGTTTGGTTTGCCTATTAAAGCCCATTATTCAGCTCTGCTGTGTAATCCTCTCCCTCTCAAGTGGATTTATGTTTCTTTAAATCTTGCTCACCATGTTGAAAGGCAGTGGCGTGAACAAGGCCACCTCGCTCGTCCCGAAGGAATAGCAGCAAAACAAGCAAAATAAGGGCCATGGTCCACTTAATAATACTAAACAAAAAGGATTATTCAATGAGTCTCTTTTCTCAAGGGACAGCAACATATTCACGCTCTATGGTGTGCACATAAACATGGCTCTCTATCAATATAGGAAGGGAATTAAACGAGGGACCAGATTCTGATGCCAGCTCCAGAGCTCCTGCTGACTTCAGTGAGAGCAGGAGCTGGGCTGAACATGCACAAACATCTGCAGTATCCTGGTCTGGAAGATGTCTATCAGACAAGAAAGCCTTGCCCTCTGCCAAAAACTCCTGCTCAGGTCCAGCATCAACACCACATCATATATTTATCCATATTAATTCTAAACTGTCTTATCCCCCAGTGCTTTACTGCTGATTACTCCCTCTACAAGCAAATGCAAATCAAGACAAAATCCATCAATTTGTAGCCAACAACTCCACCACGGACTGTGCCTCCTCAAAGTCCCATTTCTGCAGTGCAGCTCCTTGCTTTCCTCTTTAAAATCCCTGTGCAGTGCTAGTATTACTTTGTTTGATCTATAGCTGTAGCAAATTATTACTGCCCTCTGCCAACTCAGCGGAGGTGGATAAAGCATCAGGAAGGGGAGTTCTGTCCATTTGCTCTCATTGAGCCTGGGAAAATGTGAGCTACCCACACAAGAGTGAGAAAAAGTGTATTACCCTGTGAGAGCCTAATACAAACTAGCCCTTTGTAAAATGTCAACTTTCTGTGAGACTCCCAAACCTGCCTCACATTCAAAAGGTTTCAGCAGCCAGAGACACCCCTCTGAGCTATCCAAATGGTGATCCGAACATCACATCCTAAATTGGATAGCATATATCTCTGTTGCTGCCTTTTCAGGGCAGGATGAGAAGTCCTCAACCGTGTATCCTATGCGCTGTATTACTATCAGATAAAAATGAGCTGCTGCTACCTCGGAGATGTATTCTGATGCTTTCTGGAGATCTGAATTTTAATCTCCTGCTCATATTTCCAAGGAGCAAAGGAAAACTATGTATTGACAAACACTGTTTTCAAGCATCCACAGATTTCTCATGACATTTGAAAACATGTCAAGAAATATATTCTGGGGAGAAAAGTTTTCTCTTTATGACTTCTTTTTTGTTGCTTTCCTTTAAGTTCTTTTAATCCCCAAAATTCAAAGTTGATCTTTAACCAGCACAAATCACATCTTAATACAAAATGAGTTTCCCAAAGGCTAAGTTTCCATGCTGTGTTTTGAAAAGAATACTCTCTAGCAATTGTGGCTGTCTTTGTAAAAGGCTTTTATTATCTTCCACAAGGTAATGGAAAGCCTAAGTGGACTTTGTGAGCAACAGGTCTGAGACAACAGCAATGCTTCTTGACAGCTGAGTACATTGGTGATCTTTTCCAGAGACCACAGTAAGAGCCTGCAAGAGCCTCAGAGCTTCACCAGCCTTCAGCCTCGTATGTCAAATTCAAACAAACTTCTGTCTTTGGTTTGTGCATGATAAAATGACAAAGAAGAACATTCTCCTCCAGGCATTTTGTCTAGTGTTTTACAGGGCTTTTCATCTAAATACTTTGTGTGTGTGTGTGTGTGTCATTTAGTGTCCATGAAGGGTGCTGGCAGTCTCTGCCTCCCCACAGACAGCAATGTCTAGAAGAGCTTCCTGCCCATCCATGTGCCTTTACACATCATATGGGTAACTCGGCACCTGAAAAGGTATTCTGGATGCTATGCAAGCACAACATTCCAGCTTAGGTAATTACACTGATCCATTGTATATTGTGTTCATACCAATATCTCAAAGCATGCTAAGAATTAGTGTTGTGATTTGCTTACCAAAGAAGTTGAGGGACAGAAAGGAAAACACTGCCCAGTGCAAAACAGGTGGCCAGTAGCACTTGGTTCAGGCATTGCTCCAGAGGAAAAAAAAAAATAATAATAATAATTTAACCCCTCCCCAGTTTCATACAAGCCCTATCAAGGATTTAAGTTACTTTTTCCCTTTATTTCTTAATTATCACCTTTTATTGAACGCAACCTTCACTGACAACCATGAAGTGAAATGTGAGTTAGGGCTTTCTTTATATTCCATACCACCTAGTTCATAACTCACAAGACTCAAAGCTGTACTTGCCTCTCACCTCTTCTTCCCCACCCATGCCTAGAAAAGTGCGAGCAGGCACACAATTCTTCAATCCTCTGCTCCTGCATCCATAGTCTACAGAGCAAGAAAGTTCTGCATAGGCATAAAATCAAAATCTGTGCCACAACCTCGCTATGTCCCTGTAAGCAATCTACAGGATGAGCATAATAAATAATTGTTGAGGATTCTGCAGTGTTTTTAGTTAGTGAGTAATGAGAAGTTGGAGTAGGGTGTTTATAAGTTTGATGAATCTTTAACAGAAGCTAGGTTAAAAATTGGTAGAAGAAATTCAAAATAAAAACAGAGCTACTTGAATCTCGTAAGATGCCAAACTAATAACATCAACCAGTCTGAAAAAAAATGTTCAGAGTATGTTGCATTTCACTATAAATCTCTGAAGAAAGAGGTACCCTTAGGGTTTAGTCTTGCAGTTCAATCACAGGGACACCTAGCAGGTTTCTGGTCCCCAAAAGACATCTTCAAAATGCAAAAGCAAACATTTTTATTAATTTTATTCTTTTTATCTCCCTTCTCCTGACTCCTGTCACAAAACATTTTCTAGATGATGTGTACATACAACCAACATCAGCTATCTAATTTTATCGATGCTTTGACCTCTGTCCCTGAATAATCAATTAAAGAGCCTGAAGGGGCAGGGGACAAGATTAGAGTGAAAGTCAAGGCCTAAAAAGATGCCCTCTCTACTCTAAGGTAGAAAGGCAGGTTCTTTACTGTTAGGTGTAGTTGTTGCTCCAGCCTTATTACCTGTTCCCACCTCAGTAGTAAGGTCTTTCGAAGAAGTATTGATCATGCCTTAAATCCTGTTTCACCTGCAGAACAGAGCTGGTGAGCTAACTGTGATGAAGTCCCACTGTTTTAAATCAAAGTTATAGGACCTGTCTGCACCCTTCATTCTGATCCTGCCTCTGACTGCTGTGACACAATGGTTGGGGATATTGCTAGGGACTTAATACATTGGTCATATTAGACACCTTCTGTTACGAAAGGTGAGGATTTGATTGGCATCAATCATTCCCTAACCTGTCTCACAAAGTTGCAGCCAGCACAAATTTTTAAGGGCTATCTTAATGAACTGGCTGTGCTCCTATTGTTGCTTGTCACTTCCAGCTCATTGCCAGCTCAGTGCTACTTGGGTCCCCTTCTCTTTTTCCCTGTTCTCATCTTAATATAAACTACATCTTAATATAAGCTACATCTTAATATAAGCTACAGCCTTTCCCTCTTTCCAGTCCCTTCACGAGACATTTCTTAGCTCTCTGGCCACATGTTGATAAATGAGGAGTTTACCCCAAATACAGGTTCCAAGAGGAGCATCCTGTGCCCTCCCCCATGTAATTCCACTCTGCACAGACTGGTCTTCAATCTATGAGATTCTCCAGCATTTTGGTAGACATGCCCCTGGATAGGGTTGTTTTTTTAAGCTAAAGCTAGCATGAAAAAGGGAGCACAACCAGGTAGCATTCTACGTCCTTAGTTTCAGTATTAAACAACTTCTTGCATGAAGATTCAAGAGGTGATTTCCCTAGATCAGAGCTACCAAGCAAATGATCTCAATAAAATTTAGGCTAAAAAGTCTTCTTTGAAAACAACTGTACTCTGTGAACCATTGCACATCAAAGTAAACCAAAACACTGCTACAACAATGGGCTGCATCCAACTCACAGTGGCATTGAGATTTGTATAAACTAGGGCAATCTCCAAAACTTCCTTTCCATAGGTACAGCAAGCTACTGCATGTATATATAAGGAAGCTATTGTTGCTACAATAAGTTTATTTATGTATATAAAGACGCAAACCAGGAAGAATAATGAAACTGTAAATATTAAAGGTTCCAAGCAAAGCTGCTGTTAGGCAGAGTCCAAATCTAACTTGAACTTCAGCTTTTTTGTTGCTGATGAGCACTAATGATTTTTCCCTGCATCTGTTTGACCTTGGACTTGACCAATATGTCAGGCTGCTGCTACACCAATGGCTACTGCCCAGTAAAGGTGAACCATGATTCCTGTGGTATACAGGACATATATGGAAACATGGGCCATCTTCAGGGCTGCAAAAATAATCAAGAGCAAGATTTGTTTCAGTGGTGGTATCTGTCCTCTTCTGCTGCTGCTGCACACTTGACTTTTAAGAGCTTTAGAAGAGATTCCTATCTGGTGCAGATGAAGCCAGTAAATTTGCATGAGTGGAAGACCTTGGAAACCCAGATATGACTTTTAAATGCAGATAGGAGTGAGGGCTACTCCACCACAGAAATCTGAGAAATGACAAAAGAGAGCTAAGAACCATCCCCACTGCTTTCCATCCCTTTCGTGTGTCAAGACAATGTGTGAAATATATTTCAATATTACACCTGCTATGGTCATCTGGTTTGCAGTCACAGAAGAAACATTACTGATCAGCTCCTGGTGTATTTGCATCTCAGTGTTTCATTTTCAGCATTGCAGGGAATAATGAAATGTATCAATGTGCATAAACTCCTGTTAATGGGATGTACTTCTCCAATTTACACTCAGGCCTTGGAAGTGTAAATATTTTCCTACTCCACATTTAGAGTTTTCTATGATTTGCTCAGCTGTGTAAATTGATGGCTTCTCCATGCAAAAAGTTTTGCAAGCTAGTTTTAAAGTCAGCTTTTTATGACAATATGCTATTTAGAACAGGGATTTGGGAGGCAAGACTCCCAGAGCATGAACACGTCCTCATTCACCACAATTTTACAGTCATGTAACTCCATCTGTTCCAGGTAAATTGGTCTCTGTTTCCAAGGTAAGGAAAAACAAGCCCTGCTGATCTCAGGTGTGTGATGGTGGCTAACACATTTTACTTGTCTATGCCTCAGTTTCCTCAGCTGTAAACCAGGATTAGAAGGTCAAGTTCTCCTGGATGTGACAAGGTGATTTCCATGAGCATTTCTCAATTCTCCCACAGAAAACACTTCCTAGGACAAAAGTGCTTTTAAGAGTAATGAGCTGTTCTTTTGCCACCTTGAACCTTTTTGCTGGCATACAGAAGAATCCAACCTTTTCTGGAAGAACAGTCATAAGCTGCCTGCTAGAGCAGAAATTGCTTTATTATCTATTTATTTATTTATTTATTTTTTAACCTGGCTTTTGCATTGGCAAGCACGAGGCACTGTCTACTGCCTTTAGGGCAAAAGTCTGCTTCTACTGAACTCCTTTTTGCTCCAATGATATCTAAAAATTACCTAGAAATCCCAGAAACAAAAAACAAAGGGAACCTGTCTATGTCACACAATGAGGGTCAGTAAAGAAGTTGACTGTGATTTTGGGGTCTCAAAAGCCATATAAACACACTGCTTCCAGATCTAATATGGTCACGGTCCAGATCCTGGGAAGCTGTGCATAGGATTGTGTCTCACATCCGCTGATAAATTATGCAGGAACGTGGAGTGGACTAGTCCTCAAATGGGCTGCAGGGAAAAAAAAAAATCCTAATTTTAGGAAAATATACTGATAGGAGCACACATGCATGCATATATCTGCGTGCACACAAAATTAGGAAGAAAAAGAAGCTTGTAGCTCTGTAGCATGTGGCCAAGTGGGAGAATGAAGAACAGATGTGTTTGTTCTTCTTAATGCAGACCCATTAGGTGAGAACAGAACCAAATCTCCTTGGGTTTAAACTACCTTGTCTGTTTTAAAGTACTTGGGAGAGGACGTGCTGCCACAAAGGAGGCAGCAGCAGAAGAGCTTTGCCCTCCTCTGAAAAATGAGAGTCATGTGCCCAGCTCGGCGGCATGGCCAGGAGACTGCAAGGAGACAGCGGACTGAAGTTGGAAGAGGCGGTAGATAAATAAGGTGCTCCCAGTGGAATCCATTACTGGCTGATTAGGAGAGCTATTCGGGTTATCAATATCCAGATAAAGCACAGGCTGTGAGGGGGAACTGAACCATGAAGGTGGCTTGCTGGAAGCATCTCTTGCTGTGCTCTAGCCTGTGCAGGGATGAAGGTCTCAGTGCAGACCTCAAAAGGAGAGGGGAGCATGGCAGGCTGGCAGAGGAGTGGCGTGGGGTAGGATGAGTGGACAGCTTCCCCAGAGCCCCACGATCACCTGGGTGACTAAAGGAAAACAGCACGAAAAAAAAAAAAAAAAAAAAAAAAAAAAAAAAAAAAAAGCCTGACGTGCAAAAGCCAAGAGCTGAGCTAATTGAAAGATTCTGGGTCTGACTTTAAAAATAAATAAATAAATAAATAAATAGCTCCTGCTCGGTCCCTTTGTCTGACTAAAAAACACTGACCTGTCTGGAGCAGTTGATTTAGGGACACAGGAAACAAAATTGAATCAGGATTGCTTTATTTCTACCAGCTTTAAATGGCAGTGCGGCAGCCATCCCCCAACATGCTGCTGATTAGCAGTGCCTGCTGGTGCTGCTCCTTTCTGCACGGAATTTAGCAGAAAAGTCCCAGACCCTTGGAAACCTCAGCATAGACAAGGGGGGTGGGGGGAGGGAAGAGGGGGCAGGGAAGAGAGGGGTTACAGGACACAGACACTGGGGGAATGGCTCTGGAGGTGAAACTGGAGGTTTGCTCCAGTAAGGGTCCAAGGAACTGGCTGGCCCCCTCCAGCAGGCACCACTGGCCCAAAGGTGGAGAGCTGGATGTGTGGGGCTGAGCAACTGGTAAAACACCTCAGCAGAGGCATGCTGTGGCCATGGTTTGTGGAGGACAGCCCACGTCAGGTTGGTAGTGGTCTCAGCACTCTGAGCTTGCTCATTGCTGCTTGGGGAGAGCAGCCACCTGGATGGGGATGACTGAGTTACTTTTTCAGCCTCTACTTTTTTCAGCCTCTACTTCTACTTCTGCCTCTAGGTTTTGCTTTATTTTTGATCTTTTAGGGCACTTGTGCCTGCTGGAGATAATTTCCAGCAGCTCTCTTCTCCTCTCTTCACATTGCTTGTCCACCTCTCCATGCCTGGCTGGCTGCATCCTTCTTTGGCTCAGGGCTCACTTCCTTGTCCAGATGAGAGGCAGGGACAGCTGTTTCCATCCACCTGATTCTGCCTCTTTTTTTTTTTTCTTAATTATTTTTATTTTATTTTCCCTGGCTCCCAGCATCCAGCCTTCTGCCCTGCATGGAGCAGAGTAGCCTCATCCCCTGGCCCCCCAGACCAGCTCACCCCTGGCCTCGTGGGGAACCTTCTTCCCTGCCGCCTGCCTTGTCCCCATGGCGCCAGATGAATCGGCTGCCAATGAGCCCCACAAGCGCTGTCCTCCAGCAGCAGCTGCTCACATGCTTCCTGCCTGTATCCCAGGCTGGGATCCTCTACAGCAACAGCAGCAGCATTTTGGAGAGTCAAACGATATACAAAGAGAGAGGCTGTGTGCAACAAAGACTGCGGCACAGAGAAGGAAAGTTCAATACATCTTTATTTTGGGGCTCAGCATTCCCACTGGCCCTTCCTCCTCACTAAAGCCTTTTCCACACCCTCTGTGCTCTCTGTTTATGCTCACCTGCTACCCAATTAGCTCCCCGTTTAGCTGCACACCTGCAGTGGCTTTATCCTCAGACCACTGCACTGGAGCCATTAACCCTCTAGATTGCATTCAGCTCTGAAAAATACCCATCTGAACGGCTGGGGCATTCATCTGTGAATAGGAAATATGCTACAGTAGTTCATGGCTGGTAAATATGTGACGGGGGAAAGAGAGATTATGCTTTATTATCAATTGACTTGTGTCGCCAATGGGCTTTCTGTCATAATTGACTAATGCCACCCAGAGTGATATGTACTTCTGCTGATAGCTGCATTACAAGTTAACACTCCAGCACAGTATATGTTTTCATTCAATCTCTATAGGAGAAACTCATATATGGCAGCTGGCAATGCCCCGAGGGGGGAAATCAGCCGTCTTGGGACAGAGTGGAAGGCACTCGACTACAAATGGCAGGAGATGAGGGAAGAATTGGGAAAGTCGAGGCAAAATTACTCTGATGAGATTTGGCTTGTTGCAGCATCTCCTGCCTGACACATCAAACTTTTCAGAAGCAGCCAGAAAGCTGGAGCCAGCCTGAAGCTGCAGAGACACTGCTGTTTTTGGGGTTGGGTATTGCTTTTTTTTTTTTTTTTTCTTTTTGTAAGAGGAGGAATAGGTAAGGCTAGCAAGACTGTAACAATCTGTTAGCTGAAAAATGCTGCAGCAGGTGATGCAGAGGAGGGGAGATGAAGGGCCGGTGGCTGGTGATGCAGCAGCAGCAGATCCTGAGAGAAGGGGGAACCTTCAATGAGGATGGGGTGGAAAGTAGCCTGGAGCCAAAAATAGTTCAGAGAAAAACTTACTGATTACAACCTGCTAGTCAGCAGAGGAAAAATTAACCTTCTTGATCTCCCATAACAGAAAAAAAAAAAAAAAAAATCCAGATCAATGACACCTTTTCATGGCTCCTTTAAACATAAGATTATCCTTTGAAGGAACTCCATGCCTTTGGGCTATATAATGAGAGACCTTGCCCCCCCAGTCTGCTGTGATGCCCTTTGTGTGGTGAGAAGAACAGGAAAACAGGGCTATGCCCTATTTCTGAGACAATACTTCTGTATGGGATCTCTGGGCAAGGCGCTGCCTTGTGTCTCAATTTCCCTCCATGCATGGAGGAGATAGCTCTGGAGGTTGCTTAGATACCATCAGCCTCAAGTGGAAACTTCTGCAGAAATTGTTATTATTATTTAGGATTAGGCAGAAAGGAAAAAGTGAGTTTAAAATGCATTATATCAGCATGTTAGAAAGCAGTAGGTGACCTGTATCATCATTGTTTCTCTTTCCCCTCATTCCCTGGCCAGAACAGGGACCAAGCCTGGGGATAGCATCTGTCTGTGTGCCCCTCTTCATGTGGGATCAACCTGTGGGACACACAAAGCTCCACCACGGTGGCAGTGGCCACCCCCAGGCCAATGGAGATGCCAGAGCATGGCACAGGGTTGGCCCTCCCTGTCCCACAGACCCTTTCCTGAGGTCCCTCCTGCCAGCATCTCCAGGAAAACTTCTCCACAGCATCCTTAGCCCGGAGCACAGCCATGGCACCGACCCCCTGCCCACAGTCACCCACAAACACACACACACTCTGCTCTCTCCCATGGCATGTGTGGCACCAAAGCCAGCTCAAAAAAAAAAAAAAAAACAGGCAGCAGATGGAGGAGTGATACAAAACCGCACCGGTCAAATGACGCCCCCCCGCCTTTCCTCTCCCATTCCTCCCCAATAAGTGAGCAACAAAGAGGGGGAGAGGGAGGGGAGAAATGGCCCATTTTCCAGCTTGTGAGATGATTAGCACTGAAAAAGGATTTGCTGCACCAAAATATGCCTGGAGGTTGTGCGAGCACCAGCTGCCATCTAGTGGAAGGCTGTCCCGATTTGTCACCAGCAGACACTGCCTCATTTACCTCCACAGCAGGAGGCAAGGAAAGTGTGTTCTCCTAAATGTGTTAACTTAGCAGTGTTACACACTAGAAACAAATTAATATATAATTCTTCTGTGTCTTAAGGTCATTACTGCCGAGGCATAAATTAATAGAGCTATTCCAGTTAATTCATTTTGGCGTTTGCTTCTGCATGTCTGAGCACATATGTGATTGGGGCCTTCGTCTCGTTTCCGCTGGTGGAAATGATGAAGTCCTGAAAGAAGCTTTGCCATATTAATGTCATTTTTAACCTAAAAGTCAGGGTGATGCGGGCTCTGCTGCTTTTTCCCATTTGTGCTTCTGCAAGGCAGGCTGAGAGCCTGGAGTTACTTTCCGAACAAATCCAAGATGAAAACGAAGGACACAGTATTTTTCCTCACAGATGTGTGTGTCCTATGTATAAGCAGGGCATTAGAGCACTCTTCTGAGAATAGCAAAGAAGGCTGTAACGCACATTATCCGATCACAGATGCATTAAGCTGTCCTACAGAAATATAGATGTTTTCCTTTCAGATCAGAGAGAGAACAGACATAATCAGTGGAGAATGAGACAGCAGCTTTAGCATCCTTATCCAGCTCTTTTAATTCTCTGGTTTTCTTCTTGGGGACACATCCTGCACCCCAAACACCCCACTCAGCTGGGGCTTCTGCTTGGCTCCTTGTGGGGCTGGGAATCACCCCAGGACACTTCTTCCTACAAGATGGCCAGGAATATTTCAGACAAAAATGTTTGTTTTGGTTTGTTTTGTTCCATGAATATATGCAAGGGGGAAGGTTTCTTTGGTTTGGGGTGCAATTTCTCACCAGACCCATAAAAAAGAGAAAATGGATCTGGAATTGGTTCTGCCCAGGGGGTAGGTTAGCAATAGCTCAACAGCCAGAGCACTCTCACGTGAATGGGACACAGCATCAAGCCCCTATTTTCTGCAGATGAAGAAGAAACTGGAGCCTATCTTCTACAAGCTGAGAGAGCAGAAAATTCTGCTTTTTTTTTTTTTTTTTTTTTTCTCTTTTCAATTAAAAAAAACAATCTGGGTAGAAAAAGGAATCTCATAGCTGCTTAAACTGAACTATTTCCCAGATTCTTGCACAGGCTGTTGCGGAGGATAACATTTCTGCTTAATAAAAATGTCATTGAAGTGTCCACTTGAAAGATTCTTTCACTAGCCAAAATGTTTCCTGGGCCAAGAAAAGGGACAAAAATTATGTAGAAAATTTCTAGGCTGTTGCTTTTTTTTTTTTTTTTTTTTTTTTCATGGCATCTTAAATCAAAAAAGGTCTGCCAATAATGCATCTCTGTATTTCTTTCCTGTGCTTTGGTGGAGGGGAGAGAGGGGATTTGTGATATCAAAGGTCTTATGCAGGTGTTTTGCAGCAACATGTTTGCTGTTAAGCCACCGTGAGCTTTACTGCTGTCTGTACTGCCAGATTCATATGGATTTGAGTCATCTAGGGAGAGATGAACCACCAGGACAGGTGTCCTGGGGGCAGCAGACACGGAACAGCACAGCACGAGGGTAGGGGGATGTACCTTTCCTCCTCGCATCCTCCCTAATAATGCTATAAACCAGACTGACTCTGGCATCTCAAAATGATACACTGCCTGGGAAAATGCTTCGCATTCCCACCACATTATCCCCCACCAGTGGAAGTCCCCCAGGACCAGCCACCAGCACCTCCACCCCAGCTCTGCTCTGCCCACAGCAAGCACCCTGCTCCCCTCCCAAATTGCCCAAATGAGCACTGCCCATCCCACTGACTAGCCATGCCCCTCTCCATGAGGACACAAAGAGGCCTCGCCAAGGTCCTCAGCTGGTGTGGAGCACAGCACCGCCAAAAACATCTGTGATTTTAGGAGGGTTTGCCTCCCTTGGGGATCTGCCCTGCTGCATTTTGGGGTGAAACTCCTAATACCATTACAAGGAAGACCTATGATGTTTTCTGTAGCATTGCAGTTAAGTGACAAATTTTGTACAGTGACACTAGAATGGGTTTGCTCAAATGAATGAAGGGAAGTGCTCAGTTTGCTGCAACTGCATGCCTATGTTTATGTGTACATTTGTGTGTGTCTATATGCACAGAGATGCATACATAAATATATATGTGTGTGCAAGTGTGTGCTCTATTTTGCTTTAGCTTGTTGGAGTTGGGGGACTTCTGTGTTTTTTTGTTTGTTTGTTTTTGTTTGTTTGTTTGTTGTTGTTGTTGTTGTGTTTTTTGTTTTCTCACACTCAATACCAGCAAATTCCTGGAGCAGCCTGAGATCAATCTGCTGCTTGTAAAGGAAAGGCAGGATACAAGTCAGGCTCCTGGCACCGTCCTGCCTCCATGTCCCATTTATCTCCATACCCGTCCCTGTGGTGCAGGCTGGGTGCAGGCTGGGGGTTGTCAGGATTTGCAAATTCTGGGGAGCAGACCATGGAAGCCACTGAAATCAAAGCTCAGGACTTCATTCTTTGGCTGAGATCCCTTCACCTTGTGCTCTCCATGGGGCACCTTCTCTTTGGGATTAAGGCTGGAAAACAGAGGATGGAAGAAGTGAAATTAACATGTTAAAAGATTTGGAATCAAAGAGAGAGGGATAGAAGAGAAAGACAGTGCTGCAGGTCACCTTGGCATGCTGTCATTTAAGGGGCCAAATGTCTTCCTTTCTTCTTGCTCATGGAGAAGACAATAGGAACCCAATCCTGTGTCTCTTCTTTCTTCAATAAAAATATGTTTTATCCCAGTGGAAGGATGTGTTTCTTCTTGTCAATAAGTGTCAGCAGCTAATCTGAACCTTTCAATAAAACAATGCCATTAAATAATTTAACCTGGGAAGAAACACTGATGGCTGTGAAATAATTCATGGATTTCAGATGAGTCAAACTTTAAAGCACTGAAGGGAAGTGTGAGAAATGGACCAGCGTGAGACTCCCCAGTAGAAAGAAGAGGAGTTTGTGAGATTCCTCCCCTAAAAAGAAAGATCAGTGAGGATGAATAGCTAACTTGGACATAGATCAAGCATGAGCTAACACCATATATCACATGAAAGTGCATCCCTTATAAAGTAACATGTATAAAGATTCAGGACATAATTTCTATAGAAGCCTTTAAACAAAGCACTAAGAATGACAACTTAAGGCAAATAGGTGGAGCCTGATTCTTCTCTGATACCTGCATACAATTTCCAGTCTTGTTACTAGACATAAAATAAACACTTCAAATGAAAAGCAGAGACATTGCCAGAACAGTGAGTTTAAACAGAGAGTTAAAGGTGATATTGCAAGAGAAAGTGACAGATGATAAAAAACAGCTACCACATATGTGAAGAAAGAAAGAGAGAGAGAAAGAGAGAAAGAGAGAAAGAGAGAAAGAGAGAAAGAGAGAAAGAGAGAAAGAGAGAAAGAAAGAGAGAAAGAAAGAGAGAAAGAGAGAAAGAGAGAAAGAGAGAAAGAGAGAAAGAGAGAAAGAGAGAGAGAGAGAGAGAGAGAGAGAGAGAGAGAGAGAAAGAAAGAAAGAAAGAAAGAAAGAAAGAAAGAAAGAAAGAAAGAAAGAAAGAAAGAAAGAAAGAAAGAAAGAAAGAAAGAAAGAAAGAAAGAAAGAAAGAAAGAAAGAAAGAAAGAAAGAAAGAAAGAAAGAAAGAAAGGAAGGAAGGAAGGAAGGAAGGAAGGAAGGAAAGGAAGGAAGGAAGGAAAGAACAGGGAGGAATCTACTTAAATAGAGCTCGGTATCATTAACCTTATTAAGGAAACATGCTATTTAAACCCTCTTGGAAATATGGGAAGTGCAGAAAAACACCAGGCTGAATGTGCATAAGCATGTGGATTTGCTACGCTAGGGCATTTCCTTTTTCTTCTTCTCTCTCTTTCTACTTTTGCTATTTATTTTATTTTATTTTCATTTTCATTTGGCAATTTCTGCATTCAAAGCCCAGAGCTTGGAATTTCATACCTATTTAACACCTGGTTAAGCAACACTTAACCATTGTCACCAGCTGACTGCATCCCCATTAAGCAGAATTACTCTCATCATAGACATTGGAAATGGAAAAGACCTACCCGGTCATGTAGACCATTATACCACAACCAATACAGGATTGTTCCATTTAGTAGGAAAAGAAGAAGGATGGGCTTGTCAGGGGATGATGACTCAGAGGAGTTTGGGTCCCTTCCCTGCTGGATGTTAAACTTCCCGGGTGACCTCCAGAAACTCACTTAACCTTGTTGCGCCTTGGCTCCCCACCTCAGCCATAGCTTCCTTTCATCCACCTCTTGTCCATTAAGCTTATAAGTGCTCCAAGGCAAGGTTTATTTATACTTGGGTGTGTAAGCAGTCAGTAATAGAAAGACTCCCTGGTTTCAGGTGGAAATGCTAAATACAGCTGGAGTTTCTGTAATAGCTGGTGTTCCCTTTAAGGCTTTATGTCTGAGTAATAATATGAGTTTTATTACTTTCCTGAAGAAAAAAAAAAAAAAAAAAGTAACAAGAAAGCAGGGAGAAGGATCGAAGAAGACCTTTAATTTGAATTACGATCTATTTCTTTCTTAAAACTGATTTAACAATAGAAATTATAAGCTTTAAATCCTAGCCTATTTCTCCACAACACAGCCCTTTTCTCTTAAGGTCTTCTCTTGCTTTTATGCTGAAGCTGCCTTTTTTGGACACAACACAAGGTACAATCTAGGATCGGAAAGTGCATCTGTCACAGAGGAATATAAACTGTCAGCTAAAGAAATCTCTGCATAAGTCAGTCAGAAAACTTACTATAATCCCTGAGTTTGTGCTAAATAATTCATATGCTAACACTTTTCACTGATAGCAGTCACAGGGAAATCCCAAGCCAAATTTAACAACAATGACAACAAAAACCCTTTCTGTTCATCCCTGCCAATAACCTGCATCCAGGCCACCTGTGGCTGCAGTCACCAGTGAGGCTGGGCAGGTGGGGAACTGTCCCCAGCCTGACCCATGTCACCTTCTGCTGACACCATCCATGGAGAAGCCTTGGCTGGTGTAAAAGTGTGACACCTCCATGTCACTCTGTCCCACGGTGATGGCAAGTGGAGGGAAATATTTGGCAAACAGCAATATTTGGATTAAAAAGATATAATCCCACTGAAATTTCCACTGCTATTTCACATAGGCATGCTGTGCTGGGTCACTTCTGTCCCTGCCTCTGCAGTGAGTGGCTGTGGGGTCACTGGTTGGGTTGTCGTTAGTTGGGATCCAGTAGTTGGGATCCAGTCTGAAGAGTGTCTTTAAATTTACTGCTATGGCCTGTGCTACCAGGTGATATCACATCAGAGAGGCTCCCAGCTCCTTTTTCTTGATGTGTGAGTGAGGTTAGACTTCTGAGAAAAACAGTAAAAGCACTTCTGCCTTTGTCTTCTAAGGAGATTTTTTTTTTTTTGTCTTTATTTTATACAAAGGTGCACAGACATTCTAGGAACCAATACTCTTTTTTTTTGGTTGTTTCCTGCATGATAAGGTTGTTCTGCATGCTCCCTGACCATCTTATGTCTAGTCTAGTCTGTAGGTGGAAAGAAAGAAGTTACTTTAAAAATAAACCTTGCTCCTTTACTGATTTTTCCTCTTCTACAGCTAACTCTAATCCATCAGTTATTGTTTGACAGAGGGGAAGAGGCTAATGGTAGAGGAAGAGGCAACTTTTAAAAATGTTAATTAAATGGAAAAGGATATTGTTAACACTGCAAGAGCATAAAGTATTAGTACCCTACATCGTGGCAATGTTAAAATACAGATGAAAATTTATGGGAATATATATAGGTATATAAATAATGATTTGTCTAATAGCTGCTCATTAACTTATGTGGCTTTATATCAAGCTCAGAAAGAGATCATAAACTAATATGGGATCTTCTTGTAATGGATAGAATTAACCCACCAAATTCCTTGCTTGCTAACTTAATGTATCAAGCTGAGGACACTAGAAACAGAACAGTGCCCTTCACAATGTGGTGTCCTTTACTGACATTTTTTTTTACTTTTCCTCTTCTTTTGCCTAAGCTACAGAGCCTCACAGTCTTTTTCCCTATCCAGCATAAAATGATATCAGACCCACTGCATGCAATGATATATGCTTCTGCCTTCAGTCAAGAGAAAGTACATCACTATTTTATTGGATGCAGGTCTCAAGAGCTCATGAACTCAACAAACACCCCCATAAATTACTGGAAAGCCATACCAAAGTGTAACAACAATAAACTAGAAATGGCCTAAGTGGCTTTGCTTAGACAGACCTTCAAATACCACTCTGTAAGATAGTCCCATGCTGCTTCCCTACTCATTGCAGCTATTACTATCTTCTATACAAGAAGATACATTAGGTCACATGCATGTTGTGTACCTTGCTTGTCAAGAAACAGCTTAAAAATAATTACTTATATAATAGCAATGTGTAACAAAAAACCTTTTTGTAATGTAACTTCTCTTTAATGACAGCAGTTTCTACTATGCTGAGGAAATACGGTAAATGACCTGATTTGCAAACTGACATCCCATCCAGGAGTTAGGAAATACAGTAGAAAAGAGGAGGTTCAGAGCTCATGAGGTAAAGTTTACCTTGCTAATGACTTCACTCCAAAGGTGAACGTGCAGTTCATTACTAATGCCCATCCCCTTCATCACCTTCTGGATTTCTTTGGCAAGATTGTCAGTGTAGATGTTAATTTAATGCTGATCATGCTTTTCAAAGCATTTGTAATGTGAGCACATGTCCGATATCCAGTAGAAATTCAAGTGAGTGCATTAACTCATGTCACATCTACTACCAAACAGCCATTATCTGGTGTTGATTTCCAGTCACTCCAGACCTGAGGCAGGTTTAAACCAAATATCTCAACTGGAAAACTATTTCATTGACAAATAGGCTAGTGCCCTGTTTGTTGGAACTGCACTTTTGGGGGTTTCCAGTGTGCTTACTTCACCTGGAAAACTGAAAGTAAAAGCCTTCTTGACCTCCTCCTGTGTGTGTTCAAACAGCAAGAGAATTAATGCTGAATTATCTGGAAACCATTTAAACACCTTTTATTGTGGATGCTCTGATATCTGTTGCTTAGAAATGCTCAGTTTCCAAAGTTTCTTGTGTTGTTCATATCTGAAGAGACACTGGGAAATCTGGGAAGGAATTTACAGCCTATTTAGTTTGGACTTCCACGTCTTCCCATACTAGATTATTCCTCAGTCTTTCTGCTGAGAAGTTATTTTGATGTTTATCCTCTTTCTCTTAATTTCAACCCATTATCTTAGTTATTTCCCCCTTGGGTAATTGTATTCCTCCCCGGGTGTTTGCACTGTTCAGATGTTTGCAACTGGCTTTCTCTCCCCCTTCAGATGTTGCTCAGCCCTGCTGTGCATATTGACAGTTGTTCTTGTAAAACTTTTCTTGTAAATCAACCCCTCCAGCTCTCTAATCATTTTTGTTGCACTTCTCTGAACTCCCTCCAGTTTGTCTTCATCTCACTGGTAATAACTTTGCCTATGTGTCATTTGGCATTTTCTCCTTATCACATTCCAGCAGAGCATCAAACCCTTTGCCCTGTTGCTGCGTGCTGTTGTCAGGTAGACTGGACTTGAGTGATTGACATAATCCCTTAATTTGCCAGAGGGGCAGTTTTAGATTTTTGTAAACCAGTAAATTGGTGATTTGAGCCCAATATAATGCTGAGGAGGGGGGTTATTCACTCATCTTGTCTAAACAAAACTGGAGCTGATTTTGTGGATTTAAATCCAAGGAGCTCCTGGGTATTTTTCCCTGCCGTTTCTGATGTTGGAATAAAACAGCACAAATTTTATGGCTTTCCAAGCAGAATCCCAAATTCAGAAAGACAAATCTTCCATGTTGCCAGGCTGGGGCAGCTCCCTTTTCGTCAGTGATTGCAGCAGGAGGTAGAGACAGAGTTTCAGGCTAAAAGAAGCCAACCCTGCACCACACCAGCTCTTGAGAGCTGTCTCAGTCATTCCCCTGAGCCACAACCCAGGAGGTATCGGTGCTTCCTGCAGACACATCTTTGCTCTTTCCTCTGCCTTAGACTAATAGGTCTCAATTGGCTTCCAACTTCTGCTCTCATTTGAGTTTTAAAGTCTGCCATGCTTATATTCTGACTTGTTTTAAGGCTGCCTTGCTTTATTCATAGAAAACCATCCTGCTCCCCAGCAGAACCTGTCCTGGGGTGTCAGGGAGCTGGGGGATTTACCACCGCCCTCAACTCCCATTGTATCATTGAGCATTGTTTAATGTATGGCAAAGTTGATTCAGTTTTGCTGACATTTCTGAGCAACGTGCCTGTCTGAAGATGTCCTATAGCTTGAATATCCCTTCCATGTTGAGAGCTTGCAGGCTCCCTCTGAAGGGTTTAAGCAGACTGAATTCTCTGAGCAAAAGGTCCCTATGACAAAAGATTGCCTACCTTTCCCATGATTACATTCCCAAAGGTGAATGCCAATGTGTCAACAGAAGGAAATATTTCTCCTGCTTTCTTCAATAATTTATTGGCATTCGCAGCCTTCCCCTTCATGATGACTGCTCCTGCAGCTCTAAGAATATCAGCTCCGCTGAGAGATTGAAATTTACTTGTCACAGCTCTCCCAGGCAGTTGTGAACTGCACGGTGCAGGCTCCTCATTAACAAAATTAGAGAGATGATGGGAAGAAAGCATGCAGCCACTCCACCCCATACAACTTTAAAGGACAAACTAAATTCAGATGTCTTATTTTGCAGATAGAAAATTTTCTCTGGGGAAATAAAATAAATAAATAAATAAATAAATAAATAATAAAAATGTGCTGAGCACATTTTTAGATCCATCTGCGTCCCAATACAGAGGTGTAGGAGGTATGGGTTTATCATCTCCATGAACAGAACGGGATGAGTTGCTCTTCTCAGCTACCACATCATCTACCTCAATCCATTCATCTCCCAGCTTTTGAATGAAGCAAAGCCCCAGTAGGGCTGGTTTTGTCAAAGTTAGTGACTCCAACTGGGTCACACTCAATTTTGAGACGTAGATCCCAAATTAATAATCCTGAAGATGAGATTGAGGCATCCATTTAATTGAATAATTCATTACTGGAAGATGCTTGTATGCAATCTTGAAAATGGTTTTATAAGAGCTATTTCAATTAAACAACCAATTTTAACTCAAATTATTTTTGTTTTTCTAATTTTTCAATATCCAGTCATAACACAGACCTTGAGCCCAGCAGCCTCATACTTATTCCAGCACTGCACCTGGGCTAACATGTCTGGCCTTTCACAATAACAGTCTATTGCCATTAGCTAATTAGCTCACATCTGGCCAGGCAGAAGCAAAAGCAAGAGAGACCAGGTCAGCCTATGCCCATCTGCATTGACCAGCCCAATGTGCAACCCAGCTGCTGCAGCACTAATGAAAAGGATGTAGCCTCACACTCAGTGCAAATGAATGTTCCTGTGGCACATCAGAAATGAAATCAAGAGCTCTAAGTTAACATCACAGGTGGTCAATTGTATTTATCAGTTTGGTGTCTTGTGTATTTTTGTCTAAACATGTTTTCTCAAGAAAAAGATGGGTTTTAGTTCAGAAGCATTTGCTGATTTTTTATTTATTTTTTTTTTTTATGATGTACTGGAAGAATGTTTTGAGGGTAATTTTAGGGGAGAAAGGAGGTTGTTTTCTTGTTCTCTTTCATGCTTTTGTTTTCTTCTGTCTTGTTTTATGAAGGCAAGGAGAAAATAGTTTGTTAAAAAGGTCTGCATTTAGTTTAAATATATGAAACTTTAAATTGCTTTAACCATTTTTATATATAGCTGTATACCAAGTTCTCCAAAAAGTCTATCACAAATAGCTCTGGAAAATCTTCTTTTTTTTTTTTTTTTTTTTTTTGATTAACACTAACCAAAATAACATACATGAGGTAATTTCCTTCCTAAAAGGTTTCAATTTCCCTTTTATCACAAGCCAGCCATCCTTTAACACCCCTGTTTCTCTTTTGTGCTTCTCACACCCCTCACCACCCACTTCCATTCCAGGTTCCACCTGCCAGTGTGCTGAATACTTCAAATTAGCTTTACACGGGAAACAGATGTCCTCTCCATTAAACACTTTGCAACTCTTCAACAGTTGTTATTTTCTGCTCCGAATTGCAGCTAGCCCCTCTCCCTCACACAAAATAAATAAATAAATAAATATCTTCAAAAGAAACATAATTTAAAAATAAGGTACAAAAAAGTTAATTTAGGGCCAACTAAAACTTTTAATGACAATAAATAAGAATGTGATTGTGTGAATTATTTCATCCTGCTCTAAAATTTTTACACATTTTAAAATGCTGTTATACAATAACAGTGAGTCAAAAGTTACTTTGAAGGAATAGAAAATCTTCCTGGTCTGAAAATTTATGACTAAGACGTCTGCACATAATTGAAAAGCTGTATTTCATTTTTTAAGCACTTCATCAAAATGTCATTATACTGACCTTAAGTTTTCTGACAAAAAGCAGCATCTTTGTTGCAACAGCTCTACATACCCCATCCAAGACTGCAAGAGTTTTCTGACTCAGGATACCATGGGAAGTAAGGGACATACAATGCAAACCTCACCTTTAATGCCATGATGAATCTGCAGGGGCAGTTTGTCCTTGGTTCTCGTAGACAACTACCTCAGTAACTTTTCATGGACAATCACCTGGTGACCCATATTTCAGAATCCTTGATTACTTTACCTCTGCATTGTGGGTGACATACAGATGAAGATACAAAGGAGAAGTGATCAGGGTATTTAATGTTGCAGCAGTGAAACAAGGGAGCAAGGCTTTGGGTAGCAGGAAAAGCTGTACAAGAGAAAGTGCACCCTGTGGTTCTTACTTTCAGAGTGAATGAGAAGGTGATGATGTATGGAGAGGTGAGTGTCTATTAGGAGAAACAACCATCAAACACCATCTTTTAGAGTGGGAATGGACAGTTCTTGGTGGCACATTCCACCCAGCCAAATAACAATTTTCTGTATTTCATGTGGCCAGCCAGGAGTTGTGACAACCCCTTCTGCAGTCCCCTTTTGGGGACACCCAAAGCCAGGCCCCATGCTGCCTTTACCGAAAATCTGAACTACTCCAGAAAAATGTGAATGCTCCTGAGCACCTGACCATACCTGGCTGGGAGGAGAAGCAATCCTCCTGGCAGGGAACAGGCTTTTACAGAAATCTGTCATCTGGGAAGAATCTTCCTCATACAGGGACCAGCACCTCTTTCTCTCCATTGCTTAGGCTCAGGATATAAACCTTTATGCTTCAGGGTTTGAGCTAGTCTCTAGTTAAAGTTGAAGAAGAAACTTCCCTGTAGGCCAGTACTCCATATCTACCTTCTGCAGAGTTTCTTGTGCTTTCCTCTGAAGCAGCTACCAGGGCCACTCCAGGGGATATGCCGGGCAGTGGCTCAGCCCCCTTATCTGGTCAAATACACATCTCGGGATCCCACAGTCCCTACCCAGTTCTCCCTTAGTGGAAGCCCCAGCAATTTGTGTTGCAATGTCCACTTCACACCTCCTACAGAGATAGCAAATCATTACCTGTTTTTTGTTTTCTTCTGGTTTGGCTTTTTCTTTTTTTTTTTTTTTTTCTTTTTTTTTACTTTTCCTTTTTTTTTCTTTTTTTTTTCTTTTTCTTTTTCTTTTTTTCTTTTTCTTTTTCTTTTTTTTCTTTTTCTTTTCTTTTTTTTTCTTTTTCTTTTTCTTTTTCTTTTTCTTTTTCTTTGGCTATTTCTTTCTCTTTTTCTTTTTCTTTTTCTTTTTCTGTTTCTTTTGGTTTGGCTTTTTCTTTCTCTTTTTCTTTTTCTTTTTCTTTTTCTTTTTCTTTTTCTGTTTCTTTTGGTTTGGCTTTTTCTTTCTCTTTTTCTTTTTCTTTTTCTGTTTCTTTTGGTTTGGCTTTTTCTTTCTCTTTTTCTTTTTCTTTTTCTTTTTCTTTTTCTTTTTCTTTTTCTTTTTCTTTTTCTTTTTCTTTTTCTTTTTCTTTTTCTTTTTCTTTTTCTTTTGGTTTGGCTTTTTCTTTCTCTTTTTCTGTTTCTTTTGGTTTGGCTTTTTCTTTTTCTTTCTTTTTCTTTTTCTTTTTCTTTTTCTTTTTCTTTTTCTTTTTCTTTTTCTTTTTCTTTTTCTTTTTCTTTTTCTTTTTCTTTTTCTTTTTTTTCTTTTTCTTTTTCTTCTTTTTCTTCTTCTTCTTTTTCTCTTTCTCTTTCTCTTTCTCTTTCTCTTTCTCTTTCTCTTTCTCTTTCTCTTTCTCTTTCTCTTTCTCTTTTTCTTTCTTTTTTTCCTTTTTTATTTTTTTTAATTCCTTAATAAAAACCAGACATATTAAATTGGACACGGACAAATAAACCAGTTTGTAATGATGTGTCGGACTTCCTGTAGCAAGAGTAGGTAATTTGGCTCCATTCTGAATTTAGATTTTTAATTTTCCTCTGTCATAGAAAGGGTTTTTCAGCAGAGACTTTGGATGCACAATAGCTGCAGGCATTTAATCTGCAGAGGTGCTCCTGAGGATACACTGTAGCATCTACTGTCTTTGGTTTGCATCCGAGAGAGAAGGCGGAGGTGAATTTGGAAGAGATCCAAAGGGGGGTGGAAGGGGGAGGAGAGGGAGAGAAAGAGGGAGAGAGAGAAGAAAGAAAGTGGTGTTGCTAATTTCACACATTTCTGTATCTGGAGCATGTATCAGGCAGGCAGTAGGATGCCATTCATGTCCCCGTGGACACGGGGATGTAGGGAGGTCCCTTGGCATTTAACCTCAACTTCTCCCACTTATACCATAAACGCAGGACTTCAATTTCCAAAATGTCTAGTACTAAATAAATTCTTCAAAGATGTGCAGTGTAGGGAAATGTTTCGATAAATATGTAACATCCACCTTCTTCATCTGTTTTATTATTTAGATGCAGGAAAAAAAATCTTAATACATTGGAGCCCCTACTTCCTTGGTTTTAAAATGAGAACAAACTTCTCTTCTTCCATATTCCCCATGCAGAAACCCACAAGGGAAGAGCTACTCCCTACAAACAAAACAAAACTCCTAACGAGCAAACAGACTCAAGACAAGACAGAAATTTTCCAAGCCTCACTTCTAAAAAGTTTCATGTGTGGTGCAAGACAGGTTTAGGAGACACCACCTCACAGAGTGACCCCTGAAAATCCACAACTCCATTGAGTTGTACTGGTTGCACAGAGTTTTCCCAGAAATCTTTCAGTGTACGGAGAGCAGCAAGATGAATGTGATATGTGAATATGCTGTTACTCAACTCATGCACCCCTTGGTTTTCAGCTGGATGCTCTGCCTTTAAGCTAGATGAGATTACTCTTGCAGCCTACAGCCTGCTATTGCCATACAAAGCCATGAGGAATTGAGCCCAAATACTGGGACGTGAGGTACAGAAGCTAAAGTGAGAGTGCACGTTCCCCTGTAGCTCTGGGCAGGATGAAGAGGCAATCTGTAGCTGGGTGGAGGGCCTTAAATCACAGCACAGTATTTGTCAGAAAGCCTCTGTCAAAGTTGTAAGCAGCAGGCAGATTAAGCAGCTTGCCCAAGGCCACAAAACAAAGCTGTGTCAGCACTGAAGCAAATGCAGATACCAGCCCAAAGCTTCATCCACAGGGCTCCACCTGGGGAGGCAAATTTGAGCTTGGCAGCACCAGCTTGTGCATGAATTCACTGCCCCAGCTATTACAAAACATCCTGGAATAGTGGGGCAAATGTGGTGCAGTGAATTATTCAGGGTCTTACATAGAAGAGCACCCTGATTCCAGTGCTCTCTGTTTCAAAATATTTGCCCATGCCCCTCTAAAGCTTGTAAAGAGCATGTCTTTACTTCTCCCTTTTGCTACTTCCAAAAGAGAAAGCATGCTCACTTTTCTCTAGAAACTTACTTCTCTTCAACAGTGGTGGCCCCAAAATTATTGCTAATTTCCTGCAAGGAATTGGTTCTTTGAAATGTACTGTATGGCACTTCTCATTTTGATCTCTTTCTTCTTCTTCTTTTTCTGCTTCTTCCTTTTTATTTTATTTTATTTTATTTTATTTTATTTTATTTTATTTTATTTTATTTTATTTTATTTTATTTTATTTATTTATTTTTCTATCTGAGACTGGCACTGAGTCTGCTGAGAACATGTAAGTGTAGTTGCTTTTGAATGCTGCAAGATAAATGCAGAAAACGACAACTTAAATGGAATCATTAAAGCAGATGTAAGTATTATCTGAATGCTTCTTTAGTCTTCTATGCAAAGCAAGAGCATCTTTATTTTCTGTCCTGATGCATGCACTTTTTTAAAGAGATCTGACAACCTATTATTTCTTACTTTTTCCCCATTTTGAAGGCTGAACTTAGGGACCATGCTCATATCTTAAAGCTATAACCTGTTTGCCAAGAAATGTCTGAAAATCTGACCAAAACAGAGGCACAGTGCAACAGTGACTATGATATACAACTGCTCATTTTAAGCTACTATGCAAAAGGGAAATGCATAGCAAAATATTAACCACTGGCTTAAGGGGAATGAAGCAGGGTGCTCCTTTGTATTAGTAGACAAAAGTCTATGGATCTGGAGGCTGTCATGGACTCCCCAAGATTTACAATTTGAATCCTGATTAAGGCAGGATTCACCTCACTTTGCTACCCAATAAGAAATAGGACTACTAGTCCCATCTATGTTAGCTCCTCCAATAAACAAGAAAGAAAGAGTCATTTTCAGCAGGTGATTTGTGTCATCTCCCTTGGGATGGGATGAGTTTGTCTTCTGCAAAGGAAAAAGAAGCCTACAAAGGAAGCTTCAAGCAGCTAAAGCTGGGTGATATAAATACATTCTCTGATTTTTTTGGTTGTTGCATGCCCAGGACTTGGCACCATTGCTGGATGAGCTAATCTACTCTGAGCATTGCACTAACCATTGGCACCACAATTCTTCTAAAGAATGACTGCCCTGGGTGCACTGCAGCACTCAGCTGCTCTGCACTGTGCCGGCACCAAGCCATGAGCTGGGAAAGCTCAGGCAAGATGATATATAAGCTACTCTTGTTTCTGAGATGCTGCCATCTCTGCTTCCCTTGACTGTGAGCTCATGCCTGTGCATTAGCCAGATAAGATCTCCACTGATGGGCTCTTAGCCCGGTCTTTCACTCACACTTGTGAAACCCAACAGTGAGCTGGAGACATGGGTTAACTCCATTTTCAGGTGGTCCAGGCTGTCTGTATACTGTCTGTATCTGGATGTGGTAAATGCTAATGTCTTGAGTTTAACCTGGATGCTGCAGCTGAGCACCAGTCTGGAAAACCTGACACCATCAAGTTGCTACATTAGTGCTGTCTTGGCATTGTGGTTTTCAGATCACTCCTGTCTGATTTGGGTGTCAGGGGAACTCTTTCAGGGTTTTTGGAGCTACCCATGTAGTCTCCTCTTGTTCTCATAAAGCAGTTCAAAGCACAGAGCGGCTGAAATTGCAGCCCTCTCTCACTTGCAGTTGTCTTAATTTGTGGCGTGCAGCATGGTTATGTGGAATGAGGCATGCCCGGTTTTTATGGAGGTATCTGGTTGATGTCACTCAGCATAAAAGAGTAGGACAACAGGCAGAAGTAATAAATTAAACAAGCAGATTCACAAACTCTAAGGAACCACAGATGACAGCAGCAATACTGTTGATCCAGCTCCCAGACCACTGGCTGACAGTCCTATGAAGGGACTGCTCAAAGCTTTGAGAAACCAGAGCTTTGTAACCAGTAAGAAGGGAGAAACAAGGCTGTCATTTGTCTTATAGGACAAAGCAAAAAATGTGGGATATTTGATGGGGATTTGTGAGATTGTGCAAAACTTACCATGGGATGTTTGAAGAGCATTATGGCAATGCCCCAAACTTCTCATTAGATGTTCACTGGAAGGGCCACAGGTTCGGAAAAGCAGGCGTGAAGATGGATCAGGGAGGAAGAAGTATGTGAAAGGAGGGGAGATGAGAGGGGCTGGTTGTATGTTAGCAAGATGCTGGTCAATGTGCTTGCCCATCTGACCTGACCTGACCACCACACCCTATCCCACCCACTGCCATCTGTCCTTTCCTTTAGGCAAACCCTGCTCCAGTTTTCCTGCTTGTATGTGTGTGTGTGCACATGTGAACAATTTAGTAGCAAGCTCTGAGCAGGAGCAGAAACGCCACAGTTCCAAGGGACCTATCAGTCTGGTGGACCAGATACTGGACAGACTGTGACCAAGGTCAGCTGCTGGAGTGACTCATTTGTGTGTGTGATGACAGCAAACATCAAGCCAGTCCTGTTTGGATATAGGGTCTGGGAAGCTGTTACTGGAAATACTAGAAGTCTAGGGGCCAAATACTGGAGACACTGGCACTCTGCAAGGCTGCTACTAGAAGGATCATAGGTATGAAGCAGCTAATGGAGAGACCTGATGTGCGTGCGTTTTACAACCCAACAGAAACAAGATAATCTCTCCAGAGTTGTAGCCCCAGCTCCCTGTCATATCTTTGCATCAACATGTACCTTCACTCCATGGCTCCCCAGGGCACGTATGTTTTGGCCCCGACCCTTTAGCTTTGGGATAACAAATCCTATTTTGCATTTATTTCTAAAATGTCCTGAGCTAGTTGTTTACTTTGATCAGACACAATATTTTATGGTTACTGCCTTTCTTGGGACTTACTAGACGCACGCTCATCTCTGGTTTTCCAGAAAACCCTTGCATAGCTTCGTTATTGCACAGTTAGGTAAGATATGTATCCAGGTGTTTTTCTAATGGGTGCCAAGCCATGAAACTGTACTGCTAACTGAGCTAATTTTTTGACATTCAGACAGCCTGAAACCTGAGATTACAGCAATGTACAAGTTCCATTTATATCGTGTTTGGAGAGGATTTTGTTTGCTTGCTTGCTTGTTATGTTTTTGCTTTTGTTTCATTTTGCTGTTCTTTGTTTTCCCCAACAAAATAAAAAAGAGGGCTGTAAAAGAAAGCTGAGATTCTGCCAATTATGGATTATGTCGAGAACCAAGTAGGCATATGTTTGAAACTTTTGATATACTATATAAGCAACAGCTCTGCACCTAAGGAACTAGTCAGACAGAGAGGTTACATCTATATTTACTGAAGCTAGCAGGTCCTAGAAGATCTGTAGTGGACCTGGCCCTGCACATTTGTACTGTCCTTGTAGAGTCAAATATAAGTACATATAGATAGCTGACCTATTATGCGCCTCATTGGAGGTATTGGTTTAGGACCTGGATGGCCTCAATTTTATTATTAGTCCTTCCACTGGCCTGCTGCTCAGCAGTAGGTAAATGAGGTCATCACTTTGTGACTCCATTCCCTTTTGCAAAATTTAGATAAAAACTCTTTTAATCCTACTGATGAAAGGTGGTATGATGAATAACGTTCTTACAAGTCTTGCCTTCCTTATAGTAGGGGTTTTTGTGAAACCATTCTATTAACAGCTCTAAGGACCACAGAAATCTCTGTATAAATTAAACACAAAACCTTGTCAGTGCCATGAAACTGCAATTAGAAAATGAAAAAGCTATAGTTTTCAGAGTAACAATAGACTTGCCCACATTGCATATTGTGCATAGATTTAAGTATGCATTTAATAGTCCGACTGGTAATAAAAATACTATATAGATACAATATGTTTGAGTTATTATCACTACACTGGAAGAACTGCACTGTTTCTGTACCCTGGCTCTTGTGTGTTTAAATTTGTAACTTCACCGCTGCACTTTAAGCCTTGTTTGCATTCAATTTCTTTGAGCTTTCTAAATTAGAAATGTATGCGGTACTCAGTGTTAAAACTAAATCAATTGATTCTTAATAGTCATGTGGTGTTAATATTAAGCCAATTAGGCTCAAATTAATACACATATTTATTTACACAAGGCCTTGATCATGTAAAGGATTTAAACAGATACTTTGAATTCTTGCTTAGGAAACTTCCTAAGTACATCAGTGATACAAACACTCTAAGACATAGTTCAGCTTCCTAAGTTAATTACTGAGACAAATTTGAAATAGCACCACATAGAAGTTATATTTCAGGAAGGAAAAAAAAAGAAATATATATATATATATATATATATATATATATATATATATATATATATATATATATAAATGAAAAGGAAAAGACTAAACTTTCACAAACTCCTTTGCTAGCTCCAGATTCAGAACATCAGGTGTACCTACCTGTGGGACTGGTATCTATTCCAAGGGTTTCTTCTCAGAGATCTTGCAGGTATTGGCAATGCCACCTCAGGGGTGATTCATCTCAGCATCAAGTGGACACCTAGCTGATCAGACAAACACCACTGATTTTCACTGATAAAATCTCCACTGACTCCAGCTCAGACACAAAGCTCATTTTCAGACTTCTACCTGCAAACACATATGTACATGGACTCTTTTAGCTATTCAAATTGCTACACGAGCAATGTCTGTCTCTGGAGGACTCAAGGCAAATCCCATTTGAGGAAAGTGAGGTATTTATAAACATGTAAATTTTAAGCATTCAGTTGGAAGCATTATAGAGAAAGAAGCTGTCTACATTCCTAAAACATCACATGTTCTTAGGTGTGCTGCTAAACCTGGGCCCAGTGGCTTTCATTTCAGCATAATTAACATTTCTAAATGATTAGCATTACCAAGTCCTTTTCCTACCACTTCTCCATGATATTGTCTCCCCCTTTGGTGAATGCTGCAAGTTTCCAGCATCAAGATATGCACTATTTACTCTCTTCCTTCATTTTTTACCTCAACTGACTTACACATATGATAAAGTTACATTGGCCTAACAAATTGCTACACATCTGCCAATGAAGCTGATCACATGATACCTGCTACTTGTCTACATATACGCTCTTAGCCTTCTCCAGTCATGACATTACGTGAGATGGCTAAACATTGATAAGGCACTGAGTGCACAGTCAGCAGAGCAAAAAGACACAACTTGAGAGGGGAATAAAAGTTATGTGGAGGGACAGGTCTGCCTAGGGTCTGCGGAGGCAGAACATGTCTCTGCAGTGATAATTTCCACATCAGTATGGAGCTGCATATAGGTACAGGCAGGGTAGCATGATCTCCTGCTATCTGTTCTTTTGTTCATTTTTTTTGTTTCTGTTGTTGTCTTCTCTGTCTGTGGAGGCCTTTAGGGAATTAATTTGGCCATATACTGTCCCAGATCTTTGTGGTCAAGAATTTGTGCCCTCAGAAAGAAACAAGGCATAGCCCCAGGTGATGATCAATAAATGAATCAGTTATACATCCAAATTCATTCCCAGAGTAATTTTACTGCAGCCTGTGGAGAACTACTAGGGTTGCATTTAGCCCATAATCTTCCTCCATCAAGATATGACTGTACCCTCCAGTGGGCGATAAAGTGCTTTGGGGCATCTAATTGAAAGTGTGACAGCTTTATACTGTTGGGGAACAGCAATTGTGGGTGGCATGTGCTCTGCTGGCATCTGAGGGTAAATACGGCAGGATATGTGGCAGTCTGCAACTGGGAGCTACATTATGCATGGGCTGGGATCAGCAAGCCAGTGCCACAATGCAATTACAGCTTTAAACTGTGCCCAGTGTGTCTGTTCGGCAAGCAGACAGACAGCTCCAAATCATTATTTTTTTTCTGCTTACTTAGCTTCTGGTGATTAGGTTCCTGTTTTGCAATTGTGGTGACTAAACCAATTACGGTGCAATTTAAAGAAGGAACTCATAAATACTGTACAAAGGTAGTATTGACATATCTAAACTTTATAAAAAAATAAAAGTGGTGAAAAAAAAAAGGAGGGAGGCTAGGTTTCCAAACTGAGTAATCCATCTTAGAAGACTCTGCTACGTGCAGTAACTTCTGCAGTATGAATAAATATGCATAATCAAAAAGGGAGCACAGCTCGCTTCTCTCTATTGCTCATTTGATATACCTCTTCATGTCATATCCACTTTCACATAAACAACACAATAATAAAACATCTGCATTGCTAAATAACACTACTGTGTTCTAATTCCTCTGGAATGACATGAATAAGAACATTCTACTCCTGTTTATTAGAATTTATTGATGACATGAGTGTGTAAAGCAGCAGAAGGCATAATTAATCCTGGTACAGCCCCAAGTTACACATCCAGACTTGACAAGGTTCACTCTTGACTTGCATTACTTTCCCTTGTTGTGTGATAGCATCAGGGGCTTTGACAAGGTACAAATGTCCTGCTAAAGGAGTGGCAGGGAGGCAGTTTGCTCCTTGGTTCCAGCTCCTGCAGATGTGAAGGGCGGATTATGGCTCAATGGGGAATGATAGGGGAAATTGGAGTGCTCGGTAAAAAAAAAAAAATAAAAAAAAAAATAAATAGGTAGCCCCTTGCTCAAGACAGCAAACAGCACGCTAATGAAGCTTACAGATGATGTTCAATTGGGAAGAGTAGTGAGCCCCGTCAGGGTAGAGTAATAATACCAGCAGATTTAGAGAAATTAGAAATAAGAGGAGAAAATAACAAAATTAGATCAGTCTTGGGGAAGACAATTTGAAAAGGCAGCTGGAAGGAAAAGCTGAAAGCAAGTCATAACGTTGAAATAAATCTAGAGGGTATAATAGATGAGGAAATAAACATTGTTTGCAGTGGGATGTGGTTATGAAACAGTGGCAAACGTGAAAATCCCCCGTTCAGTTCCCCTTATCTGTCCCCCTCCCAAACCACAGAATAAATGAATCTCTTATAGCTCCACACTACACAGTCTAAGGGACAAGTTACACATGTGCTGGTGTACTTAAATGCATCCTGAGGTGCTGCAGCACTTTAGTTTTACAGCCATAAAACCACAGAATCACAGAATATCCTGGGTTGGAACAGACCCACTAAGATCATCAGGTCTAGCTCCTGACTGCACAGAACCACACAAAAATCAAACCCTATGTCTAAGAACAGTGTACAAACATTTATTGAGCTCTGCCAGGCCTGGTGCTGTGACCACCTCCCTGGGGAGCCTGTCCCAGTGCCTGACCACCTCCTCAATGGAAGGGAAACTTTGCAAATCTCTTCTGCTGTGTTTTGTCCAAATTACATTAAATTCTGAACAGTGCCATGTCAGAAAGTACCTAGTTCTCAGCTGTTTCAGTTACTTTCTTTTCACCATTCCTCCACCCTATTCCCCAAAACATTCCTGACTTGGAAAGACCAGCCCAAGGTTACTCTTATGGCCCAATAATTAATTAGATCCCTTAGATCCCAGGGAAGGGAAGGGAAGGGAAGGGAAGGGAAGGGAAGGGAAGGGAAGGGAAGGGAAGGGAAGGGAAGGGAAGGGAAGGGAAGGGAAGGGAAGGGAAGGGAAGGGAAGGGAAGGGAAGGGAAGGGAAGGGAAGGGAAGGGAAGGGAAGGGAAGGGAAGGGAAGGGAAGGGAAGGGAAGGGAAGGGAAGGGAAGGGAAGGGAAGGGAAGGGAAGGGAAGGGAAGGGAAGGGAAGGGAAGGGAATACAGTTTCCAAGGGGAATACCTTAACTTCTAGGTTACTGCCAAATTGATGTGCCCCGTCACATCTGCATTTTACTAGGGTGAACTGGCCTGTGCTCTTTGACTAGATCCAGAGGATGAAAACCTGGGCAGAGTGCCATTTTTGAGAATGATATGCATTTAGATCCTCTTCATTCAGCATTTTCGTGTCACTGCCTGTCCCCTTGTTTTGTACATGAAGCTGAAGCATCAGAACAAGAGCACTGCAGGCTTCATTCAGTGCCTTTTTCAGATGCTGCAGTGCTGGATATTGTGGCACTGAACCATTTTACAGCACAAGTTGTAAAAGCTTATGTTATTAGTTCTGAGAGCACTGGCTCAAGCCTTTGTCATGACCAAGATGGCAACTAGTACACAAAGATATCACATCAAGAAGAAAATATATACCTATATACCTATATCTTCTCTATGTATATATACAAGTTGGTGGACTCACAACTGAAATTGTATGTTCACTTGTGGGCACAGGTTATTAGAAAGATTTTGGAAAACTAAAGGGAGTTTGTAGAAAAACAGAGAGAGGAACTGAGTTATAAGTGAACATAAAGCAGATCTTAAACTATAAAACTATATGTCTTCTCTAAATTGTGTTCTAAGAACAAGGTAAAATCCCTAGTGTATATAGTATATCCCCAGGAGATCTATCCAAATAACTTTTTTTTTTTTTTTTGATGTATGTACCTTCTTTTTATCCCTCTGCAAAGAAGTGAGGAGAACAACTTTGAGCACTTTCAGTCACAGGCACATTTATTTCAAAGTTTCATGTGCTGATTAATATCTGCCTTCCTGCATGCCACTTCATTCATATGGGATTCATATGGGAGGTTTAATGAATTTAACAAGGGTGCTTCTAAGATTCTTCTTGTCTCTTATGAAATACTATTTTTGTTTCCAGGGAACTCATCTGAAAAGCTGCAGCACCTATCTTTCCTCATTCTGACAAAATTTTAAGATTTTAAAGCGCACAATCAGAAATTTGAGAATATAGCCCTTACTGGGTCATTATGAACTTGGAAATGTTGCTTAATGTTTCCCCTGTGTCAATTTACCTCTGAAATTGTGGTATTAATGCTCAGAAATCCATAGGGATAGTTTCTATTTTGGCAAAGTATTTCAAGATCTTTGCCTGGAAGCACCAGCAGATACTGAGCAGTGTTGCTGTTTGGAAAAAAAAAAATAAAAAAATCTACCAAGTAATCTAATTCAGAATAAATAAATAATTAAATAAATAAAACACCTAGGGAAAAAACAACAACAACAAACACCTAGATTACAACTAGTGCACAAATTTGCCTCAGGATAAATATACTACAGTCACAGAAGCATCATGCAGTGGTTAGTGTATTATCTCCCTGTGTGCATTCAAACTTTGTATTTTGTTTCCCTCTGAGAACTTCCTTCCAGCTTTTTTCGTAATCAGTGTACTGTTTAAGGATGTCCCTAGAAATAGTTTATCATAGAATCATAGAAGCATAGAATCATAGAATATCCTGAGTTGGAAGGGACCCTTAAGGATCATCAAGTCCAACTCTTGACACCGCACGGGTCTACCCAAAAGTTCAGACCATGTGACTAAGTGCACAGTCCAATCTCTTCTTAAATTCAGTCAGGCTCGGTGCAGTGACCACTTCCCTGGGGAGCCTGTTCCAGTGTGCAACCACTCTCTCTGTGAAGAACCCCCTCCTGATGTCAAGCCTAAACTTCCCCTGCCTCAGCTTAACCCCGTTCCCGCGGGTCCTGTCGCTGGTGTTAATGGAGAAAAGGTCTCCTGCCTCTCGACACCCCCTTACGAGGAAGTTGTAGACTGCGATGAGGTCTCCCCTCAGCCTCCTCTTCTCCAGGCTGAAAAGGCCCAGTGCCCTCAGCCGTTCCTCGTACGTCTTCCCCTCCAGGCCTTTCACCATCTTCGTAGCCCTCCTCTGGACACTCTCCAACAGTTTCATGTCCTTTTTACACTGTGGTGCCCAGAACTGCACACAGTACTCGAGGTGAGGCCGCACCAGCGCAGAGTAGAGCGGGACAATCACCTCCCTCGACCTACTAGCGATGCCGTGCTTGATGCACCCCAGGACACGGTTGGCCCTCCTGGCTGCCAGGGCACACTGCCGGCTCATATTCAACTTGCTGTCTACCACGACCCCCAGATCCCTCTCTTCTAGGCTGCTCTCCAGCGTCTCATCGCCCAGTCTGTACGTGCAGCCAGGGTTTCCCCGTCCCAGGTGCAGGACCCGGCACTTGCTCTTATTGAACTTCATGCGGTTGGCGATCGCCCAGCTCTCCAACCTATCCAGATCCCTCTGCAAGGCCTTTCCACCCTCAACAGAGTCCACAACTCCTCCAAGTTTGGTGTCATCAGCAAACTTGCTCAAAATACCTTCTATTCCTACATCCAGATCGTTTATAAAAGTATTGAAAAGTACCGGCCCTAAAATGGAGCCTTGAGGGACCCCACTGGTGACCGCCCGCCAGCCTGACGCAGCGCCATTCACCATAACCCTTTGGGCCCTGCCCGTTAGCCAATTGTTCACCCATCGTATGATGTTTTTATTTAGCTGTATGCTGGACATTTTGTCCAGTAGGATCCTATGGGAAACCGTGTCAAAAGCCTTGCTGAAGTCCAAAAAAATCACATCAGCTGGTTTCCCTTGGTCCACCATACGGGTGATCTTATCATAAAAGGAAATCAGGTTAGTTAGGCAGGACCTACCCTTCACAAACCCATGCTGGCTGGGACCAATGACTTCTTTGTCCCCCAGGTGCGCCTCAATACGTTCGAGAACCATCTTCTCCATGGTTTTACCAGGCACTGACGTGAGACTGACAGGCCTGTGATTGCTAGGGTCTTCTTTCTGACCCTTCTTGAAAATCAGCACAACATTTGCCAGCTTCCAATCTACCGGGACCTCTCCAGACTCCCAGGATCGTTGAAAAATAATTGAGAGAGGTTCCGCGATGACGTCCGCCAGCTCCTTCAGCACCCGGGGATGAATCCCATCCGGATCCATGGACTTGTAGGGATCCAGGTGGAGTAGCAAATCCCGCACACGTTCAGGGTCGGTTGGGAGTTTGTCATCCCCACCGTCCCGGTCCTCCAGCTCAGGGCACCCTGGGTCCCAAAGCCCATCATCGGCATTGAAGACAGAGGCAAAGAAGGCGTTAAGCGTCTCTGCTTTGCCTATGTCATTGTCTGTGAGGAGACCTTCCCTATCAAGGAGCGGCCCTATGTATTCTTTAGTTCTCCTTTTTCCATTCACATATCTAAAAAAACCCTTTTTATTTTCTCTCACAGACACTCAGTTTATAAAGAAGTTATCAGTTTATAAAGAAGTTTGTGTAAATATCTTTATATTTTCATGTGCAATAAAAAGCTAAATGCACCTTGCTCTTCCATTTTTATTTGTTTTAATACAAAAAGAATTGGTCTATTTTTAGTCTGGAAAAACCTAGGGAAGAGAGAAGTGGTCTAAAGTATAGTAGCAAGTGTCATGACATACAAATTCTCACAAGGGAGTATTACAATGGGATGGAGTAGAAGTGTTTAGATCCAAAATTTTACTGCAGCACCTATTATTGTCATCAGCTAACTTAAAGCTGATGCTGAGATGCTGATGTAATTCAGGGTTTTGCTAAAGACGTTTTTTACATGTTTAATCTGGAATTGAAGTGCAAGGATGTGCCTGATATATACAGCTATTATGTCAATCTTTGCATTGATGTCCTTCTTATTAGAGTAATTATATGCCTTATCCCTCTTTTCCCAGGTAAATATGTTGGTGACAAGCTCTGATTTCCTAAATTCTTTAATGCACTTACTTGTAGCATAAACTCTTGTGTGTACCACCATTCAAATAACTGCATTTGTGGCTGAAAGTTTTAAAATTTTGGGGATTCTCCCACTGAAGTGGAAACACAGATGCAAGATGCCCTCACACATCCTAGAGCATCAGAAAGCATTCTGTGGTCTATGCTGTTTGTATTGTCTATAAAGTTCATAAGTATTTTAGCATTGGGTGGCTTGGAAAATACTTACATGTAGCTTTTCAACCCTTCCTAATTGCAACCTCTTTCTGAAAGCAAGGAAGCAATGGATTTACATTATTTTGCAAGTGTGGTTCTTCGAATTCTGTTTCACTCTTCCATATGTTTTATTTTCAATTCTAATTTGTAAATGTGTGTTAGTCTCAGCATGAAACCTTCATATTCCAGTTTGGGATCTGGAATATTCCATACTTCATCTCCTTTGTCTCTTTGCAAGAAGAGACATCATGTTGCAGAAACTGAGCAACTAACTGTACACTATATACTAACAGCAAATTACATTTAGTTATAAACTAAGAGCAAGCAAACACCTAGTAGCACAGGCAGTAATGAATTCCTGTTTGAATAATGCTTTTGGACATACACAATCATAGCTTCATCTTTCCAGCAATGGTTCGTGTTTGAATGTAAATGTTAGTCACACAGCACCGGTTTCTTGTTTTGGAAAAAAAAAAAAAAAAAAAAGATGCTTCCTGCTCTTGCCATCATGCAGTATTGATAAAGAAACATGGACTCCTACACATAGCCAGGGTTGCTTCTCTTTCTGTTTTGAGGGGTTTTGTCATGTTATACAAGTTGCATGGAAGGTGTGAATTCAGTTCGTAGTCCTGTCAAGGACTCCTGGTATAAACTTATACAAGCAAAGTGAGGCCTGATCCAGAAAAAGGATGAACAAACTGCCAAGTGCCTTCTGCAAAATTTAAGCTCTTATTTCTGACACTGATGAAAAAAACATCCTTCTAACAGCACAGGCATCTGAGAACATGCAAGCACCTCTATTTATTCCAGGTGCTCTCTGAAGCACTGAGCAACCTTGGAAGAAGAGACTTAAGACTCACCACCCAGAGCCATAACCAGTAAGCAACAGCCTCAGACTTTGCTCCTTCTGATGTGTGATCTTTTCATTGTACCCATGCAGAAGTTCAGCCTCAACAGTAGAGCCCTCTTTTGGGACTCTAGAGAGAAGGACATAGAGAAGACTGTGGGGCTGAAGATTATGGAGGTTATGTTTGGAAGTGCTTTACTCAAGTAGCAGAAGAGGTAAGATTTCAGTCTCCTCTATAACTCCACAATTGTCAGATGGTTTCATTAGATTTTTCCCTGCTTCTCATGTCAGTTGTACAACCACTACATTCCAAGTAGAGCTGAGATTTGCTCGATTAAGATCCTTAATTCCTTCTCTGGATTTGACCAGATAAAAATCTGTTGGCACCCGTCAGTATGGATTTTAGTACTTCCTTGGTTCTATTCTTTGTCTGACTCATTTAAAATAAAAATTTTGCATGGGAAGGGACCTTTTATTTATTTTATTTTGTATTTTATATAGTGCCTATGAATCCTCATCTTCCCTTGAGGCTCTGACTCTGGCCTTTGGCAAGGCTGAAGAATGATGAGAAATAGAATGGCAAATGTCTGTTTAAGACAAAATTTCCTGCTCCTCCCCATTCTGAGATCCATAGATCTCACTTTGCATAACATTTTCATAAACAGAGAAAACTCTCTATAGCAATGAAATAAAATTAAGATACCGTAATGCCCTGCAGAACACCCATCATACTTTCAAAATAGACCATTCACTTACTGTAAAGGTTATTTCAAGCCAAGAATCCATTTATTTGAATGTATTTCCATTTTAATCAATATCCTTTAGAAATGGCCTCTTTCTTAGTCATGTAAGGTGAATTAATATAATTTTAAGGACATGTATTTCTTTTCTAAATGTTCTTATATGGCAAGGACATATATGAGATTGGATTTTCATCTCTGGTAGATATGAGTCAACATCACTTTATGGTAGTGCAACAAGAAGATGAGTGCCAGAGGCAAGATATTAAGAAGAGGAGATGCTTCTCCAGAACTTGAGCAATGTGGTGACAATCCCTCATTTGTAATCACAAGAGATCTCTTAGGACCTATGCAAAACTTTGAAAACCTGAAATACATTCCACGAAAACTAATTGAAAGATTTCCATTAGCTTCAACTGATTTTTTTAAAAAGGTCTTATCCAAGACAAGTACTTTCTTTTAATGTGTGAATAAGATATAATTACCTTTCATTACATCAAATGTAGCAGAAGATGGGCAAGTAGTTTTTTCTGCTTGGGCTTGTACATTTTGTAACATTTGCAAAATGCTGACTTATGCACACAGTTACTCTTGAAACACAATTACTCATATATAAATCTGCATTTGTGTTTAAATGTCACTGTAACAAGAACGCTTCTGGTAACAAATTTGTTTATCAAATATACATCAGAAAATGGCACATTAAATAACAAAACGTTTAATAAAAGACATGCTCAGCATTTTTACAGACAGCCTGGGCCCCGACCAAAAAACCCTGATGTAAAAATAAATAAATAAATAAATACATAAATAAATAAATAAATAAATAAATAATAATAAAAAAAGCACTGTCATTAACATCTAAGGATCTAGATTAAACCCATAATGGGAAGTTCTCAGATTTTGCTTTCTTGCTTTCTTCATGATTCTGACATGCTATTTTTTCACTCAGGGGCCAGAATGTATGTTTCCGCATATTGAACTCATAGGCTGAAGTCATGGGAAAAACCCCTCTGTGGAGGCAGAAGAATCTTCCATTCAAAAAGTGACAGTACTACTGAATTATTATTATTATTGTTTTTTGTTTTTTGTTTTTTTTTTTTTTTAATCTGAGAAACATCTGAAAATCATTATCATGTTTGGATTTCAGGGTGGGTTTGATGACAAGGAATGCTCAAAAATGACAGGAATGATCAAAGTTATGAAACAACATACATAAAGAACAACAAAGAACACTATGTCTCAGTGCAGGGGAAAAATAATAAAAAATAAAAGGAAGATATGCTATTGGTCTTAAAATCAGGAATTACAAAACAAAGGTAAGCAGAGAAAGACTTCATTTTTTTTTCTAATTCTAGGATTTGAAGGTATCAAGTTAGGCTACCAGATGACAAGTGCAAAGTAAATATGTGCAGGTGAGGTTAAAATTGCTTTGGAGTTCCTCTCTACCCCTGATGGAAAAGTGAATCAAAGATTTGGTTATATACATAACAGAGACTAATGACATTTGAAATGCAATAAGTTGTCTATGACATCCATGTAGGATCAGCAGGTACTACACAAGATCTATTGGAGATCAGTACCTTTTTGGAGTGTCACTAGAGGCCAGAAGGAGATTCTGGAGCATTTCCAGTGGTGATGGAGTTGGGCCCAAAGAACTGTACTTTGAAATAAGTCAGCTGGTGCTATAGTTTTTCCAAAGATTCATGTTTGGCAGAAAATTCCAGGTATGAATTGCTGCTTTGCACTCTTTCTCATTTCTAAGTGGCAAATCACTACCCTTCAGGTGTGTTGAGGTATCCATCAAGCCACTCTCTACTATGTGTAATGAAAATAAGCAACAACAGATGGATGCAGCATGCAAAATCAGAATGATAGGGATGTGAATTTTACCTGTTTACAGCATTGGTGATTGTTAAGATTGATATCAGAACACATTTGAAAAGATACTGAAAAATTGTCTGGGATGCAGTAAAGAGCCAGAAAAAATATTTAGGGAGTTTAGAGAAATGCCTTACAGTGAGAGATTTAAGCAGCTCATTCTGTCTAGCATATAAAAGATGTATTTTAGTATAACCTGAGAGTCGAAACTCAATGATTCAAAATAGTAAAGTCAAAAAGTGATGGCTTTGTTTGGAGGCCTAACCCTCCGCCTTGATGTGACAACGCATCGTAACCCAATTACAATGATTTATTTGTAGGCTGGAACAAAAGGGTGGCCTTTTCCTGAATTTGAAGAAATGTTTATAAATATGTTTATATATGTGATGCTTAAGGAATAATAAATATGTGATTTGGAAGAATTGCTATTTTTTTATTAAATGTTCTATTGAACGAGTAGTTGGGGTAATTACAGAAATGTACAGGCAATTTCTGTTTCCTCCTTGAGAAATGAAAGGAAGAAAAAAGAAATCTCATCTTTGTTAAGGAATGTTATTACATGATTTTTCCTAGGATCTCATAGACTGAAATTGCACAGCATCTGGTTTCCAAGGCCACAGGACCTGACCAAGTCTTCTCTCCTGTATCTCTCCTCATGAAATGCACTAGGAAAACCATTCTAAAACCTCTTGAAAAAAAAAAATGCTAAAAATTCTTGAAAAAACTCTGAATATTCTCATTAAAAGGGATGTTTTCCTGTAATGGTAAGGAAAACAAAAATAATTTTTCTTCTCCTCCATTACCCTCTCAGACTTGTTTATCCACAGCATATACAGAGACACAGTAACACGGTGTCTCTCTGGCTCCTCATCACCGTGTGCTCATCAGTCACTAAGCTTTTCCACAGCTGGGGACCAGCAGCAGGAGCAATGCCCTGGTGTGAATGGCTCCCACAGAATGTGACTCTAGCTGTCCTCACTGCAACAGTGCTCCAATGGCAGAGGCAGAAACAAGTTATTCAGACACCATGTATCTTACCTGTCCTTGCGTTCCCATTGCAGCTTTTTCTTTCTTGGAGACAGACATAGACAAAAAGGAAGTCCTATAGCATTCATCAAGTGACGAGAATAGAGACAAGTCAGGTACACAGGCTGCACAGCCATGATAGCACAAGGTCATTCCCAAACCACGAGCTCATATCAGGTGATAGAACACATGAACCTGCATCTGCCTGACTTAGTGGATGCATAAAGACAGCTTGTGTCTGCTTGTGCCTCCTTACACAAATATATTTGCTTATTTGGAGGTGTGTTGTATTTAAATGCAAGTTTCAAATAACAGACACATGATGTAATTGCTATATAAATAGGTAGGTGGTTTACACACAAATATGGCAGTGCTGTTAGAGGTGATCATTAGTTGCTAATATAAGAAGTTATTTGAACATTAACATATTACTATTCATAGAAGAATTCATTATGTATTTGGTATGTAAGTAATAGCTTCCCTAATAAACTTAGGAGAATAAAGAATCTCTGATTTCTAGATTGCTAAAGATGGACAATAACATTAGAGATAATTAAGGTCTGAAATTCGATAACAATTATACACATTTAGAAACACTATTAAAAAAAAAAAAAAAAAAAAAAAAAAAAGAAGAAGAAGACATGAGAGCATTTTGACCTATTTCAAATAGATTTTCTAGTAATTTTAAAAACTGATGAAATTAAGCAGACAAAAAAAAAAAAAAAAAAGTGAAGTGTAAAAACTCTGAAGATATGCTGAATATGTCCTCCCAAAAAGAGCAAAAGCAATTAATTCCCTATTACATGTGCCTTAAAGGATTATGCATTCATAAACTGACTATTCAGAAAGGACTATCCCATCAAGACACCAAACCAATCAGCTGTGACTGAAGCTCTTATTTAAATCTCCCTTATTCAAAAAGAGGTATGTCACTCCGCCAGTGACTATATAAGGGGAGACTATAAACCTTTCTGATTGAAGACAACACTAATCTCTACTTCCATCTTTCTAATGTAATGGTCAATACTTTCAATGCTCAATACTCCAACTCACACCTTTTCTCTGATTTTTCTAGCATTTTAAAAAAGAGCAAGGATATGAAGAAAGCTTGATAAAACACCAGAAAGATGAACTTGTTTTGCATTTTTTTTCCTTCTAGGATAAAATTAAGTGTGCAATTGTCTGTTCTCTGTGTCATCATACCTGAATCAGGACTCAACTCACTAGCTTAGATGTGTCCAGGAATGCAGTTGTGGAAGCACTAAGTTCAATGTGTCACTAAAAGTATGTGAGATGCTGAAATCAGCCTATGCTGAACTGAATGTTCTCCAGATGTAGGCTTCTTCAGAGGGAACTTGGAGCTACATATTACACATATGTACACATGACATGTACAAATAGTTCTATCCCAAATCAACAACTTCATGGATAGCAGGACACTTGACAAACGCTACTGGCAAACTTTATTTGAATCTCTTTTTCCTTTCCATTATGATGTAATGAAAGGAATATTGTAATATAATATTTATTTTCAGCCTTTCCTATTCGATCCCAAATTATTCTAAGTATGGTTGCTAAAAAGAAAACAAGCTCACCTGTGTTAATTCTCACAAATAATGGAATTTGATTATGTTTTAAGGTTCCTAATGTTTGTTGATTACTTCTTTCAAAAATGTATCTTGAATAACTTCTTTTAAGTTAGAGTATAAATACTTGTTTTTCTAGCACTCTGGTTAGGTCACTAACCTCCATTCATTTCTGATTGTTTAGGTTTTTGATGACCTAATCTTTTACAAGACTCTTGGTCATCTATAAATTATCTTAGTTACACATAGTACATTGAAACTTTACAGATTTGGGGAGTAACATACACTGATGGAAACCTAGAGAAGAACATCTGTAGGCATTCACACTCTGTCAAGCTTCTTGAAACAGCTTGGCAGAGAGCACAGCCAAAGACATCATAGAAACTTGTTTGTGCTATAAAGTGAATTCATTTTACAATAAAACATGAGGTTAAAGGTCAATGCATACTTTTTGAGTAACTCCCTGTGTTCTGAACTAAATAGGTCTTATTGGCTTTATTTCCTTTCAGAGTGATGTTCACTATGTCAAAAGGAACATGCATACATAGAGCAAAACCTTTGCATAGGGAAACATCTGTTAGTTGACTGTTCTCTGTTGTATTCAATTTTTCATTAGTTTCCTTCAATAAAAATTACATTCTCTTTGTAAATTCTGATAATTCTTTTGCATGCATTCTTTGTAGCTTTCTCAAGACATCCCAAAGGACTCCATCCACCTAATACAGGGAGAATCATGACCGAGTTGCCTTTGGAGAAACATACTGAGGTTCTGGCCCTACCATCTTGTGTTACTTTAGACTCTTCTTTACAAATGCTGAAGACAAGATTACTTGGCGCACCACAGCTCTCTCCTACTGTATTGCTAAAATGAAATGTTTCAATATTCTTGAAATGAAACATTCTGACATTATCAAAATGCAAGAAGAAGATTGAAATGATTCATTTGGACTTATTCCCATAAAAATGTCACTGAAATCAGCACATTTTCACAACATGTTTTGATTTGGGCAAAGCTGTACTTTTTTCCCTCCAGGAAAATGATTTAATTAAAAACAAATGACCATCTCTAATTACAACTCACTGAGCCTTTGCTCCAAAAGTCAAAGCCTTTAAAACAACACTTAGTCTGTATGTACTGGGAGACAGTTCTCCCTTACAAGTTGCTGTGAAAAACCGCTTTCTTCCTTGCAGCAGGACAAGTATTTTCATCCCTGTTACTGCAAGCTGAAATCATGTCTTGCCATTAACTGGCATCTTTAATTTTCAAAAAGTTTTGAAGAATTTAATTAGCAAGTCAAAGGTAAAAGGCGAAGGGCACATCCCAGCCCTTTGAAGAAAATTGTCATTGACTTCTGAGTTTAGTTGTGGAAATGGCAAGAGGAAGCTATAAAGTCATGGCACTGGGCTCTGAGCACAGATCCGAGGCAGGACCAATTGAGCCATCTTCTGAAGCAGAATCAATACAGCCATGTGAGTGCAGCCTGTGACCAAACTGATTAGTCTGATGAAAAGCTGGATTTTGTGCCTTTGTTCATGTTATTAAACATGCCTCAGTCCACTCTGTGACACCAAGACTAGCATGCAAAGCCTCATGTCAGTACTGAACCCTCCAACACTCTGAAGTTGTGTGGCTACATCCAGACTGCCCTGAGGGAATGACCCCAGACCATGATAATATCCCAAAAGCATATCTGGATGTTCCCACTGTCTGTGGGAGTGCCTGGGGCAAGAATGCACCAACAGTTTATCAGTACAGACAGTAGAGCTGCAGTGTCCAGCACTGTTTAATTTAGAAATACAAATACAGCCAATTAATCTGCCTGTGAGACTGACTGAATTGCTTGCATCTCTTCATGAGTGAATGTGCCAGCCCTCTGGTGTTGGCTGTGGCCTCCTCACTATGCCCATGGCCCAGGACAGCCCCATCCTTGTTACAGGCTTTCAACATCAGACCTTGGCAGACCCAGCTTTGCCACCCCACTGCACCTTTGGGGGCAGTTGCTGAATCTCTTCCCTCACTCTGTCTGGGCTGGGAGGTCTTATTCTGTTTTTAAGATAGTTCATCACTGTGGTTACAGGTCCATTATCTTGGTTTTGGCCCTTCAGAGAACTTTCTTTCCCTGGAATATTTTGGTTAGGTACTTGGTTGGCAGAGAGCATGAAGATGAAGCCAGATCTGGAGCAGGACCCTCAAGAAGAACAGCACGCGCTTCTGTGCCCCTTCCTGGCACCACATGCAGCACAAATCCTGCATCTACAAAAACAACAAAAACCTCCCCAGGTGAGGCTATCTCTGCCTGTGAGTCAAAGACAGCAGGAGAGCAGTGGCTGCGGAGGAAGGCAGGCTTTAACTGGTCTCTGGTTGACTCATGTCTTTCCAACATCCTTTCCAACATGTCAGGTGCAGCATGAGGCGAGCAGACACTGGTCACCTCCACAGACTCCAGAGACACGCACTTGTAAATCAGTAATATTGTCTCACTGAGTAAAGCTTTGAATAAGGCCCTAATTGTAGCATTTATGTGGAAGAATAACTGAGTAGCTGGGATAGCAAAGAAAGAAGGGGTTATGAACATCAGGAAGAGCCTGGGGAGAGGTGGGGAAAGGATCAGGGCTGTCAGGGTGAAAGGGAATGGGCTGGGAAAACAATTGATATAAGGAACATTTGTATGGCATTAAGGAAAATTCTGTGAGAGATGAAAATCCATGAAAAATTAAAGATGAATAAAGAGCTCCAGACACTCACTAATGCTGCAGTTCAGTGTTTGGAGTCTTTGACAGAAGATATGATTCATCAGCCCCCACATACACTTTTTTTTTTTTTAATATGCATGTTCATTCCTACAAATGTGAATTTTTTAGTCAAAGCAAGAGAGCTGCAAACCCACTCATCCCCGAACAGCCTGGCATGGGTATGCTGGTGCAGTCCTGGGGCTCCTGCCAAGCTCAGCAGACACCACCACACCTCTATCCTCCTCCTCCCAATGGAGCAGTAAGCAGGCACTCTTCACTCTCCTGCTCCTCCCCTGTGCATTTTCACAAGAAAAGTTTTAGGCTTATTCTGTTATGAACTGGGTGATTCATCTCTTGCATACATATGAATTAAAAACAAAAATAATATATATATATATGTATGAATTATTTGCTGGGACAGCTAGCTTCTGAGGGGAAAAAGATTTGATGAATATACAAGAGTGCATGGAGATACATAGGGACTTTGAATAGCTACCCAGAGGGCACTCAGAGTCTGGCATTTAATGCAAAGTTGTGCTCTGCCATTCATAGTTTGGTTTTACAAAGAAAATATTTCAAAGCTCATAATTGTGTGGAAAAAAAAAATAAACAAAACAAAAACACCCACACACCCTAATATGAAAGATGAATGGGATCAGATGTACTAACAGCAGCCTGAATATTCAGTGGTTTCATACATCACCTTCAGTAAATGGACATGTCCATTATGATAGACAGCTCTGAAACCTAATAACATTAGAAATGTAATCTATATTAAACTTTTTCAGTTTAATGAGGCAATAGTATCTGAACAACCTTATTATGATCCCTCCTCTACCACACTGCTAGAAATGCCACAATCCCTTACAAAAATCAAACTTCATCTTCCTCCCTGATAATCCAAACACATGACTAGCAATTATTACATAAAATGGACAACAACAAAAGCAAACAAATAAACGAGGCTTACACTTAAGCAGGCAGATGAATAAAGTTAAATACTCAATTGCTTTTCTGCTGTCTTATTCATGCTTCTATACATAATTTAATAAAAGCCTCCATCAAAAATAACCGAGGCTGCTACAGACTTTCTATCTTCTTGAGTCTCATGCAGCAAAATTTAGGGATCCTTGACTCAGGATTTATGTCTGACTTGCCACTGAGTACCATCACCTCTGTTGGTGAGAACAGCCTGAATTATCACCCTGACTATGAACTAGACTAGATGACCTCATAGGTCTTTTCTGGCTGTGCTTTTGGAAAGTCTATTAAAGGCCGCTGTCAAAACTCCGCCTCTGTTCATGCCGCCAAGAGGGAGGGGGATACTGGTTTTCAGTCAAGGCACAAACCTGAGACATGTAAAATTATATTTTTATCCTTTCTCCTATCCCAGTTGATATGGGTATGGATACAGATCAGCAGGAGGAAAAGCAATATTCTTCAAATGCTCACATTAACTTGGTGACTTAGACCCATCCTCCAAAATAAATGAAATACTGAGGAAATGCAGATTTTTTTTTTTCTGTGCTAACCTGGTTTCAAAGAGCAAGCTGCCCTATGGCCAGCTTATTATTTGGTAGGACTTTCTTAAGACTTTCTTACAAGAAGACAAAGAGAGAAATTGGAAAAGATAGTTAGTTTAAGCATCTGCATCCTAACCTCAACACATACAGTGTGTCCATGTTGTACTGAGTACGGGTGGTAATTTGAAAGATATGGACACAGGCAGTCTGCACTAACTGCCTCAGGGAGCTGCATGGGGCACAAAGTCATTACTGCATCATTATAGATCTTAGAGGAGTAAATTCCCTAAATTCCTATGTTAAGTTCAGTATAAGTTTTGGGCAACTAAGTTTTGCTGCAGCAAATAGCTTTATGATCTTGGGCCTGATTTCTTTTTCATATACTTATGCATAGATTTGGACACGGGTCACTTGAGGATTTCGTATAGAGATAATTGACCAGGACAACTGGGATGACCAGCTGAATGATGAGATTATTGGACATCCAAGTATCTAAGAGCAGGACATGTGAATGCATGAAAACAGAAATCCAGGAAACAAGTACAATCATTTAGTCTTTCTCTTTGAGTGCCAAAAGTACTCAGTGATAGGTTTAGATGGAGTTCATTTGCCTCTAGCTCATAGCAGAAGTTAGGTGGAAGCTGGGCTATCCACCTTGGCTAGCTGTGGAGTGTGAGGTGTGCCTTCAGCTATACATTTGGGGTACAACTCTGCTAGATTTCTGCTCACAGGAATACTGTAGACACCTAAATTCAGGTGCAGACACAGACAACTGAATTCTGATTCAGGCCAAATGTGAGACCTCCAAGGGAAGCTGACAGTGGAGGAAGGAAGGAGTTCTAGATTTTGCCATCATGGCATTTACACTTTCCCCAAATTTTGCTTCTTATATTGTTTTAGAACCCTATCCAGCATTATTTTTGAAAATTGTGCAGATTTCATTTCTGATACGCACCTGATGGTTTCCTTCTGGAGACTTACTGTACGGCAGCAGCAAATATGCACTTACATTTCTGAGGACTGTCATATTCAATGATATACAAGAGGTAAATAATGTCACATATTCTTAGTTGCCTTGAGAAATGTACAGGGAAAATATCAAAATACAGGGCAACGTGCTGCAAAAATAATCAGTTAAAAAGGAACTAAATGAAACTGAAAAACAACCCCATGCATATGATTACCATTTCAAACAGAAAAAGCCTGACCCATTGGATACTCCAGAGGATCCTCCCCCATGGAAAGGTATTCATATATATCAGCATTTGTACGATCCCGAACAACACTGGGGTCATTTTGTTTAAAATATACTGTGAACTCAGCAGGATACATCTGCTTTATATTAGTCCTGTGGAACTACTATAAAGGGCTTTGGGGGGCTTTTTGTTTTTTGTTTTTGTTTTTATTTAGCGGATAATTGAGGTAAAACTAAACTTGTGCAAAAATGAAAGCAATTCATGATAGAAATAGCTTGCCATCCTAAGATAACAAAAAATGAAACAGCAGTTGGAAAATTAAGTATGTACTTTTGAGCAACAATTTATTAAATTATCTAATGAACTTTTAATATTTTCCATTGTCATTATATTGCAATGCAGGCTTTTATTTCCATTCTGGCAATATGAAAAAATATATTTTAATTCTTAACGCAACCGTAGTTCAGGTTTCTGAACTGATTACTTGTGGAATGAAGTCAATTCCATTCACCTTGTACTGTCATTAAAGCATGTGTAAAGCCAGCAGCTCCTGTAGATAGTTAAGCTGATCTGATTTGGTAGCATCTCCGTTGCAATTTGTCATTCTCCTTGCACAGATGCAAATGACAAAGGAAGGGAGAATCAGGCCCTCCACACTGACAAAGGGCTCTTATCTTCACAGTGTTTTGCTAGCTGATCATACTGTTTCCTTGTCCTTTCATTTAAGGGTCATCTAGATAAAAGTGTTTACTTGAATTCTTTTTTCTCTTGCTCCCAAGTCCTGTTATACATAATGGTTTTACTCAGGATGGGCTGTGTTCCCCTAACTAGGTCTTTATGTGTCTCCAGGTTCTGCTCTGCTGTTACATTTTTTCTTAATTATTTTATAAAGTTATTTTAGATCTTAATACAGAAAACACAGTGAGGTTGTGATGGATTTTAAGCATCATTCACAAATTCTCCTCTACAATCTTTCCATCCTGTTAGGAAAGATTCCCCTCCTATCTGCCCTGTCCTCAGGTCCACAGTTCCAGCTCTGATGTGTGGCAGAACCAAGCAGAAAGTGTTTATTTGGACAGGGTCTTGCATCCTTAGCATCAGTGTTGAGATCAGGAGCTACTACAGTCATCTGTTTACTTTCTTTCTCAACTTAAATAAAACAAGAGGGGAAAAATGTTCTAAAGAGATAGTTCCTGCTTATGTGAGAAATTCACAGGGAATAAAAATAAAAATCTATTTACCTTCAACCACTTGCAATGAATTGTGAATACAGAGGTGTCACCAATTTGCATAGAGCATGTACATGCAGCTCATTCTTGCTTAATCCTTTTGCTTGAGCTTTTTATTATTTCTTATTATTATAAATTCAAGTACAGAAGGTAATTTCAGCACCTGAAATATTTAGAGAGGAGACTGATTATATTATTATGGAGAAAACTGATTTTTATCAATTGATTTGGCAAATTCAGGCTCAGACACCTCCAATTCTGTGATCTCCCATCTTGATTACTGTGACATCCTGCTCACTTTACTTTGATTCATATTTCCATGGTGTCAGCCATTCAAAGCACAAACAGCGAAGCACAAAAATGAGGTCTACTAGTTTACCAGCAACATTTCTGTTTCTGGTCCTGTCCCTTTTATGACTTGTCTGCCACACTTTTTCAAGGGTTCAGTTTCAGCTTCTTTACATCTGCTTCAGCTTATACTCAGGACAACGAGGATACTGAGGAAAATCCAGCTTTGATGGAAGAAGGCAAAGTATCATTCTTCTTGTGAAGATGAAGATTAGTTTAAGAGTTCCTCAAGATAGGAAGCAGGGTAAGGCAAAAACTGAGTAGCAGGAGCTTTTCTGAATAGCAATGGGAACACTGCACCTTTGCATGGTTTGAGAAGCAGCTGCACAGAGTAAGGTGCAAGCTACCTTTCAGTTTGATTTCCCCAGGTTTGTTGGGTTATTGACCCATACATTCACTGTGTATTGTTGCCTTTGACTGCAGTGATGGCATACAATCCATAACACAAGTATAAAGAAAAGATGAAAAAAAATGAATAAGAAATTAGGAAAAAATGGGAACAGAAGAAGTGCCCAATGCCTTGGTCTGAGAGGAAGAGAGGCTACATCTGGGGAACAAGAGAAGTCAGATGGTAGGAGCTGTCACATGGCTGTAACCATGAACTTGAAAAAGACCAAGAGAATGGCAAGAAGAAGAGAAAAGATGGCAACCAGCAAAACCCTGCAAGATGTCATCCATATCGGTAAAGTGGAAGCAAAGGAAGAAGAAATGAAGCCAAGAAGACAGAGCAAGAAAATTGAGACCATAAAAATCACTTTGTGGTGTAGCTCTGGACAGAAGATCTCTACTGGACTTAGTCAGTTGACAGCCAGGAGCTGAGAGCCAGCTTACAGGAGATCAAAAGAGAAAGCAGGAGGAGCAGAATTTAAGGCAAGAAAAGGTATGCTCCATAATTTTGGAGACCAGGGCATTTGAGAAGCAACTGAAAAAAAGGCAGTAGGGGACTACCCTGTCAACAAGTGATGCTGGTGCAGAGACACCCTGAAGCATCCCTGGCTCAGAGGAGCCTTCTGAGCCTTCTATTTCTTTGTTTCTTCCCCCCATTACAAAATAAATAAATAAATAGGGAGAAATTATGATTAGCAAAGCAGGAAAATGGTTAATGGCATCAAGCAGAGAAAAGCACTGTCATAGCCCAGAGCCCCAGCCTATATTAAGTGTGTGGCCCATATGTCAAAAAGGTTAGGGCACTCCCTGACTACCCAGATGGCTTCCCAAGGGGGAAAAAACATTTTGTCCTCATTTACAGGATGGTAGGTGAGAGGAATGGGAGAGGGGGAGAAGGGAAGGAAGCAGAAGATAACTGAAGAGGAAATTGATTTACATTTAAATGTTATGTTTTTATTACTTTCCTTTTTTTTTTTTTTTTTAACTCAGTGTGAAATCTCATCTTTTAAACTAGACAAACCAGAGTAGACTATTTTTCTTAGCACAAAAAAATGATTGACACTCTAAGGTAATACTTTTTAAATTCCTCCAATTAAACAAAGCGAATTTAATTTTAAGTTTAATTAAAAGGAAATTTAATTAGAAAGAAGATTAAATTTTAATTAAATTTCTCCAAAATCCTTATCCTTGCCTTTACTGCTAATATTTCTCTCGGAACCAAATCCCTTTTTAATATTCTTAAATTCTATTCTAGTAAACTTCCCCTTTATATTAAAATTATATCTGCCTGGATGTACTCGCTACCAGGAAAAAAAATCATTACCCCTCTTAAAATACTTGAAGAGTACACCTGAGACACAGAGTAGCTCAAGAGCGACCAGTGGAACATTCAGATATGCTCGGAGTGAGACACTGCTGAATTAACCCGCTTGCTGCTGAGTGCCCCACAGCCAGCCAGAAAAAGCATCTTTGTGTTGAAAAATATTCCTTTCCTGCATACAGCTATCTGCTGCTCAGCATAGTCAGGATGTCCGTATGGGCTGTACTGCTCAGTATACCCCATGTTCTGCTTCTGCAGTGTTTTTTTTTTTCTTTTCTTCTGCAGTGTTTTTTTTTGTTGTTGTTGTTTGTTTGTTTTTGTTTGTTTGTTTGTTTTTTCTCCATCTTCTCCAGGTCATTGGACAGGCTTGCACTGGCTGCAGCCCTCAGGATGGACCGGGTCTGATTTGTCTTTGCTAACTCCGTACTCCTCAGGCATCAACTCCAGTCTCCTCAGCAGACAAAGCTTTTTAATAGCTATAAGATTATCACTATGAGGTACAGTAAGGCTAGCATAAAGCTTTGCAAGACTCTGCTTGGTAGTTTCTGCAGGAGATAGCCGGAGCACCAATGCACCCACTCTGACTGTGCTACTGCACCTCTTAGGACACATCTCCTACGGCCAAAGCAACACCATACAGAGACAGGGAGCTGACACTGACTGTGCAGGCATGGCATCAGAAGCAGCTGTAGGACAGCACTTGTGCCAACCAGCCAGACTCTCACACTTCCAATTTTGTTCTTTTTTCCAACAAGTGCAACCAAATTTCATAGCAATAACCAGATGAAATGAGAATTTGCAACAGTGGGAAGGGGACAAAATGGCACTTGGTGGGACTTTCCAGGGTTCAGAGCAACCCTGGCAGCCATCTCTCAACACCTACATGAAGTGTGCTGCCACTCTGCCAGGATCTGTCTACAAGACCTTTCATCCTCATAAAGAGCTAGTTTATGTCCATCATTCCACATTCAGAAACACCCATGTTTATTTTAAAACATTGTTATGGTGACCACAAGTTTTGGCTATGGATACTGGATTGTAAAGAATCAGTATTTGTGCAGCTACTCTTACATGTAAAATATAATTCTCGGAACCAATAGATTGCTATGACTGACAGCTGTCTATCTGCTCCAGCATCCTTTCTTTAACAACAGCCAGGACCAGATACTTCAGAAGAGGATTTAAGAAACTCTATAATGCGTGGACCACTTGCAAAAACCTGCCCATAGAGAATGCTTTGTCCACAAATCTGTCAACCAGAAAAGTCACATGACCACTTGGAAAAGGAAAAACAAAACAAACAAAATAAAAAATATGACTGCAAATATTTGTGCCTGTGAAATTCAATTATTTATTTATTTATTTATTTTTGAGTCAAAAAGCTCCATTCAACAGTTCATTCAGCTTTTGAAGGACTGATCATAGCAAATGTTTTGTAGAATCCAGAGAGCTCCATTTACCTTGTACAGGAAGCCAAATAAGAGTTACCTTTTCTGCGGCAATCAAAGTGGATTTCTCAGAAGCTGCTACATTTGCAAGGTCAGTCTCAACAGCCTTACCACCTATCATAACCCCGCATACCATACTCTGCATCTACAGAAATTCTCCAGTAATACCTGCCTGCTTTGGCCACTTCTCTCCTACTTGTTGACGTTTCTGGAGTCACGCATTTTTTTATTTATTTATTTTTTTTTTAATAATCTTTCTATGTTCCCTCACTCTAAAGTCATCTATTTTGTCCCTGGTGGCACCTCATTCACCTTCTGATCTTCATGCCCTCTATGCTTCCCTCCCACCCACCGCAAAAGTTGTCAAGAGCTGACCTTTCTCCTCACCAGCTGTAAGACCTGGCTGAGGTTCTTGAACAATTAAATTATTGCCTTGTAGGGCAATATTTTTTTTTTTTTTTTCCCAGCCTCTCTTAAAGATAAACATGGACCGAGTGACAAAAATTCATATGCTAGGAGTATGTTGCATCCAGTGACCAGAAAGCAAGGAATGATAAATAAAGTGGGCCAAAGGTATTATACAACTTATTTTTTCATAGATGCAGTCCTGAATGTATTCCAGGAAAGGCTTGATAACATGTTGATAATCTTTTATTTACAGCCATTAAACTGTAAACATGATGGAGATTTAAGTTCTTGTTACTGTGTACCATTATGCATTTCCAAAATCTTTTTGTGGGGATGAAGGTATTTTGTTATCAGCTTCTATTATACTAGGAGCTGCACAGATGATGTCTAACAGACAACTGTAAGATTTTAAGTAGAAATGGAGATAAGGGAAAGGAAATAAAATTACACCTATTTCTAAAATGAGAAACTGAGGCAGAGGGAAAAGAGTGTTGCATACTCACAACTTGAAAATGCTCTCTCCACCTAATTTGAAGAACTCCACAAAGCTGACCTGCAAAATCTGTTGCAAAACAAAAAATTTAATCCTGATTTCCATAGTCACAGACTGCTACTTCAACAACAAATAATTCCATTAGTTTATATGGAAAACAAAATTTAAAAGATAACACAAAAAGAGAGAACATTTGGATCACTGACTGAAATGCTTCAATAAATATAGTATCATCCAGATGATGAAATATGATACAATCTAGATATCCTCGAGAAAATCACTGCACTTTACATCTTTTAATTAATGGATAATTTGGATTCATCTTTTGTCTGAGGGCTCAGCCTATTGAGATGGCTCCCTTAGAGAGAAAAAATGCCCTGTTAGGGCAATTACAAAACAACCAAGGCTGCCAGTACCATGTCAAGTTTCAGTGTGCAGATGTGCTGCACATACCTAGGGAGCTCCAACAGCAAGAAGCCTAACACTGTTGCAGCCATTCAAAAAAGAAAAGGAAAAGGAAAAGGAAAAGGAAAAGGAAAAGGAAAAGGAAAAGGAAAAGGAAAAGGAAAAGGAAAAGGAAAAGGAAAAGGAAAAGGAAAAGGAAAAGAAAAAGAAAAAGAAAAAGAGAAAAAAAAAAAGAAAAGAAAAGAAAAAGAAAAAAAAAAAAAAAAGAAAAAGATTCATCATTTTATTAGATGTTTCTCCTGAAAACATGGCCTGAGCCACATTCTTAATCAGCATGTGTTGTGACACTGAGCTGGAAACTCTTCAGCACATTGGTACTGTGTTATGTTAAACTACAAGGCTCATGATATTTGAGGTGAGATTTGAAAACAAAGCAAAACAAAAATGTATATGAAACTGTAAATAAAAGTCCAAGTGCATAACACTGTGCTGATTTCCTTTAATTTCGACTCTTTGAGGTGATATGCCCTATCTGTAGATCTGAGTTTTCTGCAGAAGAGTGAGGAAATAGGCAGTGCCAGACTGCGAGAAGCCAACAGCTGACCTGATTCAGCATGCCATCCAGCTGTAACCAAGGAGGTATCAGAAGAAGGTTCAAGAAATTTCTCTTACAAAGGAACTTTCTTCCTTTCCCACAGCAGGCTGAGATCTTTTTGTGTCTGAAAGTATACGGATTTATCTCCCTTCTCTTGCTGATGTTGAAAGAAAACTGTTCTTTACCATTAAGTGTATTCCACAGACTATTTGGAGAGTAAGGAGCTTTCATCACGTAGACACAAAAATAGAGAGAGTTTTATGGGGTGTGTTTCATTCCCGTTGGGTGCCCACCAGCCATGACTACTGCCCTTTGGGCCACACAATCAACCTCCTCACTCATGAAGATAAATGTCGTATCAGCCCTGCAGTAAGCCATCATCTATTCTTGAGAAATAAAGAGAGTATATAGCATGACCTTCCTTGAAATATTGGATCTATTTACACGGGTTTGCGTGGACCACATTACTTATGAGTCACCAAGGGGAAACTGAGCTCCTTGTAGATAAAGCGATCAGTGCAAACCACTGTAAATAAATCTGAAATTTCTATGAAGGTCGCACTATGTCTGATTTATACTTCAGCACCCTATGAAATAATGTTGACCAGGTAAGTGGTTTTCAATTATTATTTTTTTTTTTTATTCACATAAAGAAAAAAACACTTTTTCCTTTTTTTTTTTTTTTTTTGGCAGTGTAAGGGACTACGTATTTTAAAGCACATCTTGTTAGAGAGATGACACATGCCCAGGAAGTAAGTTACTATTGTCCGGCATAAGGCTAAATGTCCCTGGACCAGTTTCTGCCACCTTCACTCACCAGGATGACTGGCATAGACACACATAGCAGAATCAAACCCAGCAGCAGCAACAGATGCTTAGAAAGTTTGAAGCTCCATTTTACTGACTAACCTATGTCTTTGTTTTCATGAAGAACCCCAGTATAAGTTAAGCCTGAGTGAAAGCTTTGTATGAGTAAAGTAGGAGTTATCACGAGCACAGGCTTATGGTATTGGAAGGTAAGTAATGCTCCAGTGACCAATTTACAGGAGTGGAAGTCAGGAATCTTGTTTCTGTCATTAATCTGCTTTGTGACTAATTTCACTTCCCTTAACAGCTTTCACCTGTCTTGTCTGTTAAAGCAAGAGAGCCCCTGATACCAGAGAGGACTACCTGATGCAATTATAAATGGGCGATAACTATTTGGACTTCATTTTACGGTCAGAAGTCTTCTGGTTAAATGTATATCTTGTTGCTTCAGTTTGTGAAATCAGACCAGAAATCTATGAGCAGATTCTCTAAGAATTATAACAAGATTTCCACTTGCTGTCCAGCATGTCATTGGTAGGAAAAATGGTGTCTAGGGAGTGAAATTAATCCCGTCATATGTACTTCTGAGGCACAAAACAGATGTTTCAGTGTTCTAAACAGGACAAAATAATTATTATTCCAGTGCCTGATATGAGCACAGGAAAAATAATCTTTTGAGAAAAAGGTTGGATTTGCCTGAACTGTTACCCTGTCTCACAGAAGTAAGCTTTACTTAACACACGAGCAAGTCAAGATTCAAGAAGACTGAGAGCATCATCAGAGAAACTAAGCATCCTGAGTGATGGATAGCAGAAGAAATTCAGAACTGGCAAAGAGAATGATGCTCTTTGGAAGAAGAGATGAGTTTTAGTTACCAGTGATTCTTCCGCAACTTCATATTTCAGATTACCTGTAAACAAGACCAGCCCCAGGAAAAAGGCACTCACCTAAGGCAGCAAAACAGTTGGGGAGCAACAAAATGTCCAAAGTCATGCTATTTCACTCCCAAATCTCTGAAAATCAGAACTAGCCACTGCAGCAGTGAGAATAATACAGTTACCCCAGATCAGCAGTTACCCCATAAGGAGTTAGTCCCTCTTAGCAGAACTGGTTGTCAAAGTATTCTGCCACACCTGATGTACATTTCCTCCACTGCCACCAAGGTCAGTGGATGCTCAGCTGTTGTTGCAGTACCTCACATCCATGCAGGCTGGTCCTGGTACCCATCCCCCCGCAGAGGTTGGCTCTGACTGCTGCCCACCACAACACTCAGAAAAGAGATGTGTCTATCTGTATGGCTGTACTTACCTCATGTAGGTATGCATAAACTAGAAGACAGAAACAAAGCAGAATTGCTTTAATGTTTAATCACAGAATCACAGAACTTTAGGGGTTGGAAGGGACCTCGAAAGATCATTGGGTCCAACTCCCCTGCCAAAGCAGCTTCCTCAGAGCAGGCTGCCCAGGTAGGCATCCAGACATGCCTTGAATGTCTCCAGAGAAGGAGACTCCACAACCTCCCTAGGCAGCCTGTTCCAATGCTCCGTCACCCTCACCATGAAGAAGTTCTTTCGCATGTCAGTGTGGAACTTCCTGTGCTCTAACTTGCAGCCATTGCCCCTTGTCCTATCCCCACAAACCACTGAGAAGAGGTTGGCTACATCCTTCTGTCCCCCACCCCTCAGATATTGATATACACTGAGGAGGTCCCCTCTCAGTCTTCTCTTCTCCAGGCTGAACAGCCCCAAGTCTCTCAGCCTTTCTTCATAGGGAAGATGCTCCAGGCCCCGTTTCATCTTTGTGGCCCTCCACTGGACTCTGTCCAGGAGTTCCCTGTCTTTCTTGTACTGGGGAGCCCAGAACTGGACACAGTACTCCAGGTGAGGCTTGACCGGGGCAGAGTAGAGGGGGAGGATGACCTCCCTTGACCTGCTGGCCATGCTCCTTTTAATGCACACCAGGATCCCATTAGCCCTCTTGGCCACAAGGGCACAGTGCTGGCTCATGGTCAACCTGTCGTCCACCAGGACCCCCAGGTCCTTTTCGTCAGAGCTCCTCTCCAGCAGGTCATCCCCCAGCCTGTACTGATACATGCGGCTGTTCCTTCCCAGGTGCAGGACGCTACACTTGCTCTTATTAAATCTCATTTGTTTTCTTCCTGCCCATCTCTCCAGCCTGTCCAGGTCTCGCTGAATGGCAGCACAGCCTTCTGGCGTGTCAGCCACTCCTCCCAGCTTTGTGTCATCAGCGTACTTGCTGAGGGCAGACACTATTCCCTCATCAAGGTCATCAATGAAGATGTTGAGCAAGACCGGACCCAGCACCAACCCCTGGGGAACACCACTAATCACAGGCCTCCAGCCTGTTTAAGGCAACCCTGCACCCTCACTTTGAATACTAATTTTGATTCCATTCACCTCATCTTTATAAAGGTAGAAGCAAAGTGATGGCTTACTTAGCACTGACTTTTCATTGCTCTTCTGTTCCACTGCTGACATTTACCTGGTGCAGGAAATTCACTGTGGATGTAAATAATTTTATTAGGTGTGTTTTGCACCTCCTCTTCACTGTGTAGAGCAATACAGAATCAACCTTTCTGATTAGACAGCAAGAGTGGATGATCATTAATCTTGGTTTTGGTGGCCAAGAATCTTTGTGTTATAAAGCATCTCTTTCAAAACTGGGATTAACAACTTCATGAAAGCTAAGGTTTGGTTTGGTTTTGTTTTGATTTTCTCAAAAGGTGAGTGTGTGAACTTCTGTCTTTCCTATTTCCATTTCTGTTTTAACATAGTATACCACAGACACAGACACAGACACAGAATCTCTAGGTTGGAAGAGACCTCAAGATCATCGAGTCCAACCTCTGACCTAACACTAACAGTCCCCACTAAACCATATCCCTAAGTTCTACATCTAAACGTCTTTTGAAGACTTCCAGGGATGGTGACTCAACCACCTCCCTGGGCAGCCTGTTCCAATGTCTAACAACCCTTTCAGTAAAGAAATTCTTCCTAACATCTAACCTAAAACTCCCCTGGCGCAACTTTAGCCCATTCCCCCTCGTCCTGTCACCAGGCACATGGGAGAACAGGCCAACCCCCATCTCGCTAGAGCCTCCTTTAATATACTTATACAGAGTGATAAGGTCACCCCTGAGCCTCCTTTTCTCTAGGCTGAACAAGCCCAGCTCCTTCAGCCGCTCCTCATAGGACTTGCTCTCCAGGCCCCTCACCAGCTTCGTCGCCCTTCTCTGGACCCGCTCAAGCACCTCGATGTCCTTCTTGTAGCGAGGGGCCCAGAACTGAACACAGTACTCGAGGTGCGGCCTCACCAGAGCCGAGTACAGGGGGACGATCACCTCCCTAGCCCTGCTGGTCACAGTGTTTCTGATACAAGCCAGGATGCCGTTGGCCTTCTTGGCCACCTGAGCACACTGCTGGCTCATATTCAGCCGACTGTCCACCATCACTCCCAGGTCCTTCTCTGCCTGGCAGCTCTCCAGCCATTCCTCTCCCAGCCTGTAGCTCTTCTTGGGGTTATTGCGCCCCAGGTGCAGGACCCGGCACTTGGCCTTGTTAAACTTCATACAGTTGACCTCAGCCCATCGGTGCAGCCTATCCAGATCCTCCTGCAGAGCCTTCCTACCCTCAAGCAGATCGACACACGCACCTAGCTTGGTGTCATCTGCAAACTTACTGAGGGTGCACTCAATGCCCTCATCCAGATCATTGATGAAGATGTTAAAGAGGACCGGCCCCAGCACCGAGCCCTGGGGGACGCCACTAGTGACTGGCCTCCAACTGGACTTGGCTCCATTTACCACAACTCTCTGGGCCCGGCTATCCAGCCAGTTTCTAACCCAACGAAGCGTGCGCCAGTCCAAGCCAAGAGCAGCCAGTTTCTTGAGGAGAATGCTGTGGGAAACGGTGTCAAAAGCCTTTCTGAAGTCAAGGTAGACCACATCCACAGCCTTTCCCTCGTCCACCCAGCGCGTCACTTTGTCGTAGAAGGAGATCAGGTTCGTCAAGCAGGATCTGCCTTCCATAAACCCATGCTGACTGGGCCTGATCGCCTGCTTGCCCTTCAAGTGCCGCATGATGACTCCCAAGAGGATCTGCTCCATGAGCTTCCCTGGTACTGAGGTCAAACTGACCGGCCTGTAGTTCCCCGGGTCTGCCCTCCGGCCCTTCTTGTAGATGGGCGTCACGTTTGCTAGCCGCCAGTCAGCTGGGACCTCCCCCGATAGCCAGGACTGCTGATAAATGATGGATAGGGGCTTGGCCAGCTCCTCTGCCAGTTCTCTCAGTACCCTTGGGTGGATCCCATCCGGCCCCATCGACTTGTGCACATCCAAGTGCCGTAGCAGGTCACCAACCAGTTCTTCGTGGATGGTGAGGGCCACATCCTGCTCCCCGTCCCCTTCCACCAGTTCTGGGTACTGGGTATCCAGAGAGCAACCGGTTTTACCACTAAAGACTGAGGCAAAGAAGGCATTGAGCACCTCCGCCTTTTCCTCATCTCTTGTAACTAAGTTTCCCCCCGCATCCAGTAAAGGATGGAGATTCTCCTTAGTCCTCCTTTTGGTGTTGATGTATTTATAAAAGCGTTTTTTGTTATCTTTAACGGCAGTAGCCAGCTTGAGCTCCAGATGAGCTTTGGCCTTCCTAATTTTGTCCCTGCACAGCCTCGCTACATCCTTATAGTCCTCCCTAGTGGCCTGCCCAATTTTCCAAAGATTATAAACCCTCTTTTTCCTCCTAAGCTCAAGCCACAATTCTCTGTTGAGCCAGGCTGGTCGTCTTCCCCGGTGGCTCATCTTTGGGCACATGGGGATAGACCGCTCCTGTGCCATTAGGATTTGCCTCTTGAATAGCACCCAGCCTTCCTGAACCCCTCTGCCCTTCAGAACCGCCTCCCATGGGACTCCACCAACCAGTGTCCTGAGCAGCCTAAAGTCAGCCCTCCGAAAGTCCAATACAGTGGTTTTACTGGTTCCCTTCCTGGCCCCGCCAAGAATAGAGAACTCCACCATTTCGTGGTCACTCTGCCCAAGACTGTTCCCGACAATCACATCCTCCACCAGTCCTTCTCTGTTTGTGAAGAGAAGGTCTAGCAGGGCACCACCCCTGGTAGGTTCACTAATCAGCTGCATCAGGAAGCTATCTTCCACTTTCTCCAGAAACCTCCTAGACTGCTTCCTCTGGGCTGTGTTGTGCTTCCAGGATATGTCAGGGAAGTTGAAGTCCCCCACGAGCACAAGCGCTGACGATTTCGCAACTTCTGTCAGCTGCCTGTAGAACTCCTCATCCGTCTCCTCATCCTGGTTCGGCGGTCTATAGCAGACCCCGACCAGGACACTAGCCTTGTTGTCCCTGCCGATCCTAACCCAAAGGGACTCGATCTTGTCATTCCTAGCCTCGAGTTCTACAACATCGAAAGACTCTCTAATATAGAGAGCCACACCGCCACCCCTTCTGTGCTGCCTGTCCCTTCTGAAGAGCCTATAGCCAGGCATCGCAGCACTCCAGTCATGAGACTGGTCCCACCACGTTTCCGTGATGGCAACCAAGTCGTAGCCTGCCCGCTGCACGATGGCTTCCAGCTCCTCCTGTTTGTTACCCATGCTGTGTGCATTGGTGTAGATGCACTTCAGCTGGGCCTTTACCTTATCCTCCGGCCTTGCCACTGCTCCCCCTGGTACAGCCCCAACAGTCCTCGCTCCAGCCCCATCCCCCTTCTTACCTAGTTTAAAGCCCTATCAATGAGCCCCGCCAGCTCCTGGCCCAGGATCCTTTTTCCCCTAAAGGATAGGGACCCGTCTACGGCCACCAGACCAGGTGCTGAGTAAACTGCCCCATGGTCGAAAAACCCAAGATTTCTGCGTTGGCACCAGCCCCGGAGCCACGTGTTTAACAGGTGGGCTTTCGTTGTCCTCTCCGTACCCCTCCCTGTCAACGTAGGGACGGACGAAAAAACTACTTGCACTCCTGCTCCGTCCACTAACCGTCCCAGTCCCCTAAAGTCTCTTTTGATAGCCTTCAGGCTTCTGTTGTCAATGTCATCAGTGCCCGCCTGGATTATCAGGAGCGGATAATAATCAGAGGGGCGCACCAGGTTGGGGAGCTTCCTGGCCACGTCCCTGACCCTGGCCCCAGGGAGGCAGCAGACTTCCCTACGGGTAGGGTCAGGCCGACAAATAGGGCCCTCTGTCCCCCTAAGGACAGAGTCTCCCACGACAATCACCCTTCTTTCTTTCTTGGTGGAGGCAGTTCTGATGCGTGGAGTCGACCTCCTCGCCCTAGGCATCCTCCTGGGAACACTTTCTATCTCTTCCTCAGCTACCGGTCTCTCAATCTCCAGGGCCTCAAACCTGTTTTGTAAGGGCACCTGGGAAGGTGGGGCCGGAGGGGGGAAAGTTTTTTTTGTTTGTTTGTTTGTTTGTTTGTTTTCTTCTTTTGTTTTCAAACAAAATGAAGCCCAATGTGTCTTTGCATAGATACTGCAGGAAAACATTCATTTGTTACAATTTCCTGTAAAATATGCCTGATACTGAGATTTTAGACTGGTTTTTAAACATCTAATAAAATGGTCTAAGTTAGAAATGGGTCTGAGGCACAGCCTCACAGTCCAGCTAGATTAAGGTTTCTCTGAACAAGACTGAGGTTTTAAAACTAGGTTGGTTAATTTAAACCAGACCAGGACCATCTTTTTGTTATCATCAGCAGTTCTGCCACACCTCAAGACCTTTTATCAAATCTATGCCTCAGCAAATTTAAATGCTAGTTTAACTGCAGTTGTTAGTTAAATGACAGTTAATTACATTCTTGTAGCTCAGATTAATCGCTTTAGCAGATGAGTACCTTACACATTGGACAGGATGTATCTGAAATGTCTCTGGAAAAGCTGACTCAGAGCAGCAGGTTTTCTCTTCAGTATGAAACCACCTTTCTGTCTTTCAAAGGGCAAATCTTAACACTCATGAGCTCTCCAGCACCATCTTTCAGCGTTTGGACTGTGCTCTTAGAATTCAAAAGAATTCAAAATTCACAAGAATTCACAAGAATTCAAAATTCTTGTGAATTTTTGGGTAGACCTGTGTGGTGCCAGGAATTGGACTCGATGATCCTTATGGGTCCCTTCCATCTCACGATATTCTATGATCATATGATCTTTAGGAATGGGAGGTGACTCACGTGAGTGTATCATTGCCTTCCTGAAGAAAAGATCACAGAAACACAGAAAGATAAGGAGTTGAAGGGCCCTCTGGAGGCCATCTGCTCCAAGCCCCCTGCTCAAGCAGGACTACCTACAACAGGTTGATCAAGATCAAGAACTGCCTCCTGACACACAGGAGCAGAGCCTCAGTAAATTGCTAAAGTAGCTTTATCACATTAAACGTTATTATTGTTGTTGTTGCTATTATTAATTCTATTATTATTGTGCCAAGTCTTCCTACAATTACCAGACAGAAACAATCTCCAAATTTTTCAGGGCCTGTGTAAATGCACAACAAAATGCCAATCTGCAACTTAAGAAAGTTTACAGTTGAAGTACATAAAGTGATTGCTATTTAATTTAAAATGGGTTCAATGAGTTAAGAGTAATCGCATTAGAAAACCATCTATGCAAAATATTAATTCATATCTTTATTTCTTTCATTTGACAGTTTGTTTTGCCTCGTCTTCTCAACCCAGATTTATCAGTAGTCTGGCGACCCTCAGAGACTATTTGAGAAGTGGTACAGTTTTGGCAAGGGCTAAATTCTAGCAGAAGACTCTTTGAAACTTGCTGTAAATCTCTCTGTTCTGTTGCTCTACAGACCCCGCTTCACCATCTGCCTTGCGAATTGCATTTTTGTTGCGGTATTTCACAAGTTTTAAAATATGGTTATTACAATCCATAAACTGGCTTTCACAGAGATTATTAATTAAGTCCAAAATATTGAACCGACGTGCTTTGTGAAATATAGCTCAAACGTCACTGCACTGCTGCCATTATAACCCATCTGCATAATATTAGATTGGAGCACTAAGAAGCTGTAAGTTTTCTGTTTGTTGCAGGGGGGAGGTTTGTTTTGTTTTCCCTTGTAGCAGTCCAAGAAGTAAAACCTGGAGCCTTAAAGTCAGGTGGATGAGATAAATTGAAACGGATCTTATTGCTCCCAAACACTCTCCTGGAAATAATGGCATCTTGACATTTTATCAGTCACTCATGCGGTCATTCTCAGCGGTATCAGCCAGAGCTTGAAGGATAGAGCCGTAAAGAAAGGATTGTCAGCCATAAACATTCCTCAAAACCATGAAAGCCACAAATGAAAGCTTAAGTAATGGAGGACGGAATACCCTTGATATTTCAACAATTACCTGCAACAACAGGCTTTGTTCAGAGCCCTGGACATTTTTTCAAAAGCCTTTAGTTGTCATGGCCAGAATAGAATAGGGAAAAAAAAGGGGGGGGGGGGGAGAGGAGAGGGAAAAAAAATAAAAAAAGGATCAAAAGCTGTGATGTGAAAGGATAAACATGGGTGGCTGCACATATGAGGAAGTTTATGGAAATTTTTCAATTTTTTTTAAATCACAATTTATTGCCAAATATTAGAATTATTAGGCTGGTATTGAGATGTTTTTCCCCTTTTCTCCAAGAGATCATTAGGAAGACATTCATGCTGCTGATCTGTTACCTTTGTGGCCATTTCTAATGTCAAATTACAGAAGAAAAAAATGACACTTGCAAGCACATGGCAATTGAAGGAGCTTCACTAATGGACAGAAGTGAGCAAAAAAGTGAAAAAGCAAAAGTGAATTCAACTTCCTTACACTTTGGAAAGATATTATACTTAGTGGAGGACAAAAAAAAAAAAAAAAAAAAAAAAAAAAGGAAAGCTAATTTCACATAGCCTTTGTGCCATTATTTTCGCAATTTAGAGCTCAGGGAACCTAAGTAAAATGTAGTGCTTGGTATCCAAGTCAACCCAAACTCTGGAGGCAGTAAACATGAAAGGTTAAATGCTCTAGAAATTGCATTTGTAGAGTTTCTCAACTTAGGAGATTAATAGTTACTCAAAGCAATGGATAAATATTAGCAAAGGACCATTAGCAGAGAAAAACACATCAGTGAATCAGAGCTCCCCAGCTTATCAGATCAATTTTAAATAGGTTTATCTTGGACTTTTCTAGCACCTTAATGAGGAACAAATTGTTTTTTTTACCCCTTTTTGTTTCTTGAGCCTTTGTTGACTTTTTGATGTTTCCTACAAACAACCAACCATTAAAATAAATGGGTCAGCAGCATAAGTGTATTAATTCCCTCTCCCCTGCAGGTTCCTGGATACAGTCATTTTATAAAAATTCCCTTTTATTACTCTGCTTATAGTCACCTGAAGTTTAAGAACAAATGAGTTACTGTTGTTTAGTGATTCCAACTAAGGCAGATGAGGGCAAGTAATGAATGGAAACAAGACCAGAAGCAGGAGGCCAGTTTGCCTCTCCTTTTATATTTATGTAGATGACTACAAGAACAGCTAAGTTAGTGCATGTACAGTTGTGTAAGCCTGTGGTCAGAGAGAAAAGAATCACATCTTGTGTTTGCAAACAAATATTGAATCCAACCAATTGAACATAAAAGCTCCATTTTACCTTTCAAACCTCTAGGGGGGAAAAGAGAGACAGATAGTGAGGGCGAAAGAGGTATTTGAAATATGGTCCTTGTTAAAGCAACACAGAACACTGACTGCACTTCAGCAATGGCAGAGAAGAGGGCAAAGCAAGGGCACTCTTTCTTAACTAAGCTCATTTGCTCACATTTGTTCACATTTGTTCAAATGTAGAAATTTGAGGCTGTTTGAAATGCCCCAGGACATGCCCCTGGCCTCTCTCTGCCATCTTAGAAAACTGCACTTCTTCCATAGGTCCTAGACCATTTCTGACACAGAATTGGATCTCTTGAACACCCAAGGTTGTCTCGGATGATTTAAAGCACCCAGGGGAGGGAAACTGAAATGAAGTAGAAAGAAAAATTTCCCAAGTCATACAGACAACTCCCTCTGGGCCAGGCATCTTATTGACTATTGACTTTTGGCACCTAAATGCTTCTTTGGAGGACTGTAGGATCCTTTTTTCCTGGGGTACCTCTGTCTGGTATTCAATAACATTGCCCTGAGAGCTGGGAGCTGAGTTTTGCTCCTGACCAGCTGAGTAAATCCTAATGATCCATTACTTACTGCTGCCTTCATTTTTCATATTTGTCGTATAAGTTTGGTTTATTTAAACTAAGTTGTCAGCAAATCCAGATTGCTCTATGACACTGTTATTGGAGACTCATTCTTCTCATTCTTTGGGGACCACCAAATGGTGAAGTAACAAAATAGTTTTCATGGCCTCTGAATGCTGAGTTAGTGGTGGTCAGTTTGGAAGGCTGATGGAAGCTGTTTGTGCTTTGAGGTGCCTGTGAAATGGAAAATCGTTGCTCTGTGGACCTGTAAAGTCTCCAGAGGAATGTGCCTTCACTTCCAACACCCACTATCTCAGGTGAGGAACATCATACTGTCTCCTCCTGACCATGGACCTCATGTACTACAGACATCCACTTAGTTTCCTCCATTATCCACTGACCATAGGTTCCAGCAAAAGTCTTGATTTAGTTGATGCCATTTTTTTTAGAAAATAATTGCCAACAGGCAATGTGAGAATTGAGTCTGACAATGGAAGTAATTTCAGAAACAATCTTGTCACCTTCTGGGCCAAGAAGCATGGTATTGAGTGGGTGTACCACATCCCTTATCACCCACAAGCCTCTGGGAAGGTTGATAGGTACAATGGCCTGTTAAAGACTATGTTAGGAACATTGGGAATGGGACATGGACACAATGGGACATAAATCTACCAGAAGCCACTTGGTTAACAATAGGGGCGTCTGACAGCCATGCTGGTCCTGCCGAAACAAAACCTCTACATATGGTGAAAGGAGCTAAACTCCCCATAGTGCATGTAGGAAAGTGGATGGGGAAGGCAGTGTGGGTTGCTCCTGCCTCAGGAAAAGGCAAACCCACTCGTGGGATTGTCTTTGCCCAAGGACCAGGGTCTACCTGGCGGGTCATTCAAAAGAATGGGGATATCAAGTGCGTGCCTCAAGGAGATTTAATCTTGAGAGAAAACTAATCTGTAATCTACGTTATATGTTGTAGGAAAATGCTGCAGGATCAACGTTAGGTCAACTTTGCAGGGAACCAGGCAGTGCAACAAGGACTTGAGCTAAACTGGTGCTGGCGTCCAGACATCCAACTCTGCCTGCCCTGAGTGACCACTTTGACAATATTTCCAATAAAAGGTGGAAACAGGAAGAAGAAAGGAGGGGTGAGCTCTCATGAAAAAATCAGTCCTCCTCCCAAACAGCAGCTACATGCGTTGAGGCCCTGCTTCAAGGACGTGGTCAAGCATCGCTCAGCTATGGGAAGTAGAAAGTAATTTCTTTCCTCTGCACTTCAACATAGTTTTGTTTGTTCTTCCTTTTTTTTCCCTTACCTTTCCTTTTTCCACTCTTCCTTTTTTTCCCCTTTAGTTAAATTGTTTAGTTAATAATAAACTTTCCTTAATAATAATTATTATTATTTTTTCCCTTTAGTTAAATTATCCTTATCTCAACCCGTGAGTTGTTCTTTACTTCTTCCCCTCCTCATCTAAGGAGGGGGAGTGAAAGAGCAGTTGTGGTGTTTAGCTGCCTAGCACGGTAAAAACACCACACAATGAAATAATAGTTGGTTTTATACAAGATTTGAATGTACAAGGTCTAACACTATAATGTAGGAAACTCATTTTATACCAATTGCAGCTAACAAACCAATGCCCTTATATTTTTTCTTATAATCGGAATTGTCTGAGTTCTGCAAATAATGATGCTGGCAAGTTTAGAAACCTTCTTTGGATTCATGTATTCATTCCATTTTCATGACAAAACAATTGCTTTTTTTGTGTGAATACTTCATTCTTTTATAGAGGGAAGAACACAGTTACCATGAGGTTAAATGTTGCAGTGTAGGTCTGGACAAGTTGAAATACAGAATAACATTTCTACTTCCCCCAACAGAAGATGTATTTTATCTTATATGATGACTTGTTTCTTGCTAGTCTCTGTCAGCAGGAGCCATCAACATAATAGTGTTTAGCTGACCTGTGAAAGAGCTTCTGGTAACCACTACTCAAGAGCTCCATTAAGACAGAATCATTTAAGCTGATTCCATAACAATGTGAAACTTTTGTAAAATGAGGTTAAGAGGTTGATGCATTTTATATAACCAAATGCAACCATTTTGGGCCTGAACTTGTGAGCTGCTGAATAATCTCAGCTTCCATTAACAATACAGACATGCTCAGCATTTTACGGGTTCAGTATCAACAAAATCTAAAATTTTAAGATGTTTTAGTTACAATAATAACAGTAAAAGTGCACAGGAATTTGAAGACATTTACAAAGTAAAAGAAACAAAACCTCATGACAGTTTCTAGTTAAAACTTGCCTTGCCTTGCTTTACCTTCCTCCTTTTTAATGTGGAATGCCTCTTAGAGTACCTAGTATAGCTAATTTGATTCATGATACTATGTTTTTTGACAACACTGTTCCTCAACAATCATCAAGCACATTATGTTTTTTTTAACAATTATGCTTTTTAATAATTACTCAGGCAACTCTAGTTTTTATTAAGTACAACTGAAGACAGCCCGCCCATTGAATGTAAGGGCCAATATCCGATGTAGGTACATCAGATCAGAAATCTAGCCTGGAAAGAGTCCAGTCCGGTTCCATGCTTTCACCTGTAATTTAGTTCCACATATAAATGTACTGAACACTATTTAAAACCTCATTAAGTCTTGTTGATTCCAAAGGAGACAAGTTCCACAGCCATTTTCCACTAACAGCTACAATCCTTACCTTTTTTTTTTTTTTTTCCAGGCTAAATTTATTCATTTCTACTTTATCCCTATCAAAAAGATCTTGGTGATACCAGTAATGCCTATGATCTGAATGTGTAGAGTTTTAGACTCTGCCTGGAAGATATTCAGTATCTTCCATTCATACTGACTGCAGCAGGTTTGGGTAGATGTTGCCAGTCAGGTCTGAGCTAGAGCCCCTTCAAAATTAAATTCCATCAGTGTAAGTAGAAACATCACTGCTAAAAAGCAAGTTAAAAATAGTTTGCAGGAAGTTATAGACAATTCCCCAAACAAACTCACTTTCCTCTTGAAATTGTTAGGACTTGAACACACAAATCACTCCTCTTTCTTGGGCTATTTATCCTTTTTAGAGATTATAGATTATATACACCAAGCACCAATTCTATACACCAACAACCTTCACAATGCAGATGCAAAACACAACACTCTGAAGAATATGCTCCCCTTTCAAAAGGGATGAAATAAGACAATGACTAGGTCTGCAGTAGTATTTTCCATTCAAGGATCTCAAACCGGTTATAAAGGGGCCATTAACTTCATTAAACACCCATGAGACAGGAATTGAGCCATTATCTTCATTGCTTTCCATGAAGGGGAGGTGTATGTGTGTGGAGGGGGAGCGTCTTAAATTTGTATATCTTAAGGGGAAGTTTTGCAAATGTTTCCCACACTTGCTATAACTGGTTCAACTCTAACAGTTTTAAGCAAATCTGGGAGCAATGTATTGATTGTTCTTAGTCAAGATAGATTACAAGATATATAACATGCTGAGAGCAACACTGGATAGATCAGGGCTCAGGATTGTTGTTAGCACTACCATTAAATTTATTCATAGGGTGCAGCCAATGCCCCACAGAAATCAAAAGCTGTATATCATTGCCAACCAATGACGTTTGGGGTCCTTCACTGCCTCAATAGAAGGAAGGTTATCTCATGGGAGAGCTTACCACAAGCTGGAATTAGGAAGCCACCCTCAACTCCCTGCCAAGGGGAATATCCTGAGTGGAAAGGAACAACTCACAAAGCTAGGGCCAGCAGCATGAAACCTTAGAGACAAGTTCTGCATCTTGTTTTCCTTTTGGCTAGCTCTTGATGACTTATCAAGAGAGATTCAACCAGTATTCAACCCACCCTAAAATGGATACTGGCAGTTGCCAAGCTGTAGCTAGGTATTAACATTATTAACTAATCCAACAAATACCTCTTAAGATTATCACAGAATCACAGAATTTCTAGGTTGGAAGAGACCTCAAGATCATCGAGTCCAACCTCTGACCTAACGCTAACAGTCCACACTAAACCATATCCCTAAGCTCTACATCTAAACGTCTTTTAAAGACTTCCACGGATGGTGACTCCACCACCTCCCTGGGCAGCCTGTTCCAGTGTCTAACAACCCTTTCAGTAAAGAAGTTCTTCCTAACATCTAACCTAAAACTCCCCCTGGCGCAACTTAAGCCCATTCCCCCTCGTCCTATCACCAGGCATGTGGGAGAACAGACCAACCCCCACCTCCCTACAGCCTCCTTTAAGGTATCTGTAGAGAGCGATAAGGTCGCCCCTGAGCCTCCTCTTCCCCAGGCTGAACAAGCCCAGCTCCCTCAGCCGCTCCTCATAGGACTTGTTCTCCAGGCCCCTCACCAGCTTCGTCGCCCTTCTCTGGACTCGCTCAAGCACTTCCATGTCCTTCTTGTAGTGAGGGGCCCAAAACTGAACACAGTACTCGAGGTGTGGCCTCACCAGAGCCGAGTACAGGGGGACGATTACCTCCCTAGCCCTGCTGGTCACACTGTTTCTGATACAAGCCAGGATGCCGTTGGCCTTCTTGGCCACCTGAGCACACTGCTGGCTCATATTCAGCCAACTGTCCACCATCACTCCCAGGTCCTTCTCTGCCTGGCAGCTCTCCAACCACTCATCTCCCAGCCTGTAGCTCTGCTTGGGGTTATTGCGCCCCAGGTGCAGGACCCGGCACTTGGCCTTCTTGAACTTCATGCAGTTGACCTCAGCCCATCGGTGCAGCCTATCCAGATCCTCCTGCAGAGCTTTCCTACCCTCGAGCAGATCGACACATGCACCTAACTTGGTGTCATCTGCAAACTTACTGAGGGTGCACTCAACGCCCTCGTCCAGATCATTGATGAAGATATTAAAGAGGACCTGCCCCAGCACCGAGCCCTGGGGAACGCCACTAGTGACTGGCCTCCAACTGGACTTGACTCCATTTACCACAACTCTTTGGGCCCGGCTATCCAGCCAGTTTCTAACCCAAAATTATTGACCATACAGTACTGACTGCAACAGACATATACACCCACAGCACGTACAGAAACATTTATGTCTAGGGGTCTGAATCTAGAGCCAAATCCCACTCTGAATTGCACTGCTGTGGCCAGGCATTTATTTTGTCAGATACTGAGATCCCAAAGTTAACAATATGAGTCTTGCCCTGTGTGTTTGTAGTTTATGGCACTTTGGGTCTTCTGCCCTCTCTTACTAATAGCATTTTTTACAAAGTTTCCCTAAGCAAACAGGCCTAGAGAGGCTCATCTGATTGCTCAGGGCCATCACCACAGAAACAGACTCCAAATCTCCTGCCATCTCCTGCCCCCAAATCACTAGGCAGAACTCCTTCTCCTGTGGAAGACATGTTTTCCAACAGAGTTAGCTTATTTTCTGGAGAAAGTCTCCTTTGAAGTCTCTCTGGGTGTCTCCAGAGACTTTTCATTTCCATTCAAAACTCACTCAGCTCAATCCTGACACTGCACTGGCACAGGGAGGTTGCGCCTCTTTGTGGCACGCTTATCTTTCAACTTTTCTCATTTCTCTTCTTTAAATACTACATGTGGATCATTACAAAACCTTAGGAGACTACAGATATGCAGTATTCCTCTAGAAACACATAAACTAATAAGCCATTTCCTAGATACCTTGAGTCTTAGTAATATTTAGGTTCAGTCAGTACTCAGGAGGAAAATTCCAATTTTTGTTTTACTTCATAAACATTAAGAAGGTCAATCTTTGTTCACCCTCATTATAAAGTAAATTTCCTGATAAATGTCAAAACTGCATCATAAGCAAAATGACTCTTGCGTTACTGGTGTCATCAGTTTGGAGATATTTCTTGTGTGGTGAAGATATTAAGGGAGTTTGACTGGTGTTGGAACATGTGGGAGACTGGCTCCCAAACTCCAGCACAGCCCCTGTGGCAAGTGCTGTACATGGAGTGGGTTCACAGAATAACAGAATCATTAATGTTGAAAAGCCCTCCAAGATCATCCAACCACCACCCTACCATCAATATCACCCACTAAACCACGTCCCTAAGCAGCACATCCAACCTTTCAGCCCCAGGGATGGTGACTCCACCACCTCCCTGTGCAACCAATGCCTGACCACTCTTTCTGAGAAGAAATGTCTCCTCATTTCCAACCTGAAACTCCCCTAGTACAACCTGAGGCCATTCTCTCTTGTCCCAAAGAGTTGGAGCATCCCTGAACTGCTAAACAGACAACAAGACATAAGATAAGACAGAAAATATCCATGAAGGCAACTGGGCACAAAATATAGAACAGGTTAAGGAGGAAATGAAACATGGATCACAAATCCCTTATCTCATACTAAGTGTCTTTGACACATGGTAAAATATCAAAATAAGTTGTTCACCTAGCCTTTCTATTTTAATAACAACCACTAGATGAGATTCCCCTACTCTTTATTCAGACTAATTATACAATTTTAATGTTCCTGACTTACTAAGGAGTTCAAGTCCTGAAAGACTGAAAGCCCAATTTGTTCTAGACTTTTGTTCAGTACGACAAGCAAAAGAAAACTGACCAGGAGAAGTAAAATCCATTTTCTTTAGCCTCACTGCAGAGACGTTCACAGGACACATATATGTCACCACCTGATTTTCCCCAGAGCAGTCTAGATAATCATATTGCACTGTGCTCTTACATAAAAATGAACCTGCAGACTACACGCTCTACTTTTCCCCCCAACACCTGCCAAATACCTGTAAAACCCTGAAGAGTTTAGGCTTTTCTCTTTGTAAATGTGCTTACTTGGGATATGAATTCAAGTCTGAGCCATGCTTTGCTCGATCTGGAACTCATTTTGCCAAGAGGATGCAAACAAGAACATATAAGTGCTGACAGTTCTCCAATGCCATCTTCACAAATCCTCCTCCAGGGACAGATAAATAATGAAGCAACTCAATGGGAAATAACTCTAAAGTATCTCAGCCCACAGAACCACGGGATATGCACCAGACATACATGGGTGAATGAAGAAACGCTGAGAACATTTAGCAACAAGGATAGGACTTTGGGAACCCTCATGCTTGTCTAGGCTAACCAAAGTGTAAATCTGAAATAAATGGAGCAACAGTGATGCAAACTGTCATAACAGATTGAGAACCAGACTCAGAGTTCCTACTGTCTGCATGATAGAAAAATCTCCATCATCTCTGTATCACAGCATATTTCTTAATATTTCTCTTTCAAATGCTTACTCTGCCTGTTTTAGCAGTGCTGAAATGCAAATTATTCATCTTACATTTTCCACAGCTGACTCCCATTCCACTAATTCAGTTATGCAACACTTGACCAAAATGATTTCTCTCTCTCAATTTTTTTTACTACTTTACTGATATTTGTAGCAGCCTTTATGTCCAAGGCTGTCAGTGAACTGAGCTTGATCAGGCAAATTTTTACTCCCAAGACTGCGCTGCTGAATTACATGTAGAATGGCAGAGTGTGCTCTCAGCTACTGCATTAAGTAAAACAGCATAACAGCATGTCACATTTTAGACTTGTAGCCTACAATTTCCCCTCCTGCCCAGAACTTATCAGGGAGATCTATTAACATCCTGCAAGCACAGGATTTTTCCATTCAGTTACCATTTCCTTTCCTATTCATTACTAACAAGTTATTAACCATTTCCATCGCTACTGAGCATTGAGCCGATGTTTACAGAGAACTAAAACGATTCTAAAACAGTCTTCCTTACTGTTACGTATTTTCTTAAAGAACTCTCTGAGCTTTCTTTATAACTACTGTAAATATATATATATATTTATTTCCTTATTTAGGAGGATGGACCACTATAATTAGAGAGGGGCCATAGACGACCACAGACCCACATATGATCTCTGAAACTTCTCAGATACATGAGGGTCTCCAAGATGATGGATTTAATGCTTGTTATTGACAGGACTGACTTTAGTTTTTTCTAAGCAAAAGGCAAGTGTAGGATTTAGTCATGTGTTTCAGTTAGTAAGCTGCACATAGTCCTCCTTTCCCTGTTCAAGAGTTTACTCCTGACTCCACTCTTCTGAGCTAGTGAGATGAAGCATTGGCTCTGTTTGGAGATGACATCATCAGTGACCCAATTTTCTATCACTGACTTTAGGTAAAGCACATCTCTTTTTGTTATTCAGTACCTTTTTTTCTTTTCCTGTCAGTATAGCTTTGGAGTATACTGTACAATACGATATCTGTTGTTCTTTGGGAGGGTTTTTCTGATTTTTATGCAAGACTGCAGTGTCCCATTCAGATACACTTTTAACAAGAGGCAGGAAGGGGCCTTTAACCAGCTTAAAAGGGAAATGCTTTTCATATAGCAGCTCTTCAGTTTTCATGTGGCTCTTGCTCATTGTGCTTTGATCCTATTGACACTGAATGCTCTCTTGCTATACCTCAGTGTGATATAATGGAAGGAACGCCATGTGGTAGTCTGCAGAAAAGTCGATTAAACTAGCAGACATAAAACTGCAAACAGCTTTTACGCGTCACTAATGGACTGGGACCGCTTGGCTTTTATGATAGCTCAGAAAACCTTACACACCTGAGGTGTTGTAAAAATGAGTAACAGTTAAAAACAGGAAGAAATGTAAAGGATGAGGGGCAAGGCTAGATGGCTTTTGGCATTAGCTGTTGAACGATGCCAGACCATGGTCTGTTTACAGGTACACACGAAATGAGCTCTCCTTCTCATGGGAGATTGCATTTATCCCAAACACACCCTAGAAATTTGGTGATCAAAACTTTTGCTGTTAACAGAATCCCTTTCCATCTGTTTTAAAGAGGTAATAGCTTTGGTCAATAGGGATATTTAAATTGTAGGTTCAGTGTTTGTCTAACTAAGGATGTGCTTTGGCATTTTCCTCTGAGTTAGCAGAAATACCAGTCATTAAATATTTCCCCATATTGTGTTTAGTTCTGGTTAGTGCTGTCTGACTTTGGCTTTCAAAGGAATTAGAGACACAAGGCTTTTTCCATCACCACCATGTTGCCACATGCAAGTCCTGCATGGTGCTGTTTTCCATTTTAGGGCCCAGGACTTGAGAGGACAAAAGTTCTACAAAATCCTTTTCTCCTCTCCTCAAGTTGTAGACACATGGGTTAATTTTCCAAGATGAGCTTCAGAATGCGCTATCCGAGAAATGACAAATTTCTATAAATAATGCTGAATACTGCGAATTATATGCCTGAAAAATCACTTGATCATTAAACAATAGAAGATGCCTTCTATAAAATAAATAAACAGTGAAAGGAGAAGGCAAAAATGAAGCTTATGATTAATATGGTCTGAACAGTTCAGGAAGTTGTTGGCCAAATGCTAAGATGCTGTGTGTGTCATATACCTTTGAGAGATCCTGTCCCCAAAGCAAAACTGCTTAGGTCTGACACCTGACTGATACCAACAGCGTAGACAGAGAAATCTCCAATGCTGGCTCAACTAGGCAGCAGACAGCAGGGTTTTTTATGGCAAAATCTTTTGACCATCATAAATTTTCATGCTCTGTACCTGGATACCACAGTGAATGGTGATAGATCAGATCCATTTGTCATTCCTCTCCGAGTCACTGAGTTAAAGGAATGTGACACTTAGCAACCTAGTCATGAAAAAATAAAACCTCGGTGATGTCTTATTAATATTCCTGCATGTAGTTGGAGGAAAAAAGTTAACTTGCAGATAGTATAGCTCAATTAAGCAGAAAACACACATCCTAAAGAAAACCCGACCTTAATTGCATAGCTTTGACCTAAAATGAATTGGGTTTGATCATAACTGGCTGGGCACCAAAATATATATTCTATTATTTTTTATCTTGCTGTGGTAATTAATGTAAGAAATGTTTCATGCCAAGCTAGCTCTGCCTGTAGTGTCCTCAGATTAAAGGGAAATGGAAATAGCATCTCTGTCAGAGTGGTTGCACAGTGTTCTCATCCCCTGAAGGAAACCCAAGCCTTGCTGACTAAGAAGACTTCAGCTTTTTGATCATGAGTTATTGGATATCGACCCGTCATTCAGTCAGGGTTGCAAACTGACTGTCCTGAACTGAAAGGGTTGGAATCAGATCATATCCAGGGGGAACAGCTCTCCCAGCAAAACTTCCTTCCCATCTAAATCAAGCCTACAAATAGCAATTCACGTTTGTCAGACATTCATCAAATGTGACATGCTTCATGGAGCCAGGCCACAAAAACACAGGAACCTGTCATAATAACCTCATGGAAGATGGCAGACAATTCTGATGCTGCATGACATGTCAGGTAGTGGATAGTGTGTTTCCTGAAGAGGTGAATGTAAAACTCGATCTCGTAGAAAGGGAAATTGTCACTCATGAAATGAAAACAAAACAGAACAGAACAAAAAAAAAAAAAAAAAAAAAAAAAAAAAGAAGACTATCTGATCCAATTAAAATGTACATTGATTACTGTCAGGTTGTGAAAATGCTGACATGCAGGGATTGATCCTGCTGAGGGATGTTGCAGAAAGCAACAAGCCCTATAACTGGAAGCTATTGGTCTCTTCAAACCCACAAGGAGTAGCTGTTAATCTCCAAAATTAGATATCTCAGCCTATTACTTAAAAGCACTACTGTTTCAGGCAACAATAATCACTATTTTTGTAATTTTGCAGTACAGCCAACTCTGATTTAACCATTGTGGAAAGGGCAGACTGTGGAACAACCTCACCCTGAACCACTGAGTCTTCTGCACTGAAGAGCAGCTTGCAGGGCTGAGGCTGGGTATGGACTGATGCAAAAAAGTCACAAAGAAAATCTGTGATGGGCAAGAAGACTCAGTGTTTGTCCAAACCCAGCTTGATTCACAAGTGCAGCAGGACTGCAATAACAGGAAATGCAAGGGGAAGATTTTGAGGTGTAGTTGAAATAACCAGTGAAATAACAGGCAAAAAAAAAAAAAAAAAAGTTTTTATAGACTGTCTCCTTTCCAAAACTGGGGAACAGCTTAACAGCTTTCTAGAAAACTATTTTCTCCCACAAAGATTTGTCTCTTCTCAAAATTTTCTCTTTTTGAACTGGATATTTCTTTCCTCCATCACTTTTTGATATCACTTTCTTACTATCTTTCATCCTACTGCTTTCCCAGTTTTCACTAGGGGAAAGCAGAAATAAAATTGGGAAAATTAAATTACAGTTGAATACTTTTAATAATAATCCCATGACAAAAATAAATAAATAAAATAAAATAAAATAAAATAAAATAAAATAAAATAAAATAAAATAAAATAAAATAAAATAAAATAAAATAAAATAAAATAAAATAAAATAAAATAAAATAAAATAAAATAAATAATCTGATTTGGAAAGTCAGAAATTTTAATGAAAATAAAATATTTTCTTCTTTACTAAAAAATTTCCATGTCTGCTAACAGGATCATTTATTTTCCCATCCTAAAATAAAAGAGAGGTGTGTAGCTTTGATTGTTTGGTTGGCTTTTTCTTTAAAGCTTATTTTCCTATATGCTCATGTGCCACTTTGACTGAATGTTGGGAGTAAAGGCCAAACAAGGATCAAAGTAAAGATGAATACTGCTGAGGTGAAAATACAGTCAGTGAGGGCACCCAATGCATGGTTCAGGTGCCCAGGTGAGTCTGGCAGTTTTCATGTATGTGGATGTCTTCCTGACAAAGATTGTATAAAATGACACCTACATTTAGGTAACTGAAGGGCCTACTATTTAGATTGTATCCCCTTAGGTGAAATTACATTGATTTTCCCTGTATCAATTCATTAATCTTCAAAAAAAAAAAAAAAAAAAAAAAATCACTAATATGTTTTGTGCATCACTTGGAAAATTCTATTTAATCCATTGACAAATTTACAGACACATAATATTAATTTTTTGGAGGCTTATTTGTCTCATATTGAAATATTTTAAATCTGTAGATGAAGGGACACAGATACTAGGAAAATATTCCAATAGGATGGTTAGAGGAATGCAAAACTCAGCCTTCCACTGAAAGAAAGCATCAATGTTTTACTGTCTTACATCCTTTAGCACAAGAGATAATTGCTATAGGAGGTAAGAGCTTATAGGTGATTTTTCAGGTAAAATGATAGATGCCAGTAGTGTGCTGATAGAAAATTTTGCCCTTCTATATTACTGTTTCAGACATTTTATTGACAGCCTGTGACAATACCATCTGTTTAGAGGTAGGTAGCTGTGCATCTAGTTTAGGCACACCTATCAGTCCACGAGCAAGAACTTACAAACCTCCCAGAACTGCAAGTCATCTCGGAAAATCTCCACATGGAACTTCCTGCATCCTTCTTCTCAACACAAGACATAAGAGATATTCTATACTATGACATAAAATGAACAAAAAAGAGCCCCAGATTATTGACAATCTGCAGCTGGAATGAGGTGCTGTATGATTAATGCCCTATGGGGAGGATGCTGTAAACAAAACATTATTTTGTATTGCAAATAAATGGGTCTGCTAAGTACTGTGTAAATCCCCCCAGGTACCAACGGTCTGTAGCTCTGACAAAAAATGCATTTGCAGAGCACTTAGTGTCAAGAAATCCCATCTCTTGATGCCAAAGGGTTGAGTGTCTCCAAATCACAAGATAAACTCATTAAAATGGGCCATTACTGGAGGAAGAAGAAGCCCCAAGACTCCTTCCCCATTTCTTTGTAGGGTTAGCAGGAAGAACCAAAAAGCATAATACAGGTTTGAGTGAACATAAAACAATAGTAAGCTCCATAAGGAGTAAGGATTCCAAGGTAAATAAAATACTGAAAGTCAGCAGAGGCAAAAGTTAACTTAATATAAAATACTTGACCCTCAGGTAAGGCATTAAGATGCTGTTTTGGCAGCCAGAACTGATAGCAGACTTGCTGAAAGGGTATTGGCTTCAGAAAGAAGACAAATACAATCCTAATCCCTTTTTCCTGCCACACGCTGGAGATGAGTGAAACCCAAGGGGAAAATTCTTATTACAGCAAATAGGTGCAAGTCCAGAGGAAAAATTAAGTCAACTTGACAATTTACAAATTTCCTTTCAAGCATGAAAGGTAGATGAAAACAGAAGGTTATTTTTAAATCCAGACCACAGTATTTTGTATGTTAATATCACCGCTAAAGAATAAGGGTCACAGGAAAAGAGTTCATAATGAACCCAAGCTTCATCTCACTGGAATGAAGCCAAGATAAAATAACTTTTGTCAGACAAGCAATATTAGGAAATCTAATACAGGGAAACAACATCCTTCCTTCTTCCCATCAGGGGCAGTGAGACCTGGCAGTTTAAATTGAGGCACAGCTTTCCAGGTGAAGATGCAAACCAAGATAAAATCTGCTTATCCCTGACTTTGCTGGGATAAGGAATATACATCATGAAGTTCCTTGGAAAATAGATATTTCTCTGCTGTTTGATTTATGTTTGTCTTGGTTTATTCCCCCACAGTCGAAAGAGGATTAGATATAATCAAAGTTTGCCATCAGCATACCTGTACTATTTCACAAATGAAAGACCTTTAGCTTTGTGGAAAATATCCGTCCTGTTAGGTGGGCATCTGCTTAACTTTTATGGTCCCTGAACATGTGCTTTAAAATGCTCAAGCGTGCCAGGACCATAGACCTCAAGTCCTAGCAGTGTTGAATGTTGTTTTTGTAGGTGGACAAATTCCAATCCCTTTTGTGTTGTAGAGAAGTGATTGTACAGATCTAGTTATATCCTGACCACTACACTAAGCCAAATACTCTCTGATGTTGAATCTTGGGCTCAGTCTCCCCTCAAACTGCACATTTTGCGGCTGGAAAATAACCCCCTCTCCAAATTAAGAGCAGTTTGGGTTTACATCAACACAGGAATGATAGTGTTGGTGAAGATTATACGTGGGGTCAAAACAGCTAGTTTGGGATGAAATGCAAACCAGTTGAAATTACATCTTTTCTTGATGTTCCAAGAACCATTTGGTTGACTTTTTTTTTACTTTTTTTTTTCCCCCTGTTGTAGAGCCAGATGTGTCTTCCTCTTGAGTGAGGATATCAAAGCAGACTACTCTTTTCAAGGAGTTGCATGAGCTCTAGGCACATGTGGCTGCCATGAAAGCATATTCTACAATGAGAAAAGATCTCATACAGAGGAGCAGAGAAATGCTGGAGGAAAAGAAACCACATCTCAGGGCTGAGAGGAAGGAGTTTTGCCCTTTCTTGTAGACCAAAGAGGAGCTGAAGGGAGGTGGCAGATGACATGAGAGAATTTGTCCAGAAATCTGTTTTGTTTCTTCTCTCAGAGGTCACCTACATAGATAAATGCATCCATTCCTTGGGGCACTCTGTGAACTTAAGGCTGAAGCTGTGAAGAGTTTTGTAGAGATAGTTGCCAAGAGAAAAGAATATCAATTAAAATTCTGAAATGGAAAACCTCATGGAGGTTCTTAAACTGAAAACATTTAAATGTCTCTGTCAGCAGATAGGCTGCATTATCACTTGCTATCTCAGATTGCAAAAGGATGACCAGCCAATAAATAAAACAAAAATACCATGCCTGAACACAACAAAATGCCACTGAAAACTTCCATACCATAAGAGGAATCCATCTGGTGGCATATTTTTATGCTTTTCTTCCATATGACTTATAGCTGATTTATATCCAAATATGATATATGTGTACCTCAGCTAGCACGATGGGATCTAGCATTACACAGATAATGTTAATTATGTAATTGTTACCATAAATTACACTGTAGTGATACTAACATATAGAAAGTGCTTACAAGATCGGGGCCTAAGCTACTACCTCATGCCAACTTTCCCCAAATCCAAAACAATCATTTTTGAAAGACTGTTCTTCTTTGACAAGATCTAATTAGAGAATTGCTTGGTGAAGAGATCTATATGTAAATATGCATATAAATAAATATATATCAATGAATATATAAATACCTTTATATAGAGAGATTTGAATAAGCATTAAAATGCATCCTGGTTCCAGCAATGTAAAGAAAAGGATAACTAAGATGGAGAACAAAATTTCTGTTACTTTGCTTTTTAAGATGTCACCACAGATCCATCCTCTCTAATCTTACATATTTAATTGCTGGCTGTAAGTTATAAGTTGGTCACATTTGAATTTCTGTGTAGTTCAGAGAAAGGCAAAGGGAGAAAGATACTCTTTGAGAAGGTGACCTTTTGGGGGTTGAACGACCCTTTGGGGTTGCCTATTTTATTCCCAGACCAAGCAACCAATGTAGAACTACTCATTTAGAATGCTGCTTGAAAAGCCAAACATTGAATACAATTTGGTTACTATTTCCAAATTCCTTGATCATCTATATAAAGTAATGCCTGTACTTATTTGGTGCAGAGAAGAAGCATGCACAGTCTTTGAAATCAATGAATTTAGCCTGATTTGTACAGCAGTTGTTCTCATCTTGGAACAGGCATCTGTAACTAGTGACATCAGTGCTAGAGGTGTCAGCCTGATGTGACTAGTCAGACATTAATGTTATAACTTTGCAACTTCTGAAGTTACATGAGATCTTCTCTCTGCTTCATGATATGCATATTTTCAGTCATCTGGGTGAATTCCAGATTTCCTTGCAAAATCATCTCTTAAAATTCAGGCACAGCTAGGAAACACAGCAGATTTTTTATCATTGCTAACAACACTGTACAGTTCAGGAAAGAAAATGATTTAAGTCTGCGCTAGACATCTAAGCTCTATCATAGATAATAAAAAGTGGTAAACATCTTCAGAGGGCAATTAATTTGCAGGCTCAGTCTTGCTTTTGGTAAAGTGAAAGTCATTTTGGGGTGGATATGAGATGTAGGACTGTCTTGCAAGAGTGATAAATATAAGAAGAGGTGTTGTGAGACAAAAACAGGGAAGATAACAGCATAGGTGCTAAACATCTGAGCTAAGAATGCACAGGCTGGAATTTATCTCATCCACCTTTATCTACTTTAAAGATCATCATCAGGTCCAAGTTAATCATCTAGGCTCTTTTCTAGCTGATGAGACAGTGTGACCAGAGAGTGGTCAGTTCTCTATATCCAACATTGGCAGGCTGAAATGCCCATGATATGTGTTGGTGTTTGCCATCAACTTCAGAAAAAAAAAAAAAAAAAAAAAAAAAAACACTTGTTGATCCAATTACTGATTACTTATAGACAACTTAAGTGAGGTGAGATGAATCACATACCACATATTTCCTATGTAGTCATTTCATGTAGTTTATTTCATTTAACTGTTGAGGTGGAAACTGGCCATGGTCCTTCAAAAAAAAAACCCTTCTATCTTATAAGCTCAGAGAGTGTAAGGAGGCCTGGAAAGAGTTTTGGCACACCTAGACTAACCACTTGGTTATCATTAGCTATTTATGGACATACACTTATTGTACTAAACCCAGTTACATGGGTTTGGCTAAAACATAATCTCTATTGTGCTGCATTAACTCTTCAGTCTTGAATTGAACATATCAAAACTAGAAGAATCCCCCTCATCTCTGTATATGGTCCTGAGAGTTAATTCCCTGGTCCAGTACAAATGTGCACCTTTTTCCACATTTGAATTTGTCTGGCTTTCAGCCACTGCCTCTTGTTAAGACCTTATTTTTGAGATTCAAGATCTTTTTATGACCTAGCATATTTCCCTTAGGAGGCAACTTACACATGGTCACAAAGTAAAAGTGTGACAGAGCAAGAAACCAAACCTTAGCCTCCAAAATCTCACGATAATACACAGATCATCAGCTCATCCTTGCTGTTGACAGCCCTTTGGTGGATAATGGTTATTAATGCATAATGTAGAAGGGTTTTACAGGTGAGACTGCAAGAAAGGACAGTGTTACCTCTGACTCTTACAGTCACACATAGGCAAGTGAGCCACAGCTGGACGATAACGAAAGAGATCAAGTTTTATACAACACAAAGAGCTTCTGATCTCAGCTTTGTATGGCTTTGGCCCCTCATGAGGCAGACTGTTTCTGCTTCAATCCTTTGCTAATGCAATGGCTAAGGCCTTCTTGATTGTCCTCTGACTTTCATGGCCTTGATGATGCTGCAACCACAAAGTGCCCATGACCCCAGCAGTCCTCCTCCAGCTTTTTCTGCTCCAAGCACCCTGAGTATCCCATGAGTTAGTCAATGTTAGGCAAGGTGCAGAGCACGGCAGCCTCCTCCAGCTGCTCAAGCCCAGTCCGGCTCCTGCTCAGCCACTGGCACCACAGCCTGGGCCTATACCCCTGGCCTGATGCCAGCAGCTGGCACTAAATTCACTTGCACACACAAAAACAGGTCCCACCGTGAGTTGGCACCTGGACCTTCAGCACCTTCAGCACACATACACATGGGAGAGAGTGTAAATATGCAGAGAGAGAGAGTTGAGAAAAGATTTAATGAGAAAATATAAGAGCACAGGACAGACTGCAGTGACCAGACACAGGCTTGATTAGAAGAACACTGACCTCCCTGTTTTACCCTCAACCAGCCCTTCTCCACCTTTTCTACTGATTCCCCTTTGATCCTGCTGCTCCTCTTACCCTGCACTCCCCTCGACCGCCTCTCCCCCCGCCCCCACCCCAGGCACCCAGTTTCTGCACCCTCCCAGTCTGGGCCCCTCTTACCAGCTGCAAAGTCCAGGCTGATCTTTCTGGAAGTGGGCGTCTACTTTGGAGCCCATAAACTAGTTTTGACTGGAAGGTTTGTTTCTGGTCATTGTCTCCATTTTATTTTATCAAGTCTGTGTCTCAGCATTCGGATTATTGTTCACTCTGCTTTTCTTATTATGCAGAAATCCTCAGTCAGACAAAACCATGTTTGAATCTACATCCCCAGGTTCTCACTCTCCTTATCAATTTGTACAACTGACTAGGTTTGTATCCAGTCCTTGTCTCCCAGTTTAGGAGTCCTCTGTCAGATAACCCTGCTGAAATAAACATTCCCATATTCTCATACAACCATCAGCTAGTGTGTCTGACCAGACTTTGTTCCCATCACTGATTCCCTTTCTTATTATCCCTCCTTGACCATATACCCTTAAAAGGTGCAGGGAATCTCCTTCTACATACATTACAGCCAAGAACCATGAAAGGACTTGCAGCTTTTATAGAAAGTAGCAAATTTCACTTATGAGAAAGCACCTTCCCCCTCCCTTGAACTTCACCTTGCAGTTGTGAACTGAAGCTCTTCTCTCTGTCTGCCGCAGCCCCACATAAAATGAAAATTGTTTCTCATAAATTACTTTGGAAATGCACATTGCATGTTAATTGTAAAATAAACAGTTTAAATTCATTTCATTGAGCACAACATCAGAAAGAAAATGAGCCAACTGCAGTAGATTATTTTTGTTGGATAGGTTTCAATCATCTTTACTGATGCCCTTCATTCTTCTCCTGATTACCATCACTAAAAACCCCCACAGCAAATTTCATCTGAGTATCTAAAAATAGAGATATTTATAACTTGGCTGTTTTTGTCTCACATCTCTCCTCCCCCTTTCCTCCTTGCATTTCTGATCAGACTTATTTCAAACCCTGCTGAAATATGTAAAGCATCCATACAAGGACTATGTACAGAAGAGAAGCTGGGGGTTTCACCACCTTTTTTCTATCTGTACCATAGCAGGCAAAAGGAGTAGCCACAGTCTATTTCCAGTTGTTCTGCCAGGGCTAGTCATCCCATGAGTGTTGCCCTCTCAGCTGCTTCTGTGAATGCTGTCTGTCGTCACCCAGATTCAGCCAGGTTTGCAAAGATTCCTGAATCAGTGCTGTTAAGCTAATCTGTTTTTTCACTAGAGAAAGAGAGGTAAGAGCAAGCTACACAAACAGTCCTTCCAGAAAGCCAGGGATAGCAGAGGTGAATAGATGGGGCTGTAACAGTAACTTCTTCAGCTGGTGACACTGCAGCCACAGAGACTGTGTGAGCAAGGCCTTAGTGCTCGTCCTTATTTTAGAAGAGCTCTACTGCTAAGGAGCTGCCTGATAAAATAGATGCAAACCCAGCAAGTTTCAAAAGTCTCAAAGAGAGGGGTGAATGTCACCCTTCAGACTTTCTCTTTGATCTTTGGGTTGACATGCCAAAAATTAAACAATTCATATTGAAGACAGAAGTCTACATGTTGAGCCTACACGATCACTTTGTAGTTTGTAAGTCATACCTTAAGGCACAAGATAACTTGAAACTTTGCCCAGGCTTGCTTAAAATTCAACTCGGGTTCACAAAACTATGAACCTCAGAGAACCTTGTGAACTTGGCTCGATTTTAGGGTTTGAACAGTCCAGGTCTAAACACATTTAAAATAAACTTTTTTTTTTTTCTTTTTTTTTTTTTTTTTTCTCCCACAAGAAGCCTGGGTAACAACTAAAAGCCTTGGGAAAAGTTCCCCTGCATAGGAAAATAGCTAATGCATCAAGTTATGGTTTCTTAATGGCATTCAATTAACACATCACCGTTGTTAGTTGATTAAAAATTAACTGTGAATACACATTTAACATTTAGTACTTACAAATGTTCCTTGATTTATTAAAATTGTCAGGAGTTAAGGAGTCTTGGGATAAGCAAGGAATATTTTCTTTGCCTATTTTGGTAGCTCTGTAATGAAGCAAGCAGCTTTTAATAGAGAATTCAGATTTGTCGAAAACTTTTCTGTAAAGCACATTATAAATCATTCTTCACATATTAAATACTCACTTTGCTCAACTCATGTTGTTTGCAAAAGCTTGTATCAGCTAGAAAAAACTGCATGAGAAGAAATCCCCCTTTTCAGGAGTGCAGCTGAGTTTCCACTTTTATCAGTCTCTCCAAATTGGGAATCTTCACAGCAACACTTCCCTTGGAATAATCTGATACCTTGTCCCTGGGTCAACATAGTAGGATGGCACTATGGAGGTATTCCACAGTGAATTTTGGGGTTGCAATAGACCAGCAAATGCCACCTTGGGCCCTTTTCTGCTTGGCACCCCAGTATTGATGCTTCATCACCAGGGCTAGCGGTGTCACCCCCAGCCTCAGTCAGGAGCAAGAAGGCCACATGATAGACAGTGATGTGCATCCTCCTCATGGAGTTTTTGCAAGAGGTTGGCGGTCCCACCCAACCTCCTAGGTTGTTTACTGGACCACCTCTGACAGACCTGATGATGCAAGCAGCCACTATTCCCTATCGTTTGATGCCAGTGTGGTTCCTCCTCTCATGCGTGATTTGCCTAAATTTGGACATGTCAGTACTGATGCTGTATACAGGGCTGACTCTGACTGCACGTGCAGTTACTGCAATCACATGTTCAAATAGACATTTAAGCCTCTGAAGAAATATTTGTACTCTCAGATGTGGCTAATGTGTTTATTGAACCAGGTCCAAGCAATGACAGGCATGAGGACACTGCTGAAATAGAAACAGTCCAACCAAGAAGCAGCAATAGGAGTGCAAGTGCTCAACATCTCAGCTAAAGAAGTCAGGAGAAAGAGGGATTTCTTTCTACCTGAGCATTGACATTTCAGATCTGTCTGCTTTATCCCACGATTATGCCTCGCTGATTAAGTGTGTGACATATGGATGCAGATCATGAATACAAGACCCCTACAATGTGAGCATTTGGTCACCCAGCTCATGAGATGCTGACAAAAATCTTTTAAACACAGAAGTTGGTTTCCAGGACTATAATTTTCTGCCTCTGCCCTCCCACGTTGTTCTGTCGTCAGTATAACACAAGCAAAAAAAAAAAAAAAATCTTGAGAGCACTTTATATCACATCCCCCTCTCTGACTCGCTCCTGGGGAATACAGCAGTGTTTTTCCCCAGATCTGCACCTAATGTAACTCTTGATGCAGGGATTATTCTGATTATTTATTATTTGCATTAGGATGATGCCATCTGCCCTTCCCTCCCCTCTTCACTCTCTGTCCCTGCATGATTAGGGATCTATTGTGTTGAGCAAGACGGGTACTGTGTTAAGAAAAGGTTGCTATCCCTGTTTCAAGGAAGGAAAGTGAGGTGGGGAAAATTTCTTGATTTAGATGGAGTTCACTGAAGCACAGTGGATATCATCCTATCCATTTCTGGGGGTTCTGGACAAGCCTTTAATCATAAGCCCGCTCTGTGTAAGACATCACTGTGAGACAGAGATTTAAATTGGCTCCAAAATAGCTGGGTGTCTGCACTGCAGCATCATCGTCTGAAGAGAAGCCATCCCTGGCTGCAGGAGCAGGATGGCCATCCTAGCCTGGTGCTGGTGAACTGAGGTCCTGCAACCCCCTTGTTCAGAGCTGGCTCAATGTGCAGTACTCTGAGGTGCATTAAGCAAATATGAGCACAGATGCCCAGGATAACTTCCAAAAATCACTGAGGAAGCAGTAAAACAACAACAGCAACAACAAAATAATGCTTCCATTCACAAGCCCTTCTTCATGACTGCCCGGTGTATAAGCACAACTGCCTTGCAGGTAACACAGGGTTCAGGATGAATCCAAAAGCAAGATACATGTTTTGCTTTTGTTTCTTCTCACATCTTCTGCCATGTTTAGTGTGCCCTTTATTGTGTCCAAGAATCCAGTTTAGCCAGCAAGTCAGTGAATATCCATTCCCCAGAAAAAAGATAAGCATTGCATTATGATACCAACAATATAACAACTAAACATAAATGTTCCTTAGTGTTCACTTTTAAAATGAAGAACTTTTTATCTAAAAGTTCCTAGGGAAATTTCTAAAGACATCTAGATATTTTAAGGATACTAATAAGTGGCAACTTAAGTTACAAAATAATGCTTATCTTCTTCTGAAGTTAATAGGAATGAAATGCATAACAACTTTTGAAAATCCCCCCTCACATCTGCTGATCTTTAATCTAAGCATCCTGGAAAATCTGTCTTGTGTGCACTTAGAAATGAGATTTCAATATTACCAGTGGCTTACTTGTCTGACACTAGTAGCATAAATATTTTGCTAGCATTACTTTCAACCTCTGATACCCTAGGAGAATGCTAGCAGTAATACCCCCTTTTGTCAAATGGGGATGCTGACTTTCATCTGGTGAGAAGTCCATGAGCTGATCCAGGACTCTCAGAGCACTGCTAGGTACACCCTGCTCTATTTACTAGACTGCTCTTGTTTCACGATCTCCCTGCATGAACCACATTTCTGCTGTTACCAGCACTCACTGCTTAAGTCTGAGTCTGACATTGTTCAAGAAAATGAAGGGAAAGGGCTTTCTCACCCTGATGCTCTTCATGTAACGAGTATGACAATTTATGTGCCTCGGAGACAGAGCAGGATCTACCCAGGCAACAAAAAAAATCTCACAGAAAGCAGATATTTGTCAGATTGTGAGATAAAAGGCTCATCTCCACACACACAGGAACACAGAGCCCAGCAGTGGGGAGGAACCAAAATAACCTAAGGGTTCCCCCCACCCCTCACCCTCAGCTTTAGGTTATTTAACCCTTTAGGTTATATATAAAAAATTAGCCCCAGTCCCTCCCAGAGCTGCCCTGTGAGAGCAGCACCCCACAGGAGCTGCTCTCTGGACCAGTTTGGGATGGAGAGGGATCACTGTTCAGGGACATGTTATGGGATACACTGAACCAGCATTTGGGAATTGAACAGGATCTCTTTGGGGATGTTTAGGGGAGGAAAACAAAGGTGGGAAAAGCAGAGGTCAAGGTGGCTCGGGAGGACCAGCATCAGAAGATTTAGTAAAAAGGGGATAAAAATGGCTGGCTTTGTGTAAAAAAAGAAGAACTGGTCAGCATGCCTGTATGGATCCACTCTGTGTGTGTGTGTGTGTGTGTGTGTGTGTGTGTGTGTGTGTGTGTGTTTGATGGTGTACACAAGGGGTCTGTGCCCCTGGAGCAACTAGAAGGTGGCTGCAGCCTAAGCGCCTCCTGTATCCAGGTGCCAGCAGCTGGTAAGGCTGGGACCCAGGAGCAGTTACCGGGCAGACTGAGTGGCTGAATCCAATTACTGGAGGATCTGTATTTTATATTTATATATGTATATACATACATATATGTGTATTTTGCACTGACAGACTTTCATCCTGATCAGCCAGAGAGGGGGTGAGATGAGGCTTTTGGTGTGGACTGTTAATGTGAGTGCTCTCTGTGTTTGTCTGTGATCTGTGTGGATCTGTATATATATTTATATTATATATATATATGCTGTATACATGTGTATATGTGTGTGTGTCTGCTGTGAATACATGCCCATACTGATTGGATCTGGGGTGTGGAGCTGCAGTAGCCTTGGCTTTGTTAGACTGCTGTCTTTCCCTAGCAATATTCTCAAGCCACAAAAAAATGTAGCAGTGCCATATGCTAACCTGAAACAAATTGCTGCAATAGTGATCTCAGTATTTGGGGTCAGACTTTGGAGAGTTGGAGAGGTAACTTTTTTATAATGCTCTGCTTGATAAGCTTCACCAGCCAGATCTGAGAAAGGGAATGAGAAAAGGAGGTGCTTTTGGTCAGGTCTGCCAGGAAGATGGACAGGGGAGCGTTTCTTTTCAGTTGAATGATTCCAAGCACAATTGCATGGAACAGTTGATGGTGCAAAAGAAAAGATAATAAGAACCTAATGTGGAGGAAATTTTCAGATAGCAACTGTCTTCTCTGTATCTACAGGCAGATATTGCTTGGTGTTTTCATTTTCTGTTACTCCTTACATCCAAGTTGTGATCTATGTTGATAAAGGTGATGAGACAAATAGCAGTTAGGTGCCAAAATTTCTGTGGGTCTAAATCTCTCAGTGGATCTAGCTGTGAAGACCCTGAACACTCACAATTCAAAATGGGGTTAGATTCCTCCAGCTGCAGAGTAATAACTCTTAGAGCCTCTTAAGTCTAAAGTTGGAGACTATAATAAGAACCTTAGTGCAATTGAAGTCTCTTATTTCATATTCCTTTGAATGAAGACAGCCTGGAACTTGGGACATCTCACTTTTTGTTTAAATAGATAGACCTGTTTTATCTTTGAAAGGGGCCTTGACTGAAGGCCATGTGCTGAACTTGAAGACATCAATGATGGCTCAGCTTGTACCTATCAGATTCAGAGGCTTAATTTTGCCTGATTCCTGGATCTCACGAGGATTTATACATAAGTTAACCACCTTGCTTTCAAATTGGGTTGCCCAGGGCATGTTTTCAAAGAAAAAGCATACACACCCAGAGAGTTTATGCTTCCTCTACATTAGTTGAAAGGAGGTGTGGTTTGGATGATGATCTGAGACTACTTTTGGCACCGAACTCCTTCCTTGGGACTGCTGCTGAGATGTACTCATGGGCTACAGAACAATGAGCTTTGCCGGCAGTGTCCATAATTAGAATAGGTTTCATCTCATCTCACTTGTCCCATTTCACTGGGTAGCACTGAGCCTAGAGGCATCTGGAGACACCTGGGCTCCCTCCAATGACAGAGGGAAGCAACAGGGATTCCCTTGTCTACCTACCCAGCATGAACTACTTTCTTCAGAGTTTTGTCTCTCATTTGCCTACGAGAAGGAACCTGGCTGTTTAGCTTAGGCAGTGCTTGACTTCAGGTAACAAAGCAGAAAAGATGGATCTTGCCCTATATATCTCTCCATGAAGCACTGGGCCACTGAATTTGAACCAGAGAAAACTTTGGGAACTGACCACTCATTTCAGAGACGTACTGCATAATCAGCAGACATTCACTAGAGCAATGCAGCTTGTTAATTATGAAGCACTAAACCCACATGTCTGGATTTTGATATCTTGACAATGATGGCAATGTACACTAACAGTCCTGCGACGACGAATGGGGCCATTTGTGCAGTGGGTCCTACCCAAGGCTGCGAGTCACTCAGTGGATCAAAGCCTGACACCTCATATTTATAACAGAGGGCTAGGCGACTCGGGGCTTTGTAAAAAAACAGAGAGTTTTTCAGCCTCTGGCTACCTGCTTTCATCTCACCGCTGTCAGCGGTGACAAAAAGTCAGCACCACATGACAGCTGTTCAGAGACATCCTAATGAGCAGGTGATGTTGGAGGTCCTGGTGGACATCACCCGGGAAAGAGTTGGAGCATGTTGGGTGGCACAAAGAAAGCAGCATTTCCAGAGGAGAAAGGCTCACCGCCGCTTGCCCAGCGCGGTCTGCCCATCCTGAGGACAGAGCTCCCGACAGCATGCATGGCAAACAAAACATCCCCTCGGCTACATTGGCTCACCAGTGAGGCCTAAACCATGTATTCTTCAGGGAGCACAGCAAACCTGGAGCCCATAATTAAAATATGTTAATCTACACTGGGCACTTACCCATGTATAAACACTTCCATTTGGCACCATTTCCCGAACTCTCCTTCTGAGATTTGAGACTGATCTCAGAACCCCATTTCTTTCCCTTTTGACATTGTTTGGCCTTACTTTTTATCCAAAAAGAAAGAAAGAAGGAAAAAAAAATAAAAAAGAAAGAAAAAAAAAAAAAAAAAAAAAAAGGAAAGAAAATTTGGAAAAAAAAAAAAAAAAAAAAGAAAGAAAGAAAGAAAAAGAGAAAAAACTTGTATTTTTCAGAAGCTTTGTAATTCCAGTTCATTTTACTGTGGGTGGGGGAATGCTGTAGCTAAGCTATGTGTTCATTACAGCCAGGGGGAAAAAATGAGGTTGGCTCCCAGTTTTGCTTATGTTGTTAAAAGAGCCTCTGAAGCTGCAGTTCTGGAACAGGTCTCCTCTTTCTTTGAAAGCATGCTGTTTGATAGACTGTCATTTGTCCCCTCCTTTCAGAAGAGCCAGCTGGCAGCTAAGTGCTAAAGCCAGTGACTTGCATGTGTTTTTCTGACATTTAACAAATGGGAACAGCTTGCAAATCTGCATTAACTCACTCTGTCTCACAAATAATCATCGGCTACGCGGTGTAGACATTCGGAACATTAGCGCAAACACAAAAGGGAGCGGGAGGCTGTGGGAAAAACAAGTTGGCAAATAAAAGATGTTTTACTGAGGGACGGATATAGCTTTTTGGTTCAGATGGAGGGTTTGGATATAGATGCTGAAGGTGGGGGGTGGGCAGAGGTATGAGCAACGTGTGGCGAAGGGAACTAATCCTCTCCCTCCAACCGCAGGGGAAGCTATCGGATTTGCACCTGAAATGAGAGCTCCCTTCACCTACCATTCACAAGTGTTTATCGGCTGAGTATTTCCATTTTGCAGCCACTACCTGAGATAGCCTGCGAAAAATAGAGAGAGAGCACCCAGTGCTAAGTTGTTTCCTCACCAGTGCCTCTGTGTGGGAGCTTACGGACATCCCTGAGATTTTCTCTTTGTAAATTAACATAGTGTCTGTAACCAGGATAATGAATACCATGGTATGGTTAAGGTAATACAGCAGCACGGATAACTCAACACATGGTCAGTTCTGAGGTTAAAATACAGCAAGCAAAACATTTATCTTACAGGCTTAGGTCAGAGATTTGGATTTTCACTTGAAAAAGAAATGGATACCTAATTCCTTTAGCCTTTCTGAAAACCATAGCCACAGCTTGTAGAAAGTAAAAGAAAAATACAACTGTTCTTTCATCTCAAACGCTCTTTTTCCCCATTTGGAGGGCTGAAAAAGACATATCCTCTGGTAACGATGTGCACATTTTTGCCTTCTCTAAAAAAAAGCTTTCTTTCTTTGCAGTCTCACATTCTTGTAGATCATGAATGGATGCAAAACACATGCAAAACAAGTGATGAGAAAGTCTCATGTACAGGCCATATTAGTTTGGGGTGATCATCACCCTTTGCAATAGCACCCAGCCAGCATGTAGACTAGACCAAAATGCCTCTGTTGCTCAAGGTAAGTACTGACTCCTGTCCCTGGGTGTCACCTCAGACTGGTGATACCCTCAAAGCAATGATCAGTGAGTTGTGATCGCAAATTTGGTTCCCTCCTAGGGCAGAAGGAAACCATCACAACACTGGCTAAATTGAGTGGATACTGAGGCAGGACATCTGATTTCCAGACAGTACCTGATGGATTTCAGTGCAATTAAAAATTGTTTTGCACATTGGACAGGTAAATACCTGTCTAATACTTTCTAGCAGTGGCAGCTGAAAAGGAAACGTGCCTTGGTAGAATCTGTGAAGCACAATAACATTTCAGAAAACAGCATTCAATATGATCCTGGGATTTGATCTTTCCAGGGGCTTGATCCTGCCAGAAGCCAGACAGCACCTTGCAAAGGCTGTTCTGCTGTTAATCCAGGACCAGACTCTATCCCACTCCCATCTGACACACCCAGGCTCCCCAGACTCTCCAGCACAGGGTGTTATCCTCTCCAGACACGGAGGTGTGTAGGCAAAGCCGTAGTGCATTCATGAAATTATCGACATCTGGACTCTCCTTCCATCAGCAACAAAGCAGACCCATACTTTCCTGGGGTGCCCTCTGCTGTGAGTGCTTCTAGGTGTGCAAAAGCTGTCTCAGAAAGAGCAGCAGAGTATTTCCCCTTGTATTAACATCTGCAGGCATGCCTTTTGTATTTTGGGGTTTAAAAATATAGGATCCTAGTTAAATAAGAGTTTTTGTTGTTACCCAGTTCTGTTCAAACCATCCCACTCACCCCAAACACACAGTCTACAAGAAAAAATCATCTGGTCATTCATATCAGCTACAGGAAGTTCAAGACCATGGATGACAAATTATATGCACCAGCTCTAATTACTCTGTTATCTGTTTTTATGTAAGTACTGGGCAATTTCAGTAAAGCCTTAAGTAGGGAACTCAAGTCACACTTCCTTATCACACGTGCACTGTAGTGTGTTTGCCTTTCTGAAATACAAGAGCTACCATTTCTCCCATAGCATTGACATTTCTTTTCACTATATCCCTCCACCACCTTTTCTGTCTCTTTCCCTCTCCCCCTCACAGCACTTGGCAAGTTTCTCCCTGACAAAATGTCCATCTGTAAAAAATAAACAGAACAATAACACCTTGTAGGCATGATGTAAGTGTTGCTTGGGTTTTATTTTTGTACTTATATTTATATATTTAATTAAATACAGTCCTGGCAGCTTTGTAATTGCTTAAGAGTATTCTAACAAAAGCCTAACTGCTGAAGTGGGCAGAATTGCATGTTCCTTCATTTTTCTTGTTCTCCTTTAGTGTATTCTGTGCAGCGCAGCAATGAGTGTATGATTTACTATTGTCCTGGAACAATCTCTGCAAAACCTTACCTTGGATTCTCCTCCCCACCTCTGATTGTGCACAGACATACATTTTGTGTCTGGAGTGGTCCCCAGGGAAGACTGTGGATCAAATCCATCCCCTGTATAAAATCATTGATGTCAATGAACTTTCACCATCACAGATGAGTTTGGCTCAGGTGAGCAAAGCTTTGCTGCTTTGCAAGAGGGTACAAGACGTATATGAAACAACCCAAAAGGTTTCAGTCCCTTCTAGACTGCAGAGCAGCAGGTTAGACAGACAGATGGAGCAACAGACAGAAACAGATAAGATTTGCTTTAAGAAAAAGAAAAGGTGAATAATTTCATGGCTGAGTGAGGAGCTCTGCAGTTGAGGACCTAATTTTGGAAAGGAATTTCAGAGGCTTAGAAGAAAGCTGAAATTACTACAAAAGAAGTTACCAGCTGGAAGAGAGAACAAAGTGTCCTCAGGCGTTCTTCAGCTGGGTCCATGCTTTAACATGTCCACATTAGAGAACACATATGGCCAATACACACAACCAGCATGTAACTTCTGAAGATGCCTGTAACACATCATTATGAAACACCATAGAGCAAAATGAAAACTGCTCATAAGTTTACTTTTAAACAACCTTGATTCTAGAAAATGAGTATGTCCTCTCCAGCAGCTACTCAGGAATTGCAGGGTAAACCTCACGTTCAAAGATTTCACACACAAACTCATTACCAAAGCCAGGTCATCTGGTGCAAAGCAATTAATTCAAGAGTAAATCTCAGTGATGAGATCAATGCTACAGCTATTTCTGAACTGGTTGTGTGAAAAATATTCCTATAGCTAATAAATAGATTTTGACCTCAGAGAAAGCTTGTCCCAGACACAAGGAGCTCTAATCCAAATTTTTGGATTGGTGACACTTGTTATGACATGCAGAGCTTCATATTTTTCCTTAAAAAAAAGTTAGATCTGGGTAACAAAGCAACTCTACTAACTCTCTGGATGACCTAATACTTTATAACATTTCTAGACCCACCTTTCCAATTTTAATGTCTCTCATGGTTGTATACATAACGATGTAGCAAATTTGTTTGTTTGTTTGTTTTGGGATAATTAGCAATACCAAGCAAATATTTGCCAGTTTTAGAACTCAGCGTCATGGAAAACCTCAGAGACAAATCACTTGAGATACTTTTAGAAATGATCTAGTGCTATTTTTTTAAAGAACAGGAATCAGAATAACCTCTTCATGTACATTAAGCAATGGTATTGATCTGCATACCTCCAGGCGCAGTTTATTGGCAGAAGAGGTCAGGAAGAAGTGCTCCCTGTTGCACAGCAGGGTGTTCGATGGGAGGAGCTCCAGGGAAATATTTGCTATTCCCAATTTCCTGTAAAATCTCATTGACCTCCTCAGCGTTCTTTCTTGCTGGAAAAATTTGTGTGGGGAATATATTTTGGAAATCAGAACTGGCAGAAAGGAGCAGCTGTAATTGAGCTATCTTTTCTGTAGGTCCTGCTCCCTACCTCTTGCATCCTTTTCCTGTGAAAATATAAAAATTGCGAAAGGTCAGAAAGTAACACGTAGGCATTTCTGGGTTTGTGAGCATGTGGTTGCATGCATGTCAAAGAGAGAGACTGGGAGAGGATTTCTGCCCCAGAAGTGTGATTAAAACCAAAGAAGGTTGATAAAGGATCTACTGTAGTAGGATGTATTAAAAAAGAGAGTTATTGTATCTTCTGAACTGATCAAGGTGATAAAGTAACTGATCACAGAGAAGAACTGCTGGAACTGCACCCAATTCTACTGTATGAGTAAACAGAGTCCTGTGGCTCATTCAAGAGGCTATAAATTTGAGCTTACTATTTCAGGTCTATATCTAAAGAGTGACAGAACCTCATATCTCCTGATTCATCCAGAAAGAATGCATCATCTTTTTGTACCAATCTAATCAGGAACACTTTTGCCATGTCCATTTTTCTTTCTAAGTCAAAAAAGTCAGAGAAGAGATTTAGTCTTTTTTTTTTTTTTCTCTCCTTTTTTTTTTTTCCTCCTGGATATGGGGAAAATAAAAACAACCTCTACCTCGCCAAGCCTCAGACATAGGTACCCTGTGTATACATTTCACAGTACAACAGTTCACTTCAACGCTGTACTTTAAGCACCATCTAGTGGTTAAAAATATATTTGCAGGTCTGTCGGAGGATTTTCACATTTAGATTTCGGTATCTTCTGGAGATTATATAGTCTCATCATTTTCTAAAATAAAATAAAAAGAAAAGGAAAAGAAATAGTTTCCCACTTATTAGTGTTCTATTTTTTTAAGAAACAAAACATTTGTGTCTTTTTAACCACTTTGCCTCGGTTCCACCAGAGGAAATGTAATATTTAGCAATTTAGTGAAAAAGGGCTCAAGAAAAATGTAGCTTCACCTCTTTTTTCTTTTTTTTGGATAAAGAAATAATAAATATAAATGCATGATCTTTCTTCTACTTATATTAAGAAAAGAAACAAACAAAACAAAACACACACACAACAAAAGCCACAATATGTTTTTTTTTTCTTTGAGAGCTGAATTCATCGGTCTCCGAATATATATTTGAGATCTGGCCTTCAATTTGAGCCGTTTATTTGAAAGTATTGTTCCATCTCTCTGTCTGTCTTAAATTAATATCTCTCTTTGTGTGTTCCCCTTTCCATATTGCCTACCATCTGTTTTGTTATCACTGAGAGATAATGCCTGGTTCGCTTGTTTGATTAGTTATCTTGCTTTCTATTTCAGTGGACATTGGTTAAATGTACCCACAGCACTCTGCTGCTGATACCAGCAACGTTACACCATAATTAGGTAGAGGTGGCCCCCTCCTTTCCATGAAATCTCTGTGATACTTTTCCAGCAGAAGGCTCCTAACATGAGTTATGTAAGACTTAGCTAGTCACATTTAAATAATAATTTGGGAGAAATTAGATTTTGTATCATCCTAAAATAGGCATTTAAGATAGATTAAATGAAAATGCTGCTGAAGGCTGCTCCTCTGATTACAGAGGCAGCTGACCAGTGCAGATTGGGTGAGGGGCATGATCCGACCACAATTCAGTTCCTCACCATCAACACCAAGCTCTCCCGGGCTGTGCAGGGTGTCTGGGGCCAGGAGAGCATCAAACACCTTTGCAGAAGACCTGTTCTCTTCCTGACCAGCAGCCCACACTAGGGGCACTAACAGCAGGACCTCAAAGAACCTGAAGTCAGACAGCCTGAAGTGAGTCCCGGCATGTCCTTAAGCTGTCCCAACGTGTAGGGGAGGGACATCAGTTCAGACCCTGGGGCCTGGGGACAAGGCTGCTCACAAAAAGCAGGCATTGGGACAGCTGAAATAGGTCCCCGGAGCCACTGGCAGCACTGACTAGCTCTGTGCCAGCTCTAATGACAGTTTAAACACCCACCTGAGCATCAGCATCCCGTGGTATCTAAATTCACGTGTTTCCCTTGTGCACACCATCCCACCTAATGTTTTAGTCAGCTAAAATTTGGCAAGACAAATTCCACCTCGGAAGGTTGCTAATTTCATCCTGTAAGTCTAACTGGCAAGTGATGTGAGAAAAATAAAGACAATAAAACATTTATCATTTTCACACTGCCTCAGCACGGGCTATTACCCTCTCAGAATTTGTCCCCACAAACATTCAATTTGGCGTTTGTCACAAGTGATGGAGCAGGATCCCATAAAGAAGGTCCTGCTGCTGATGGAAAATGTTTCTGTCCCTGGTTCTTGGTCTCTGCTTCTCATTCCCTTTCCCTTGTACTGGAGATTTCCAGCCAGAGCTGTAAGTAGGCATAGTCTGATTCTGGAGATACCAAGAAACTGTGCACAGGAGGAATTCTTACATGACAGTTTAAAAAAGTCAATTAAGTTCCAATTGGGAAAAGCAAGAATCATTTAACTGCTTCCCATTTGACAAAATTTAGATTACCACTTCTCCTGTTAGAATACTGCTCGTGCTGCCTGGATAATATATCATCAATTCCTGCCTAATGTTGAGCTGTGAAGTTTCATCCTAGAAATTCTGTGGGAGACATTTTGACATGAGCACAAGATTTATTGCTGGGCAGCTAGTAGATTTGAAGAGTCTGTGATGACAGATAGTCTTTTTTTTTTTTTTTTTTTTTTCAAATGAGTATAATGACACTGAAGGGAACAGGATCAACCCTAAAGTCCCTGAAGTCTTTTTGTTTTTGTTGTTGTTGTTCTGTATGTGTACCCCCATGCAGATTTCTGAGGACTCCCCATCAGCAGAAACAACAGCATCATTCAGGCTTACGGAGGAAGAAAAATGTATGTTTCTATATTATAAGGCAAATGTATTTCACCCTCAAGAATGGGGGTAGGAGGGTGTGATGAAGCCCTGGGCTTGAGACAACCTAGTAGTTGTCTCCTGTTCTTACACTGGCAGATCCTGCACATCTGCACACTAAAGCACATTTCTGTTACTTTACCCAGAGCGAATAGTTTATTACGTATCATTACCTCCGAACAACAGATAATCAATTTGGATGTGTCCTTATTTACCTGGACAAACACTGGAAGGCTTTGCAATTTAATGGCCTAACTGTTTGTTAGAACAAATAGACCTATTCAATTCCAAGATCACAGTCAATCTGACGGTTTATAGCTGGTTGGTTTCTGCTTTCAAACTGTGAAACCCTGATTTGTTTTCAAGGTGTAAAATTAGCGGTAACATTTTCACGTGCTAGCGGATAAGTCCCTTATTGAAACATATGACTGCACTTGCTCATTGCAGAGTGAAAATAGTCCTGCTCAAACACCCAGCACAAAGCCCGTGGCCCGCCTGAATTTCACGTGGGCCCTGGTGTGATGCCAGGTGTGAACCAGCCCAGACACTGGCTGTCTGCACAAGAGCACATTTCAACTATTAATTTACAGGTTGAAGCAGGAGGCTTCCCATTCATTACTGCATTGTACTATTTGTATACACTCTGTAGAACAGCAATGAGGTGCTTGAACTGCATGCAGCCGTTTAAAAACACAATTCTTCATTTCATCTCTGAAATGATTAGCTGAGGTTTATCTTTCTAACACTGAAAATTGGTGCTAAATAATGTCCCTTTGGTTTGGCATATTTCACCTTATAATAATACCAATGTAAATAAGCACAAGTTTAAAATAAAATAAAATAAAATAAAACAAAATAAAATAAAATAAAATAAAACAAAATAAAATAAAATAAAATAAAATAAAATAAAATAAAATAAAATAAAATAAAATAAAATAAAATAAAATAAAACAAAATAAAATAAAATAAAACAAAGTAATATTTGAACCTAGATCCCTGTCTTTAGATCTCAGAAGCCAGAGGAGTCAGAACAATAAAGGAAAGAAAAGCAAGAAGGTAAATATATATATATATATATTACTGCATTAAAGGGTTGGTTACTTTGTTGTTGTTGTTTTCTTCTGTTTAGTTATGCAAGTGAAGTTTAATCCTCAAAATCAGAGAGCCAAGGTAAACTAAAAACAAACAAACAAACAAACAAAAACCCATCAAAGTGGACCTCAGTGAGAGATTTGAAGATGAAGGAAAGAAAAGTCTGGCAAATGAAACAGGCTGCAGAAATAGCTGCACTAGTGGAAATTATTGGGTCTGTAAGTCTGCTTTCTGGCCACCATGGAATGAGTTACTGTTTCCAGTATAAAAAACAACTCACCCAGAAATATCCCAGCATTAATCTGCTTGAGTGACTTGCTGAGTTTAGGCTGCCAAAGAAGTCACATATTAGACATGCTGGAGCACATATGTGGAGTGCATGTGATAAGGAGGTACTTGGGAATACACAGCAATGTTATACTGGATGTTTCAAAATGCTATTGTGCATCTTCCAGCTCTCTCCATCCAGACGACACCCAGCTATCCAGTTTGTATGCATTTACCTTCATGCTTCTATTATTTTTTTTCTTTCACTTTGATAACTTTTCCTCTTTCCAGGGATTTGCTCCCAAGAGGAAAGATACTTAGACATTCATAGTATTATTTTCCTGCTTCCCCTCACTTCTTTTGGTTTAACAACCCTGTCTCTTTTAATCGCTCCATATGAAATAGGTTCTCTATTCCCCTCTTCATTTTAATAGTCCTGTTCTATTGCTGCATTTTGGATGCGTCTCTCTCTCTTTTTTTTTTTTTTTTTTTTTTGGTCATTAGTGCCTCAAAGATTCTGTCAGAAATCTTTTGTACTTGTCTTATAGTTGCATTACCTTAATAATTCATAGACACATGCAACTTCTAGAAAGTCCAGGTCTTTCCCCATTCTCAGTAAAAAAACTGATGATCTCTCTATTGAAATCAGAAATGGCTGGGTTAAAGTGTCTCATCTTACAGATGGAATCACAGCACTGGTTCAAGCAACTCTGAAGAAAAGATGTATGCCTGACACAATGCTTTGGCATATATATGTGCAGTGAGATCATCTCACCCTTGTCCACATGGATATTTAATAAATATTCACACATATATCATATTGATTGAATATAAATATTAGTGAATTGGGTGCTGCTTAAGAGGTAAGATTCACTAATCTACAGAGAGCATATGCCTTATTAGAGACATCATAAGCACCCCAGGAAGGTGAGAAGCAAAACTGCAGAGAAGACAGAGAAGACAGCTGCCCAGCAGCTCTAGCTCAGACAGAGGCATCCATAAATTTAGAGATGTCTTATTCAACACCCAGTGATACCATTAACATCTCTGTTTAAAGGCTCCACCCCCTCATATTAAAGCTGGTACATGCTGACACTTTGATTTTCCCATCGTGGAGCTTCAAAGCAGTCTGAATAACTGGCGTTTTGCTTACACTTCCGAAGCCTGAGATTTTTTTGTTTTCAGTTCTTGACATAAGTGATCATATTTGTCAATCTTCCCTTGCATTCTCAATTGAAGGCTTTCATCAAATAGAAAGAAAAAAAATCCCACAGTGAAATCTTCTCCTTCTTATTACCATTACCACTAATATTACCATTGTCATTACCAGATGCAGACATAATCTTTAGCTCCTTTTATAAAGACTTTGTGCGTTAGAGTATCTGCAAGTACCATCAGAAGGCTTTTATTGAAGGTCCCGAATAAACTTCCAGAAACATATTAGGACCAGAGTGCTGTGAGGATTTAGATATTGCCAGGGATTCATCTTTAAATTAACTGTGCCTTTATGGCACTAAAATTCTCTTTTTTTATTAGTGACATAGCTTAATTGCTTCACAATCAGGGGAAAAAAAATTAGAAAGGAGAAGAAGAATGAAAAAAGAAGAGTAGCAAATACCTGCACGACTTAGCCACATTAAGCAGCATGGTGCAGAATATAACTTAACAGTCCAGTGAACTGTCAGTGGCAGAAGTAATTGGAAATTGGTGGGATAGTTCTTCATGTGATGGGGATGGGAGTTTTTCATGACTATTTTTAATAGGCAAATAGCTCTCAGGGCAGCTTCATATTCTGTCATTAATTTGTAAAGATCCTTTATAATGTAGAAAAGTTAAGATAGGAAAAAAAAATTCCAATTACATGTTTAATGACTTGGCATTTGTGGTAATGCTATCTAGCACTAATTCACCTGTTAGAAAACAGTCTATCTTTTAGCCCCTGGGGTTAATAGAGTGCAAAAGCCTAGTCTTATCAGAGGGTGGGAGAAAAGTGATTAATTTTTTCCTACAAATAAGAAAGGAAAGCAAGAATGACAAAATTGATTATGAGTTTTTAACTTGCTTTTTGAGCTTAGGCTATTTATTAAATATCTTTGTAAAGAAAGGAACAAACTTCCAAATGCTGGTGTCTGTCTAGCCCTCCCTTTTACAGGGAGGCCAGGGGGACTTCAGTCCCTCTGTACCCACAGGGGTGAGTCATGGGGCTGTAGTTGTGAAGCTACATGCTACATGCTGTAATGGTTTGATCAACCCATAGGTGGATGGATGGATCTGTCCTGTCCTCAGTTGCCCACTCCTAGCTACACTGAAATCAATAGCTGATGCCTTAGTATAACTAAGAGCAGAATTTGTTCCACATCTGCAAAGAAATACAGTTTATGCAAACATCCACATTCATTTACATGTCTGTGCTTATCAGTCACTGCTGTATTAGTGTCTTCCTCTGGATAAAAGGCTAGCAAAGGCATTTGCAATGAACCCTCCCATTTTAAGATGGGAGATTAAGATTAAATATTCTGAAAACTGGACATTGCAACTGACTGCCCTGGTGTGCATTTCTATGCCTACTGAAAGGAGGAGAGACATTTACTGTGTTTATGCAACATCTTCCTTTGCTTAATACCAGACTTATCTGTGTCAAGGCTAAACCAGGATTAGCAACAGAAACACAAAATGATACTAGAATTCATGCTGTTCTGTCTGTTCCATGGAGAACATGGAGATATTGGTAATATCAAAAAACAAACAAACAAACAAAAAACACTGATTATCATCAGTCCAATCTCTAGGAGTTTGACATTAAAGATAAGTGCAGTCTAATGGCTGGAAAACAAACCCAGAAATCAAGGCTTACCTCCTCTGTTCTTAACTCAACTCCTGGTTCATCTGTCAGGAGCTAATGAAGGTTGAATACTGAGCAAGCAGAACACTGAAATCCAGTGATTTCATCTGGAATTCTGTAAACCTGGATTTTCTGAGAAGTCAGACTGTACAACTTGTACCTGATCCCTTTAGGGTCAATTATGTTTTTATCATTAAATTCAGTTGAAGAAAAAAAAATGAACTTTATAATACCAGTACCTCAATATCTCCCATCTGTGGTATGGAAGCAGAAAAACCCACCTGAAAGCTTTAGGATGGGTCTAGTGCTAAGAGAACTAGCATTTGTAGTGTCCCCTCTAGTGGTCTGCTGGTTACAGAGAAAAATATATAAATCTCAACTTAAGTGTGGGATCCACCTCACTTAATATTTTTATAAAAGCAGTATTTAATACACGTAGGTCATCTAGGCTCCTTTCAAAAGTTTGGGAGAAAAACAAACAAACAAACAAACAAACAAAAAACAGATCTGTGAACAGTGGTAAATCCCAGCCTCACAAAATTATTGAAGGTAAATATGATTATATTGCTCTTAAATGTTACTGTCTCCTTCCATTGATTCTCAAGCAAGGTGAGGTTAGCCTAGATGAGACAAAATGACGCATCTTGCTCTAGCAATCTAATTTTGAAGAAATGATCAATCTTTTGTTGATGGCCTGAAGTTTTATTTGGATTCAGATGAGAATGGACTCTCCTGTGAGTAGGACAATGGGTGGGCAAGTGCAGGATGCGACGGAGAGAAGGAGGAAGGGATAGGCAGGCTACATTTTGCCTTTCACTGTACAGGAAAAACACACATTTGTTTGGTTGCTAAAAAAAAAAAAAAAACAAAAACTTGCTATTATTGCTGCTTCATATTGCTGCTTTGGAACAACCTAAAAGAGATGTTCAGCTACTTTAGGAAACAAGGGGTGCAGGTGAAACTACCAGCCCATTCTTACAAAAGAGTCAAACTTGTTTTCCCCAAGTTAGTTGAAAGAGATGTGTCCTCATTCCCATGGCAAGAAACATTTCCTTTAGTGCAGCTGACGAGTTTTTCAAGGTGTTTCTGCACATCTTGTAGGGAAAGCAAATTGTCATCAAAATTGAAAATTCAGAATATGTTTTTTTCCCCCCCTGAAGGTCCTTAGGGTTCTTGAAATGCTAAGTAGAAAACTGAGCTCAATGCATATGGAGGAGATTTTCATATTTTAAAAGACAGACAGTGTCAGCCGGCAGACGCAGCAACTCCAAGAATCTTCAAAAAGGCAGAAGTAGAAAAGTTTACTGCTTGTTCGGCGGACATGTTATTTCAGCCTGTGTTCTGCAGATTGAGAAGCAGATTGCCTAGGGTCAGAGGGTGACCCTGCCCTGCAGCATGAGTATCATTCCTTTTTTTTTTTTTTTTTTTTAAAGTGCAAATTTACATTTGGCTGCAACCTGCCTCCTTAATGATGGATCAGCCTTTTGTGCAGGTATAAGTTCTGATTGATGGGGCACAGGGATAGGAGAGCAGAATGGAGAAAACAAGTTTATAAATTTGACATAAGATTTGAATCGCAGCAGGAACTCTGCCAGTCTCCTTAGGCTTAAAATTGGACTGGCTGGAGATACGTACTGCATGTATGATGTTTCAGCACTTATTGCTTTCATTATATCTTTACTTACTCAGTTAACAGAGCACTGAACTTGCAAAATCTGCCAGACTGTTTTTTTTTTTTTAAAAAAAAAAAAAGAGATTTAAGGGATAGAATGGGGCTCGGAGAGAGAGAAAGACAGAAAGAGAGAAAAAGAGGAAGAAAGAGAAGGAAAGAGAGGAGAGAAGAAGAGAAGGAAAGAATGAAGAAAGAGAAAGAGGGAAAGAAGGAAAGAAGGGAAGAAGGGAAGAAAGAAAGAAGGGAAGAAAGAAAGAAGGGAAGAGAGAATGAGAGAAAGAAAGAGAAAAAGAGAGAAAGAGAGAGAAAGAAAGAGAGAAAGAAACAAAGAGAGAATGAAAGAGCAAGAGAGAGAGAAAGAGAGAAAGAAAGAGAGAAAGAGAGAAAGAAAGAGAAAGAGAGAGAAAGAAAGATAAAGAGAGAAGGGAGGAAGGGAGGAAGGGAGGAAGGGAGGAAGGGAGGAAGGGAGGAAGGGAGGAAGGGAGGAAGGGAGGAAGGGAGGAAGGGAGGAAGGGAGGAAGGGAGGAAGGGAGGAAGGGAGGAAGGGAGGAAGGGAGGAAGGGAGGAAGGAAGGAAGGAAGGAAGGAAGGAAGGAAGGAAGGAAGGAAGGAAGGAAGGAAGGAAGGAAGGAAGGAAGGAAGGAAGGAAGGAAGGAAGGAAGGAAGGAAGGAAAGAGCTAAAGCAAAACAAAACTACTGAGTTGGGTCATCAGCTAGAGAAAATCAGTGTAACTCCAGTGAAATCAATTAAATGATACTGGAGGATCTGGAATGTTTTCTTTTTCTTTCTTTCTTTCTTTCTTTCTTTCTTTCTTTCTTTCTTTCTTTCTTTCTTTCTTTCTTTCTTCCTTTCTTCCTTTCTTCCTTTCTTCCTTTCTTCCTTTCTTCCTTTCTTCCTTTCTTCCTTTCTTCCTTTCTTCCTTTCTTCCTTTCTTTTCGTTCTATCCTTCCTTCCTTCCTTCCTTCCTTCCTTCCTTCCTTCCTTCCTTCCTTCCTTCCTTCCTTCCTTCCTTCCTTCCTTCCTTCCTTCCTTCCTTCCTTCCTTCCTTCCTTCCTTCCCTCCTTCCTTCCCTCCTTCTTTCCTTCTTTCCTTCTTCTTCTTCTGAACAGGCTGTGTTGACATTTTATGTTTCTTATTATTATTCCTTCTCTTTCTTTGTTTTGGGAATTATATGGCTTATTGACTAAATAGCATTAGAAAACTAAAGTTAATGGGCCAAATTCTTCCCTAGTGCTACTTTACTGAGTTAAAGTTATATGGGGATGAATGAGTTTAGGGACTCTTCTAAAGAGAGTTATTGCAGAAGATGATTCTATAATAAAAAGGAAGTCCATGGCTTTGTTGTCATTTAAATGGAAATTAAATGTTGCAAGAAGCTTCATGCTTTCAGCTCCAACCGATGGGACAAAACCTGAGGGTGCAGAGCACAAAATGGTAAAATCATATCTCCTTTTAATGGATTAGAACAAATCCTTTAATAATATCAGGAATGTACTTAATAATACTCCTTTTCATGTCTACCTAGAGCACGGACTTCTATGGCTGACCAGAATGGCCATTTTCTCTTCTCTACAATGTCTACATCAATGCCAATAGAAAGAGGGGTCGCAGACAGATATGACACTGGTCCTAGAAGCAAAGTGACACTATAAGGATCTGACTCCTTAAAACTGCAGTAATGCAGCACCAGTCTGCATTGAGACCAGTGAAAACAGATTCTCATTGGTGAGAAGAAAAATAGAAGAAGGTTCCTAACCAGAAGTGTTCTGGGACAACCTTCTCATGGGTGAGCTGAAACACTTTTTGTGTGTAAAGTGGAACTTGATGTGACAGATTTGAACAGTTGTGACTGGTAATAGTAAAAGATGGGACTGAACATGTGAAGAGATTCTTGCAAGTCCCAAGTTTCTCTAAGCATAAGGAATGTTGCTGTTGTGCTTGGGAAGAAGGTTGAGAAAACAAGAATTGGAACTGAAAGCTCATTTACTGTCAGTGTCACTGAGTAGAGGGCTAGCACACACTAATGTTTAAGTGCTAAATCCAGTAATATAGAAGCACGGTAGAAATGCAGAAGGGTAGATGATTTTGTTCTCAAAGAATGCAAACCTAAATCTAACAGTCTTTACTTACGGAAAGATATATAATCAGCTGGAAAGTGCATTTGTTAAGTAAAACATCATTCCATAAACCTAAGTTACTGGTGCTCTGTTTTCAAATAAAGCTTTATGCATGGCTTTGTGCTATGTGATGAGAATCCACAGAATCACCCTTGTGAGGGCCTCAGCTCTCTACAGAAGCATATGCTGTTGGCCAGACACTCTGATAGGCTTTGGATGTTCACTCCCTGCTCTATATGTTCTAGATCTAAAGTATTATTAGCACATTAAAGGAGCACTTTTGTTCCAAGGCTACAATTGTGAGAAGGGTAATTTTTTCTGGACCAAAATGATGCTCCAATAAGTATCTCTGATAATGATACTTGTTTTGTAACACTTAACTATTTTTCTACATGGATATTTACAATTCTTAAATATCTACAGTGTATGAATTGATGGCACTTTCATGCACCTATAAATAAACATATAACATACATTTGAGGAAAGGAAAGGTCTTTTCTTAAACCTGCTTCTTATCCGTTTTTAAAGGACATATGATAATCACTCCCGTGTTCCCAAAGACCTGCCCATCATTGTGGTTTTCAAACAGCAGAAATTCTCTTAGTTGTATATTCAGTATGTAAAGTCTTTCTCAGGATATTACTAGAGGGAAAAAGGCTGTTGCCTATTCAGTTTTGTTACAGTTCATTAGTGACTGAAAGTCATTACCATCTGACTGATGTATAAAGGGTTATATATAGTTTTCAGTCCTGTTTCTAGTGGACAGATGTCCACACAGAAAGAAAGAAATACAGCAAGTCTGTCAACTCAGCTACCTTCAGCAACTTTGCTGAAAGTCTTTGCCAAGAATGTGAGACCTGGCTGAACACCCGAAATGATCAATTACCCTGCTTATCATGGTAGTCCCACTAGCAGAAGATAGATGGCATATGAGGAAGCATGCTGTTCTCTTGCAGATGGTATGTATTTCTTACCAGGACTGAGAGATGACATATTTATCTGCGACTATCAATAGAATATGGACTGCAAGTGACACTTTTGCTTCAAAGCAAGGAAATAGCTCCATTCCCTCCAAAGAGCATCATGTCAGCAGCAGCGCTCTCTACTGCTCCCATTGTTTTCTTGATGCTTCACATCATCAGGCCTCGGGGACCTCTCAGGGAAACATCAAACTGAGAAACAGAAAAACAAAGGAGGAACATTTTAATGCATGAGCAAAGTAATGAAGAGCGCCCATGGTTTTGCATCGCTTACTACAGGTTTTCCAGTGACAGGAAAGACACAGCAGCAGTAGGTAACTAAATCTAGGCATCACTAGACAGTTCCTTATACTCTTCATGAGAGAAACAGAATAGGTTTCTCTTTGTTTACCTTTATTCAAAAAATTTGTAGATGCTTCCATGCATAAATTGGTGTTTCAAGACAAAAGCACTTGGGTAAACCTGGCTGTTGCAGAAAGCCAGGGCCTGTCCCACCACCCTGGCCAGTGAGCAGGCCAGGCCAGAGGGCAGCCAGAGCAGCCACAGGCATCAGGCACCCCCACTGGGATGGGCCAAGGCCAGGCCAAGACACCAGTCCATGAGTGTGACCTCATTTAATGAAGCCCATGGCCCAGCCATGGACAAGCCAACATCTACAAAGGGGTGTCCTGGGCAGGGGAAACTGGTGACCGTTAAGGCCTTTTTGTCCCTCAGGCCTATAGTTTCACCAGAGTTTTAGAAGTGATTGATGCTGTTTTCTGTTGGCATGATGAAAGTCAGAGTTTGCTACACATTGTGCTTAGGACACTGAAAATCTTGATCCTCCAGTTTACCTCCAGAACTTGACCATGCTATCACTTATATGCATATATACATTTCCCTGAACAATATATATGTTCATGTGGAAACCCCAATAGAATTGCCAGGATAGTTTGCTTATGGATGTGCCATGTTTGATACCCAGCGTTTGGAAAAATCCTACACTATTGTAGTAGGACACAAACACTTAAATACCACAATATTTCTTCATGCCATGCCCTAGATGTCATGCTATAAAAACAACCTTCCTGTATGCTGCAAAACAGTCCTTACACTACATTAGGCACTTTGACCTGAAAAAACACATACAGAAATAATTATGTCTTTTGGCCACAAGAGTGGCCATCAAAACCTAGAGAGACAGGCCAAATATTATTGCATTTGGGATACAGATGGTCCAGTCTGCAGGGGTCAGATCAAGATAGGGTAGATATGAGCCACATGTGCTAGCTGACACAAAGGCAACAGCCTACAGTAACTGTTTTCAGCAGCACAGACATTGCCATCAAAGCTGAGAGCCCTGAAGGATCCACAAAAGTAGCAGCAGAATGTAAATGGGATAATGTCCTTATCTAGCTCTGCATCTGCTCAATATCAAATGGATATATTCAGCTTTACTGTGTTACCCCAGTTGTAGCAGTATATATAGACACTGTAGACACTGCACCAGCTTATCACAGAATCACAGAATTTCTAGGTTGGAAGAGACCTCAAGATCATCGAGTCCAACCTCTAACCTAACACTAACAGTCCCCACTAAACCATATCCCTAAGCTCTACATCTAAACGTCTTTTGAAGACTTCCAGGGATGGTGACTCCACCACCTCCCTGGGCAGCCCGTTCCAGTGCCTAACAACCCTTTCAGTAAAGAAATTCTTCCTAACATCTAACCTAAAACTCCCCTGGCGAGATACATGTATGTCATCTCTGGCAAGCTATGTTTCAGTGGTGTAGAGAGTGATGCACAGATATGCATGGTATGTTCATTTCTGCATCTTTATAGTCTTTGAAGATCCTTCAAGATGAAAAATACTCTTTCTGTCAGCCTCTATGTCATAATCCCCATCACAGCAGTATTTGAGATCTTCTAAATGTAAGGTTATTAATATGAGAAAGTAGTATAAAATGACATTTTTGATTGAAATTGCATCTTTCCACAATTTTACTGTCAAAAATGTCTTTCCTAAACATTTTTGTCTTCTCTTGCCTCCCACAGACCTAATTTACTTACTTACTTAGACACACCAGGATCTGAGAAAACTGGGTAATACACCACTTTGAAAACTTTTTTTAAAACACATGCCAGTTTCAGAGGTCTTCTATATTTTTCCCTATTTCTAAGAAACAAACAAAACTTGAATAATGACCTAAAAATGTTTCTGTAACGGTGAAATCGATGGTGGGATTATTTAACTGATATTACTAATCCAGTTAATTGAAAATGGATCCAATTTTTTTAATGTTAGTTTAATATAATCTGTTTAAAGGAATTTGTTAATTTAATTGAGTTTAAATTATGTTTTTCACTCATGACACACACCAGCTTGGCAGTGCTGGAAAGCAAAGGCTTCGTTTTAGTGATACATGGTTTTGGGCTGCAGCCTTCTCCAATTTGCTAGATATTTTGGAGAAAAAGTTAACAACAAACAAACAAACAAACAAAAATAAAACTCCTGGTTACCCTCTCTGAGGGGAAGAAAAAAAAAAAAAAAAAGGTGTTGAGGTGAAATGGCCCTTTTTCCTTAAAGAGGCCTCCTTCGCTTTGCAGTTAACTAGAGAAAGGACAGGACTAGTTGATGAATGCCCTTCCATACCTTCTAGCTAATGGTTCTTGTTGTGAAAATAGAGTAGAACATGCTGGTGGTTTTTTGTTTGTTTGTTTTTGTTTTGTTTTATTTTGTAGTATGAGCAGCACAGACTAGGAGAGTTCACCTGTCTTGATGCTCCCTCAGTGCTAGTGCTGCTGTGTGCCATCACTCCAGTCAGCTACACCAAAATAGCACTTTTATACTTGCATTCAGCAGTTTTGAGAAGTTTGGAGTGTCTGTGATCAGAAAACACCAACCTCCTCTCTAATCACCTACTTGCTGCTCTGCCTAGATAGAAAGAATTGGCATACAATAGTAATGACACACATATTTATGTTGCTTGAAGTACCTGCAATCCTTATAACCCTCAAAATACTAAGAATTTTTCTACAACCATATTTTTATTACAAAACATAAGTTCTGTGTGATTTTTGGTTGGCTGTAAGGCTCATTTATAGAGTCATTCTGCAAATATATTTTTGTTGTTGCTGTTAGGTGATGACTGCTAATCAACTACAGATTCTAAAAAAAAAAAAAGATGAAGTGTAGTAAGACTCATGATAAAATCATTACAGTATATACAGCCTTCAACCTGCAATTTCCGCACCTTGGCTGGTACTGCTTTGTTGTTTTGTGGGAGAATACAACTGCCATTTTTGCTTGGCCTTCTTCAGAGGTGTCAGTAATCTCAAATAAAAAGGATTGACTATAGAATTAAATAGCATGTGACAGCTGCTAGAAATGCACATGTACACCATGCAGATCATCCCTTTCCTCCATGAGAAAGCATTATCTCTGGGGGCACAGAAGGGTTTCAGTCAGGACAGACTTTGTTGTAACTGCCTCAGCTGTACTGCAGCACGGAGAATAACAACCAGAGGGAGAGAGAAGGGGGAAAATGCAGGTGTTGCTGGGGACTCCTGCTAGAAAATGGGGCAGGAGTCACCTCCTTGAAGCCCTCAGTCTCAGCTGCAGCATGCCCTGGCCCTGCGCTCTCTGCACAGGCGGCCATCTCGCCTCCAGCTGCGGGTAACGTAGGTGAAGGAGCCGCCATCTTGCGCGCCGTACACCTGGGGGCAGCCATGTTGGTGAGCACGCTGTGGGCGCAGCCATCTTAGGTCCGCCCCCTCGGCAGGGGCAGGGGCAGGCCGGCGGCCATCTTAGAGAAGGGCAGTTGTGAAGGGAAGGGGTGTCCGTGCTCCTTCCTCCCTTAACTAAGATGTCGGCGCCGCTCGGCCCCGCCGGCCGTTACGCTGCAGGGCTAGGGCGCCGCTGAGGCGGCAAGCGGGCGGCGGCGGCGGCAACATCATCATCATCAGCAGCAGCAGCCGCCATGGGCGAGGCTGAGAAGCTTTATTATGTGTATAGCTGTGACCTTGACATCAACGTGCAGCTGAAGATGTGAGTGAGAGGGGCACGGACTTCAGCCTCCGCCAGCTCCGGGGGTGGCTGAGGAGGGGCCCGGCCGTGCTGGCGGCTGGGGAGTGCAGCTGGGAACCCCGGGCATCCCGCAGCGGTGCTTTTTGGGGGGCTCCGGGGCCGGGTCGGTGCTGCTGTGCCCTCCCCACTCTGGGGGCTATGAGCTCCCCTGCAGCCCAGCAGCTTGGTTTTGCCCCGGCCGCGTTAGAAGCGCTCGCGGCCTCAAGTTATGTGGGGCAGGGCAGTGCTGTAAGGCACAGGTTGACTGAGCTGAGTCCTCATGCCTCTGATAACCTGTCACCTGCCGGTGTTGCAGCTCCTCAGTGATAAAGGCAGGAGATAATCTGAAGACACTTCTTTCGCCTACTTGTTTGCATGCTTCTTTAAAAGCACGTTGCTGTTAGGCTCTCTATTACAGGCAGAGATACAGCTTCTAAGTACGTGCTTAGCTGGTTATATGCAAGCACTCCTGTTTAACCTAGTGTTTGCACGTACTGATGTATTTTCTGGTTCATATTTTATTACAGTTCCTTTTCCTGCATCACAGGGACGCTTAAATTCTTGTAGAGTAAATGTGGGTGATTCTGAAATGCATACCTAATGTAGTTACATTGGGGTATACTTCTCTTTTGTGAAAAACTGACTTGAGGAAGCTTAATTAAGGCCTAAATAGTTTCATCTGAATAGAAAATAGGAACTAAAGTGAGATGCACGTGTCCTCTTTGCTAATTGGTACTGCCTATCAAAAACTCTGATTTTGTTTGTGCATCAAAGTGTGTGTCTTCCTGGAATGTACTGTGCTTGTTTCTTGCAAGAAACTTGTTTATCTACTCTGAATATTTTATGGTACTGAAAGATTATTGTTTCCTGGAAGATACATCTTACTCATTTCCACACCAACACCAAAATTGTAATAATTTGGTGTGAATAGTTTGCTTAGCTGACCTTTGATTTGTTAGTGAATGGGTTAGAAGTGAATGGCATCCAAAGTCAGTCATACACTTCAGATTTCATATGGCTTTAAAATAAGGTTTGCTCTTTTTTCTAAGTTGTACTTGGAGCAAGTTTATGCTGATACTTACTGATGTAATTTTCATTTTGGATGATAGCAGTATATATCATCTCACCACCCTCTGAGTGAAGAATTTCCTCCTAACATCTAACCAAACTCTCCTCCCTTTGAGTCTAAAGCCATTTCCCCTTGTCCTGTCATTGTCTGCATGAGTAAAAAGTTGCTCTCCATTTCTTTTATAAGCCCCTTTTAAGTATTGGAAGGCTGCAAGGAGGTCTCCCTGGAGCCTTCTCTTCTTCAGGGTGAACAAATGTAGAGTTTCTCTCAGGTATTTAGATTTCACTGCTTGCTAGTAATTCAGCCCCAAATATAGCTGCCGTACTGAGTAGTCTAAATATACCTTATGGAAATACAGTAGAATTTTTAGCATGCACAAAGTAAACTGCGGTTTATTTCTTTTTTTCCTCTTTCTCTTACCTCCTTTTTTCTATAGAGGAAGTCTAGAGGGAAAAAGAGAACAGAAGAGTTACAAAGCTCTCTTGGAAGACCCCATGCTGAAGTTCTCAGGACTGTACCAAGAAACTTGCTCTGATTTGTATGTAACTTGTCAGGTGTTTGCAGAAGGGAAGCCTCTTGCTCTTCCAGTTAGAACTTCCTATAAAGCTTTTAGCACTAGATGGAAGTAAGTGACTGCCTTTTGTTTCATATATCTTAGTTACTGGGACATCATGTTCTATAAGTAATTTTGCGGGTTTTGTTTGTCAGAAAAAAAAATATTTTTTTTGTCTTTTTCAAGTAACTTATGTTTCAAGTCTCTATATAGTTATTAGCTGTTACCCTGACAACAAAAGCAATTTTTTTTTGTGCGTAATGGGTAAGAAAAAATTAAGTTGTGTGTTTGGGCATGGTTCACTAATGTAATAACTTTCTTGAGGCCTGGACTAGCACACTCTATTCTGTTTACTGGATAGACTGATCTTGGGCACTTAGCTGTAAAGTTCAGGAACTTTTGCTTTGATTGATGGCCTTTTAATCATACATGAACGTAGTGACTCAAGACAACACTTAAGTGTTTGAATAACTAAAGCCCATGGGTAAATTGTCAGTCTGTCATTAGAAGTTCATAGTCTGAGGAGAACTTGTATTCTGTAAACTACTGTAGGGTAACTTGAATTCTGAGGTTTTTTGACTAATAAAAACTGTTTCTCTGCAGCTGGAATGAATGGCTGAAACTTCCTGTGAAGTATCCAGACTTACCTCGCAATGCACAGGTGGCTCTAACCATCTGGGATGTATATGGGCCTGGTAAAGCAGTTCCTGTGGGAGGAACAACAGTCTCACTCTTTGGGAAATATGGGTAAAATATATATATGCTTTATATATGTATCTATGTGTGTGTGTATAAAATCAGATTTACTCTATTCCTTCCTCCTTCCCTCCACTGTAGCTTCATATGTGCTATAGTTTTGAAAAAATAGTTTCTCATGTAAAAAGCCAAAGCTTAGGCTTTTTAAAAATACCATTTTGTATATATTTTTAATGAATTAATTCCAGTTCTGATTACTTGACATAATTTGTTTCATTGCCTTATGATTTGTCTGTTAATGCAGCTGTTAATTATCTATAAGAAACAACATGCAATGCAGGAAATAGGGAATTTTCAAAATTAATAATTTCGTAGAGAGCAAGGTCAGTACGTTTGCAGATAATATGCAGCTGGAAAGGATTAAAAGTACACTGGGAAGTGGCAGGGCACCAGAAGGATTTCAACTAAGTACAAAGGAGACTGAAAAATATAGGATGCAGTTTAAGGATACTGTGTGCAATTGATATCAATTAAGGATACATTGTGTAATTAATTGTATTCAAATCCAGAGTAGAGAAAACAGAGAGTACCTACGAAGAAAACTGGGAAAAAATGGGTTTTAGAGTGTATCTTTAATTTACACGATTCATTCATGATGTTGTGAAATATGCAACAATATTAAATATATAAACAGTTCACAAGTATGCACATCAGGGACAAGGTTATATCCTTCTGCTTCTTATTTTTCTCCTCTGTGGGAATGTGTCCAGTTCTATGTAATTTCAGACAAGTTTCTGGCAGCTGGGAGCCCAAGGGAGTCCATATCACTGGACATCTAGGAAATAGGTGTAATGGAGGAGGAGTAAGGACAGGTGGGGCTGAAGAAAAGTCTGGGAACACGTTGCTTCTGTGTAGGTAGTGTTGGAAAAGGGGTAGAAGTAGCCTTTGTGTCTTGTGCGTGGGTAAGGAGTAATGAGGCTAAGCTGAGCAAGGGCAAGTTTAGGTTGGCGATAGGAAATGGTCGGTACTAAGAAATCTGTCCTAGTGGTATTGAATGTAGAAAATCTCTGTAGAGGGAGGTTGCATCTCTGTCATTCAAGATTTTCCTTTGACAAAAAAATTGACATTGTCTTAGGGCAGAAAATTAAACTGGATCAATTGGACTGTGGCCTGAAGATTGCTGGTAGTTTTTTAAAATATTAAAGCGTAATTCCTGAAAAAGATAGTATTTTATAAATTAAATTTATTTCCAGAGTGTGGGGGATGGACAGAAATAACTATTTCATTTTTTTTTATTGGATTGTAATTGGAAACCCCTGCAGTAGTATTCAACAATGTGTGAATTTAAGGTGAGATGGTCCTTCTAGTCAGTGTTTCTTAATAATTTTTAATCTATGATGATTCAAAGTTGTATATCCCTGAAGATGTTCGTCAGTTTATGACCTCTTATTTAAAAAATATTGCACCCGATTTGTTGGGGCACCTTTTATAGGTGAATTGGTACAAATATGCAAGGGAAACAGGGTTTTGAATAGAAGAGGTGTGGTGAATTTCCATGCAAAGTTCTGCTCACTGCACAATTTCAATTATCAATTCAATTTCAGGCATAGATGGAGAAAATGGTATGGTGAGGGTTGTGTTGTGTTTTTTTCTTTCAGCTGAGAAAGCTGCTTTTTATCAGTTGACCTTCAGATGAAACTTACATTTTATAGTTTAATTTTTTTAGGTGGACCTAAAGTCAATATTGTAATTTGCAAGTCAAGAGGAATTCTTTCTGCTTCATTACAAATAATAAAACTATGAAGGTCAGGCTCTCTCTTCAGTTCAGGTTTGTACCACCCCATTGACTTTGGGAATTATCCATTTTTCTTCCACTTGCCAAATAAGTTATCTCAGATTTACTCATTTTCTTTCAAACTTCATGTGCCAATAAAAATGAAGGCCACAGAGGGGATAAGGTGCTAGGCACTTCTACAGTTCAGTTAACTTACGCATGGTAATACATGTTTGTAGGTTTGGCAGAGGAATCCTAATCATTTTTGTGCAGCTGCCACTGTACTTTGATTCCTGACAGCTGTGTTTTCAATTTGCTGAAGTGATCCCACATTTTTCCTTGCAGTATGTTTCGTCAAGGAATGCATGATCTGAAAGTCTGGCCCAACGTAGAAGCTGATGGCTCAGAGCCCACCAGAACTCCTGGGAGAACCAGCAGCACAGTTTCTGAGGATCAAATGAGCCGCTTGGCAAAGGTAGTAGAATAGCAACCTTTAAGATGTACGTGGAAAGTTTGAACTATCATTGGAGCAAAATTAGACTATAATAAAGATAAACTTCTTGTGTTGTTTTCTCACATGAAAATTACCTTACTTTGATTTAGGTATTTTATAGGGTTTACACAGATGGATAAAGTCCCTTGCTACAAGGATTCCTTAAATTAACACATAAATACATTGAACAGCATAAGAAACTTGTGATATATGTAGCATTCTGTTGTAGCAACTTAAAATCCTTATTCTTTGTGAAAAAATGAAAATATCAATGCACCTTGAAAATGCTCAGAAACAGAACTCTATCCAGTTGAAGAGGAGTAGTTCCTGAGAGTAGCTTGTGAGGACACTAAAGTTTCCTTCAGTAGCTGTCCTTTGGATTTAGGGCTGTCTGGTGTACTGTTCAGGCATGTTATGATGTACCTCTGCATTAGGAGAAAAAAAAAAAAAAGGTAGACCTGCAAAAATTAACCACAGTAATTTAAGATCACGCATATGTGTGCATATTAATATTTCTATTCACAGCTTGTTGGCAAACTCTATTTTTGCCATCAAAGCTATCTCTGGAATTCATAATGTTAGCTCTTGAACTTTACTAGCTGATCTCTCATTCTTCAGGTGAACTTACCTCAAGCTTGCCAGATGTCTCAGCCCTTCTTATTTAGTGTATGTACTTGCATCTTAATCTTGGCTGCCTAGTTTTCATCCTCGCCTTTGTTCAGCTCCAGGTGAAAGAAAGGTCCAGTGCCATAAATACATCAATTTGTCATCTAGAGTTCTGTCACAGAAATAAACTTTGATTTACAGTCTAATTAGTCTTGCTCACCTTGAATTTATAATGGAGAACTCATAAATGTTTTCTGACTTGTAGGTAGTAGGTCACTATCATGAAGAAGGTTTGTTTGTTTCAACAGTGGCTTTACAAGAACACTGAGATGCAAACATTTTTCTTCGATACAGAAGTGATGTAATTCGGTAACTTAATAGTGATTTTTTGTTGCGAGTTCCTATTAAAATTGTATAGTATTCTAAAGAAAGCATGGGATGTGCAAACCTGCTTTATTCAGTACAAGCATACCTTTCTTGGAAAGAACAACTGTAGGCTTTGGTTTGGAAAGAGGAGTAGGAAAATATGCCAGGAGGCTTTTATATACCTGACAGAGGACAAACTTACCTTTGTGTTGGGTTAGTGTAGTTGTATATTCCTGTTCTGCTTAAGTGCATCTACTCCAAGCTTTCTACCAGCCATGGTGTCCCACTTCTTGATCCTAGCAGAATAAATCCCATCTAGCCCATGGAAGCTCTGTAGACAGACACTGAGTATCCGGACTGTTTTTGTAGTGTGTTGCATGGTTATGTGATGGAGGTGATGGGTCTCTGAAAAAGGTATTAATGTAGATCTTCATTTTCATGTTAGTTTTGTTGCAAATGTGATCACACCCTATCAGCGCTTTTCTTCCCCATCACTCCTTTCTGCTCCCTACTCAAGAAACACAAAGAACTAGGTATTGCAATCTCAAAATACATGGGTCTGTTCTAGCCTGTTCTTTTGCAGATGGGAAATGAGGGCCCAAAGCATTTCAAGAAGAGGGGATTCTTTCACATCCCAAATAAGTGTTCTAATGAATAGCTGCTAACATAGCTGACACCATCTTCTCTTTTGAAAGCTGTTTTTTCAAGATACTAATTTCTGAAAGATATTACTGTTTTCTTCACTGGTATTTTGTTGTGTTCCTTTGTAAAGGCATTTTATCCATAGATGCTGCTGGCTAGCAAAGCAAATAGGGTTTCTGAGTAGTGTCTGTGAGCTTTCATCTGTATAGCTGTTTCCATAGCAGACTAGGTTCTTGTGGTGTGTCGTTCCTAAATAGCCATTGTTTGAATACAGCCAGTTTCAGATTTTCCTTTGGCTCATCAGTTGCTAGATGCCTATTAATGCTACTGTGTGTAAAGGTGTCCATGCAAACTGAAACACAGAACTTTTTTAAAATGTAAGTGTGGTTAAACACTGTTATAGCAGATTGCTGGGAAAGGTTTTGGAGTCCTTGTCCGTGTGTAGTTAAAACCTGACTGCACAATGTCCTGTGCAATGTGCAGTAACCCTGCTTTGAGACTAGGTAATTTCCAGAGTCCTTCCAACAGCATTCTTTGGCTTCTAAATAGAAGTCTGTGGCAGGTGAGGGTGTGCTGAGCAAAGCAAGGAGGTGGAATATTGGGGACATGCTGCTTTCCTTCTGAGTGGCAGCTTCTGTGTACCTTGGGAAATAGCAACTAAGCAGAGACCTTTCCCGTCCAGATACTATTGGGCTTTCTGATAGGCTGCTTTCAGATGCCTAGAAAGAAAAGGAGAACAAACTCTGATTTGCTGTAAGTCTTCATTGACCTTTTTCAATGTGTAAGTTGCAATCTGAGACCTTGCTTTTGTAAGGCTTATAAAGGCAGAATTACTCAGTTGGGATAATTTCTCAAATACCTCCTTTTTGTATTTGACCTGGTAAGTTATGCTGTATGAAAATCAGTAACTCAGTCAAGTGTTTTTATTATGTGACTGCTTAAAAAATAGGTTACTGTTTTAATGTTTCACACATTCAAAGATCATGTGCTTGTTGAGTGGTTTTGATATTTTGCCATGATATTTTGAGATATTAGAAGTATTGCTATGGCACAGCTTAACTGTTTATGAGGAACTGCTGTGTGTATAATTTACAGGCTTTTTTCTAGTTTTTTTCCCCTCATATCCTATGTTAATGTATCTGTAAAATTGAGTTTGATATTCTTTTTCTTACTTGAAACAATTTAAATGTTATCATTGTGGTTTTGTATGCAGCTCACGAAGTCTCATCGGCAAGGCCACATGGTGAAAGTGGACTGGCTGGACAGGCTGACCTTTAGAGAAATAGAAATGATAAATGAGGTAGGTCATCCTCGATCAGATTTGCAATTTTCTTTTTGAATCTTGCTAATGTGGAACTTTCACATGCATGGGAAACTAACTTGTCCTATTTTTCTTCAGTCACTGATGTATACAATCAAAGGAAAAATAATTCTTTAAGCTTCCCATCTGGACTTGACTTGGGCAATTATGGGAATAGAAAGCTCTATTATCAACTTTTAAGTGACTTGTATTTATTAATAATTTGGTATAGCTTGGAGCAAATGTTGTTAGATATAACTGAATAACCTCTAGGACTTAGATCATGATGGGAAGCTTTTTGGCCATATAGACTTTCTTTGGCTTCAGACCTGTTCAGCTTTATTGGTTTTGATTTTTGAGTGTTGAGGAAAAACATAAGATTTGAGTGAATTAAACAAACTCACAAACCACAACCTAACACCTGTATGAGGTGTTAAGCCTCACTGAGAAAAATGCAGACTTACTTATCTTGCACAACAGAACTCCTTTGTATTCTGTTTTGTATTCTGAGATTTTTTTTTTAATCTTACTTTAATTAGAGCTAATTAGAGGTCTGGGATTTTATGTTTATATTTGTGTTTTAATAACCCCTCAAGTCTTTTTGAGAACTCAGCCTATCCTGTGTTGGAAATGGATATTTTTGTCGTCTTCCTGGTTTTTATAAAACTACATAAAATTCAACATCTCTGAGTCCTAGAGCTGTGTCTTAAATGCAAAATTGCATTGTTTCTGCTGTCAAGTTGAATCCGTTACGAACGCATGAAATGAGCTTGAGTTGCTTGCTATCAAAAGGCTTGATTTTTTTATTAAATGTTCCTGATAGTGGTTTTATGTATAACTTCTTTGTTACCCATCTGGATTTCAAAAATCTTAAAATTCTAAACACTTTTACTAATAAATCATTTAAAAAACACATACACAAGCAAATCTTCCTCTGAAAGTCTAAAAGCTGCAAGTCTAATTTTGGTCCAGGCTTAATTTGTCTCTTTCATTGTTTCATCTAAAGCAGTGATTTTTCATGTCTTCTGGGTTTTGACTGATGTGCATAATTACATGTAATCATTTAAAAGAAAAGTCAACTGGTTATTCTTCATTGCTTCTTTGCAGGCTTTTGAATCATAATTGCAAACTACTGATTAAAACAATATGATTTTGTTACATGTGGATGTTTGTTGTTAGTTGGCAATGTAAGTTAAAGAAGAATGTCAGGAAAAAGGTCTCAAGTAGTGCTATGAAATGATTAACTGAATAATTGCTTCAACGACTGATAATCTAATTAATCAGTTACAGCACAAAGGAAGTAGAGTAATTGCTGTACTGTGAATGCTAAAGATCGATGCTCTTTAATATGTGATACACATCTGGTGGTTCTCTTCTCAGAGGGAAAAACGAAGTTCTAATTTTATGTACCTGATGATTGAATTCCGTTGTGTCAAGTGTGATGATAAAGAATACGGAATAGTTTACTACGAAAAGGTATGTGCCTTGCAGACTTTATGGTCTTCTTTAAAAAGCAGTGTGTGCATCTGAAATAGATATTTTTTTCTGCTGAGGTGAAATATTCTGCTGCAGGATAGTAGCAGGCAGCTGTCAGTAGCAGCTGTTTATGTACATACAAATCAAATGGTATGGATGCAATGAAATTACAGAAGTCATTCATTCATGTAACAGTTCAAGATTATAGAATTTTTAAGTGAGTGATTAAAAACTTTTTTGATATATTGTTCCTCCAGTCACCCAATGGTACTTTTAGAGTAGCTGTATATAAAATTGTCTCATTAAGAAGAAGTGTACCTGTATTGATTTGTGATTTTATAAAATATAAGCTTTTAAAACTTTGCACAGGTGCACAGCTTGTGAACGTCCTCTAAAATCAACAACTATAAGTTTATACTTCGATGTTGAAAATGTTATGAAAATTAATTTAGGAGAAGACTCTTGATCAGAGTGTCTTCCATCTTTTCTTCCTGTTTACAGGAAACATATCTCCAAAGCAATATATGAAGCTAGTAACTATTTTAATGTTCTTGCACAGAAAGTGTGTATGGAGGAATTGCTACTAAGAGTATCCTGCTGTCATTTTTCAGCGTCTGCAATAGGGCTTGCCAATTCGTATGTATGCATGCAAAACTTAATTGTTAAAACACCACAACTCAAGCTTCTTGAACAGCTTATTAATTTTGTTCTTCTGAAGCATCCAGAAAAATGCAATCTTTAAAAGTAGATTTCGAAACCAAAAAGATCAAATCGTAAAGTTGTTGTGAAACATTTAAGGAGTGACATCAGTATTGTGACTTAAAATTTTTTGAAACAAAGGATTAACAGTGAGCTTTACAGGCAGTATTGTGTCTTTGGCAGGCATTATCAATGCTTCTGTGGACCTGTGCATGGTAGAAAGATCTGCTAAGATAGAGATGACAGCATCTCTATCACTTGGTTTCAGGAAAAAAAAAGAAAACTCAACAGAAATTACCTTTTAAAGTTTTTGGTATGTTTCTATTAATAAGAATTCAGAAAATTAGTGAATAATGCAGCTTTATGGAAAAGAGAAAGTAGATGATGATAGACTGGAGTCCTGTTAAGCTTGGAGACACTAACTTCAAGTAGCATCTATTCTGAGAATATAAAGAATGTGATTCAATATAGAAAATTATAATATGATGGAAGATAGGTTAGAATTATTTTCATGGCAGCATTACCAACTGGTCTGAAAGGTAGGACTGTGATCTAGGTAAGGTACAAGAAGGCAGTGAGAAATACAGCAATAAATTACAAAACAAACAAACAAAAAACAACTGAGAAAACACAAATCACGATCCACTTAAGTTTTATTCTGTTGGAAATTAGTTATTTAAATTATTACATGTAATTAATTTTAAAAATTATCTTTTCCTGTTGTCATACCAAAAATGAGCAGCTGATTAAGAAATTTTGCAAACCCTTGTAAAAGTTCGGTCTTGCAGATAGGATATAGAACTAAAGCAGGTGGATGCTATGTTCTGTCTCATGTAGTGGTGGCCGTCTCTGTAGCGCTTCCGGAGGCAACAGCGGTTCAACTTGGCTCTTACCAAATTCTCCAGTACACTAAAGCAAATCTGATGACCAAGCATTGGGTTGGTGCAACTCTGAAGTTGGTTTGCAGATAAGATCAGGCTGTCTGTAGGGCCACAGACAACAAGAGGCTCAGAATGAACTTGGAGACCTTAATCAGATAATAGGGAACACTGCTGGGTTTGGGGATGAGTACTCCATTGCAGAGCTATTTTTTATGTTTTCACGTCTTTTATTTTTTATGTCTTCTATGTTTTAAGGTGTTCTGGGTTCCAAGTAGAGAGGTGCCTTCTAAAAATGGCATCTAGAATCTTGTCCCACTGTTGAGTTTCTTGTCATAGAACCAGCAGTTAGACTTGAGTCTTCACAATTCCCTGTTTTTGATGACAGAGCTGATGTCTTAAGGCAGAAGTTATTTGTGCTTTCCTGGTGCACCTCTGGTGCTTAGAGGAAATATGCTTGATATACTGAATATGCTTATGCATCAAATACTCCAGTCTCTGGTTATGTCTCAAAGTTTTGAAGTATTTGTCCTATTTGAATGGGTCACTTGTGAATGAGCGCTTGTTGACCAGAGGGAGTGTAAGTGTTAGGTGCTTTGTTATGGCTGCGTCTGTTTCTAAAGCATTGCAGAAGAATTTAAGGCTAACATTTTAAATGAGCAGAGCTCGTTTAAAGTCCAAAACTATCCTGTGGAGTTGAAAAAGACAAAATGTTGATACTCTGTGCCTTAGGCAGGTGTCTAGGTTAAAAACCTGCTCAGCTTACCTGCTTACTGCCTGAGAGTCCAAGCGTTTGTTTAGCATTTGTTCTAAAAGACTGTATGTGAAAATGGGACCCATCTTCCTGAGTCTTTTTTTTCTGCCTTTTAGAATAGCTTGTTTGGTAGTGTTTCTGTAGATTTCTCTTAGAACCAGCTGTTTTAGAGGATCTTACTGTGACAAAATTCCATGGTGTTACAAAACACAAGGCAACTTAGTACGTGTCAAATTCTTCTTCAAAACCAAATAGTTCTTTACTTCTTTGGGAATCAAGGAAGTATTTTTTTGGAGAGCATAATGGAACATGGTCAAAACACAAACATTTTACTAAGAATTGTTAACAAGTTTACTCTGCAGTAGGGTAAAAGCTTAAATTAAAAGAATGTGTTGTATGTGTCGGAGGTGCAAGCTAATGAGCATGGCTAACCTGCAGCTTTGTATTGTCTTGACACTTTATATAGTTGTATGCAATATTCCTAAAAGTGGTTTCTTTCCTCAACCTCCAGAAGCTTAACATTATAGATGAGTTATACCTGATTTGCACACACAATTTTTTCCAGTCGTCATTATAGTCTTACAGATATAAAAAGTGAGGGAAAGAAGACTCAGACTTGAAACATGCATCTATTTCTTGACAGATTTTACTGAGGCATATTAAAAATGCATGGAACAAAATAACTATAAATTGTCTGCTCTTGTGGTGATAAAGTAATTGAATGTGTAATAGTACATATTAAAACTCAAGCTGCAGTTAGTTATAGGGGTTTGTTGTTATGAAGTAGCTTTTCAGCAAGTTCTTGACCCTTTTCAGGCAGCAGTAGGAAACTACATAAATTAATGCCTATCTTCTCAGTATTTTCATGCTTTCAATTACAGTGTACAGTATATATACCCAGGATATTGAAACTAGGTTCTGTTGTCACCTGTCTGTGACCGATAGGTGAAGAGAAGATTACTTGTCACAGTTTGGGTGATAAATTTGTTTTCAAGTGTTTACAAAGAACTAGCCTGTTAAAGAATCTCAAATTCTATCAGCTACTGCTTGATTCAGCCTTCAATTACAATGACGTAAAGTGGCAGTGGCTCTTTCCATGTTCTCTGTTAATTTTAATACAACATTCATGATGTGAAGGATAGCAGCCTTCTAGTGACAAGAGCATCATTTCTGATTCATTCAGGCAAAAGTTCCCTGTGATTTTTCCAAGCGCAAATAACATCAGGATTTTTCATTAATGTGTATTCTTGCAAAGGTTCCAAATGAAACCTTTGAATAAATTGATTGCACTGCTGCATTTGGTTTAAAAGTGACACATTCCCAGAGAACCTCTTTCATGTCTTGGAAGAAAGTAGTAAAGAATAAGATAAATAGAACTTCCTTATTTATTTATACTGTGAAATTAATTTTCAGGTAAGAACTTTGTGGGTTTACAAAGCTGCAAATTTTGTTGACTTTATATAAACATTATAAACTATTTAAAGTTCTTCACTGACCTTAATGTATTGAAGTACTTCTAAAATTCTTAAGATTAATTTAAAGCAAGTGAATGCTCTTCAGTATTGTCATTGCTTTTGTTTCCCAGTTGGAAAACAACAGGTCATCTCCAGCTCTGGCAGTGTTAGCAAGTAATGCAGTAAATAGAAGCAGATTTCCCATGAGGGAAATGGTTGCTGAAGGCCTAATGTCTGCATTGGATTCTCTTACTTGAGTCTAGTTTTACTCAAGTCCCCTGAGTTGAATGACTCTTAGCAGTTGGAGGGTATTTTTAAAACTTCAGTGTTGTAAATCAATTCTTATTACATGGGGATAATCAGGAGAGATATTTCAAAAGCAAGCACCTGACCAAACTCAAAATGCAAATTGAAATTTGACTCTCAGACCTTGGTGTGGTTTAATAAGTTTATATGGTTGGGGTCACGGTGGTCCATGTGATATTCTCCAAGTATGACACAGAATTAGAGCTATGCACTAATCTAATTGGAAGGTGAGTAAAACAGCTGACTTCCTTCACAGGCAAACCATTCACATTGGCCTTCTTTAAGGATTTGAGTGGAAATGTCTGTTTTCCTTATAACGAAGTTGTTGAAGTCCTTAGCTTTTACCTTTGTAATGTGTATTATGCTCTAAAATTAAATAAAACTAGAATAGATTCCTGTGAAATTAAGGTTTGATATTTTTGTGTGTTTAATATGAGTACATTTATAAAAACAAGAACAAAACATATATACAGTGTGCGTAAATATAAAAACTCAAGCAAGCTTAATTTATTTTTCATCTTCAATAAGCTTGCTGAAGTCAGTGGGAAGATTCAGTGTTAGCGGTTGTCTTTTCAATTAAACCCTCAGGGCTTAGTTTTTGAAAGTAAAATACAGATTGTGATTGAGATAATAATTCCAGTAGGCACCTTATTTGTATCTTTAGTCCCTGCTTACATTTGGAAATTGGGCTACATGTTCAATTCAGCCTTTAGAATTTTTGCCATTACTTCTGTCCTGTTCGACTATGCTGGCATCAAATCTTTTCATTAGGATTCATGCCTGAAAATTATTCTGAAATAAATGAGAACAAACTTAGTTAAGTATAGTACAGCATGTATTATGCTAGTGGCTTCGTTTTTTTTGGTGATTTTTCTATTTTACTGTTTTATATCGTCTTTTAAATATTCTGTAGATAATGTCAATTAATGCTTGGTTGCATTTCTAAAATAAAACAAAACCAGTCTTCTGGATGTGACTGAAAAGCAGGGAAATGATGTGCTGGATCTTGTCTTGTGGTGGCAGACTTTATTTTTTCTTTCTGCCAGATTCAAACAAGAAATATTTTGCTTCTTCACTGAAACCAGCAACACCTTAGTCTTCTAAAAGCAAAAATTATCAGGCATCTGCCTTACGGCTCCAGAGTAGCATGCACAGCATGAACTTCCAGAGAAGAACATACCACACTGCATGTGGAACCTGCGATAGATGGGCACAGACCTTCCTAAATTGGGCTGTTTCAGAGGACCTTTATTGCTGAACTGTTTTGAAATGTTTTCTGCAATGTTGCTGCTGTTTCTAGGAAACGTTGTTTTTAGTGAAAGTATGGACCCTGATTTAGTTTTTCTTCGTGCTTCCAGAGGACATGAGTAATGATAACAGCAATTTTTTCCACTTGCTTGTTTGCTTCCATGGTAGTGAGTTGCCAAGATGCATCTCCTCAGATGAATTTCTATCTCTATTGTGATCTTATTTATCATCTAGTGAAAACTAACCAAAAAATCCATTTTTTCTTTTCCCCTTTATACCCACAAAACTCTGCAAGGTGTGGCTGCAACATTTTTTACTTCAATATGTTATATAATGCTTTAATATGACATGCTATTTTATTTTAAGAATTGGAAATATTAAGTATGCTTTTAACTTTCTGTCATTCAGGATGGCGATGAGTCATCTCCAATTTTGACAAGTTCTGAAATTGTTAAGATTCCAGATCCACAAATGTCTATGGTAAGCATTGTGTGTAAAGCGTCCATGTAAAGCGATGTGTGTAACAGTACTTTTCTGAGAAGTTTTCAGAAGTGGAGTTAAGTTTGTCATATCACTTCTAGTTTGTAGTAGTTCAAAATTCTACTGCAAAGATGTATTTGACCAGTTGAAAAGTATGTTGGTGTGACTTTTTTTTTTTATTGCTGCTTCTGTTAGATTTAAAATACCAGAAGTGATTTAATGCTGGTGATGCTTCTCTTCCTTTCCATACCTAATGTGCTTGCTTCTGAAGAATAGAAAAGCAAAATAGGGGGATTGTTGGTAAAAGAGGGGAGAGGGTGGGAATATAAGGTAAGAAGGAGCTGAAGAAGAGAGAAATCAAGTATAGAAGAAAGTGCAGTAACTCTTGGTCACTTCATCTGTTAAAATATTTTCTCCCTACGCTCTCTTGTATGTTGTCTTTCATGTAGACAGTGCCTAAATACAGTTCTAGAAAAGATTTCCATTATTGTGGATGCCAATTCAGTGGGACTGGTATTGGCAGCTTTGGGAACCTTAATGTAAGTGGGCTTCTACTGGCAACACTGTTTGAGCACTGTTTAATCTAACACTGCAAGAGCAAGTCTGACAATGCTGAAAACTGCCTTGGCTGCTGAAATCTTGTTGACACTGTGGCTCCTATTGTGGCTCCTACTGTTGCTAACATGTTATTAACAGTGGGAAAACTTTTTGAGAATGTTTTTCTTGCATACAAAGCTTTATACTGCAAACATCCTAAAAATGTTTTCAAAGCGGCTAGCACATTTGAGTGCTGTCTAAATCACAGATGCGTTGACTGGAACACTTGCATTCTGCAGCAATTCACCAAAAGGCAACATAGGGCTTGTAAGTCAAGTGAAGTTAAATAAACTAAAACCCCAACAACCCTTACTTTTAATGAGTAAAAGAGCATATTGTTGAAGGATATCTTGTTAAACAGTAATGATGAAAAATAAACAATCCAGAAGATGCTGTAGTTTTAGATGTGAATTTTAATTGTCATGCATTATTTAAGATCCTGGTGAGTTTTTGCTAGGTGTTTTCACTTCAGTAGTAACTTTCTCTTGAGTTTAAATATTTATAAATATTGACTTACCCTCTGCATTTAGGAGAACTTAGTAGAAAGCAAACATCACAAGCTTGCTCGAAGTTTAAGAAGTGGACCTTCTGATCATGATCTGAAGCCTAATGCAGCTACACGAGATCAGCTTAATGTAAGTCACTCATCTGATGACTAAATTTGAAGTTACTAGGTAGCTTGGTATTAATATGTAGTGACAACTTCAGGGAAATGTTTCACCTCAATTTAAAGAAAATCATTAATAAAGAAAATTTTTTTCTTACACAGTTATATCGGTCCAACTCAGGAATGAGGAGAATGTACTTTTTTTAACTATTGCTGCAGTTTTGTTTGGATAAGAACGTGTACCTATATGCTGGTGTTGATGGTAGTCTTAAAAGTAGCTGCATGTGTTCTCATACACAGCCAGTTCATTCAACGTAATTGAGGAGCATCACCACAATGGCACGAGAAATTTGTGTTGTTGGAAAGCTTTTTTATAGCTGTTTTTGTCTCATCAGTGTTTTGTCACAGTATAGTCTGTTAACTCAGTGATTATGCCTGCCTGTGTGTTTTAAACTCACTTTCTGACTGTGTGTCTAATAGATCATAGTGAGTTATCCACCAACAAAGCAGCTGACATATGAGGAACAGGATCTAGTTTGGAAATTCAGATATTACCTTACTAATCAGGAGAAGGTAAGTTGAATTATTTGAGAGGATTTATTAATGCAAGAAGCATTTCATCTGGCACTGATTTTTTTTACAATGTTTTGTTCTTGCAGATACAGAGTTTGTTATTCAAGATTATTTTAACTTTTTCTATAGTCGTACTGATTTAAAAATTAAAGACCATAGTTTTCCTTTTCAAATCCTAGTAACTGGCTATTACTGCAGCAGTCTTTCTGCAAAATCCGAGTGACAGCTTAATATACTAGTGGTGCTAATTCTCCTGAAGCAAAGTAAAATGCTTAAAAAGTAATTGTTCATCCCTTTTCTAAAAGGGTTAATGTTACCAAAATACGTAGCAGAACACCAAAAGCCCAAGGTATATCAAAATATATAAAGTAATCACACAGCAGTAAATACTTCTATGTAGTTGCAATGGTGGTTGAGCAGTAATCACTGACATTTTGCTTAAAGATCACTCTACAGTTTCAAAAGATGAAATACTTCATTATTAAAATACTATTAAAATACTTCAAATTGTATTGTCACTTATGTCAGTAAAGCTCCATAGGTCTGTGCTTATGTAAAAATAGTTTTGATCTAGTTTTGCCTTAACTTTTCATTTCTGAAATCTATTTGTTTGTCCCAGGTTTCAGTTGTCGAATTGTCCAATCTTTCATTTTAGGCCTTGACAAAATTTTTGAAGTGTGTCAATTGGGACCTACCTCAAGAGGCAAAGCAAGCGCTGGAGCTACTGGGCAAATGGAAGCCAATGGACGTGGAAGATTCTCTAGAACTTCTGTCATCTCACTTCACTAATCCAACAGTTCGACGATATGCTGTTGCTAGGCTTCAGCAGGCTGATGATGAGGTATTCACTGTTTCATGAGTACATGTGGAAGTTAGCTGATCTCAGGGCTTGGAGCAGAGAGGATTTTTTTACTCTTACGAAGTACTTCAAATGTTTGCTACATTTAAGTGATAACAGCAATGGAGAAGTTTAAAACAAAAATTCACCATGATTCTCTGTAATAAAACCTCTTTATGGAGGGATGTTTACAATATTAATTGCTATTATTGAATACTCATTGATAATTGTCTTAGCTTGAACAGTCAGTGACAGCACTTTTTTGTGAAGTTGAAAGAATCCTATGTTCTCCCTGCACACCAGTGATAAATTTTCTCTTAACCTGTTAACTATGCTGAACTAAGAATATTCACTACAAGATTTCCAAACAGAACTGTCTGGTAGATTGAAGCAGTATATCATCACAAACTTTCTGAAGAAAACGAGTAGAAAAATATATGTGGGAATAAGGTATTTCTAATTGTATACTGATTAGAATGTGATGAGCACTTAATAGTTGCTAATCTTCAGCATTTTAATTATGTATTTTCTTTTCTTTTGACAGTAGAAAAAAAAAAACACAAAACTGAATGTATTGCCATAGCTCTTGAATCTTTGATAATCAATTGAGATTAAAATAGGGAGCATAAATTTCTCTAATTTTAGCAAGCCCTCTTCAATAGCCAAGGTCATACTGCTTTGTCTGTATAGAGTACCTTTTACAAAACATTTAAAGCCAGCTGAGCAAGTTGAATAGTAGAGGAAATTAATTCATTATAACCAGCAAGTGATTAAAATTCTATTATTCAGTCTTAAGTAGATCAGATGCACTGATTCATTACTAAGGATAAAAATAAATACTGTACAGAAGAGAGGAGGAAAGAAAGTGAATTACTGGTACCACAGTCCACATTTTGTGCTCAGGTTTCATTCTCAGAAGCCCTAAACTGGAAAGTTTATTTCATGGATGCCAGAAGCAAGTAGGGCTTAAAGGTGTATTTTAAAGATGCATTTTCACTAAAATCCTTAACTAGCACTTAATAAATTTGAGTGAACTAGTGATGTGATAAGTTGCTGTCTTTTGGGAGTCAAACTTCATCCTAGATCAGTTTTTTTCTGTTGTATATTTGTTTCTGATGAGACTCTCTTCCAGTTCGTTATAGTCAATAAATTCTGACCAAGTTTTTCTGAGATTAAGAAATCGTGCAGCTTTGATCCTCTTGATTAATTTTCCTTTTTTTTCCCCTCCATGAGGATTTGCTGATGTATCTGCTACAACTAGTCCAGGCATTGAAATATGAAAACTTTGATGACATAAAGAATGGACTGGAACCTAGCAAGAGGGATAGTCAAGGTTCAGTGTCAGAAAGCATGACAACATCTGGAGCTAATGGTACAGAAATAGACAGGTAAGAAGCTAAGATTTCTAGTAGAAAAACAGAAATATGTAACAAGTCTTCAAATTCTTTCCCCTTTTTAGGGACTGTTGCATATTCAATGTTCTTATCGAATCTGAAGTGGTGACCTGTTAATTTAAATAACAAAAAAAAATCCTAACCTTTCACAGAATGTATTTACTGAGTAGAGATAGTTTACAGAACTAACACTCTCAATCTAGAAGTTGTGGCGTTTGAACTTATTGTGCAGAAGGAAGGTAACTTCAGGAGGAGCAATGACATTGCTTCCTTCTGTCCTTACAGAAGGTAGGTTGCTTCCCATGAAGCAGTTTCATGAGACTCCATTTGTGAATTTCATCAAAGAATATGAATCTAAACATCTGATCCGTCTGAAATGGAAATAAATTTCTTCCTGCTCCTTCAAAAGAACATGTTGCGATAATCCTGTGAATGTGAAGGAGCTTCTGGCGGCATACTTTCTATTGCTTGGAATCCCAAACAAATGCTGAAATACCTGATGAATACCTGATTAAAGTGCAAACAAACTTGGTTAACAAAAGTCTCCTTCTGAACTTTATGTGAATATGTATAACAGGTTTCCAAATTTCTAGTATTAAGCTTCACTATCTAATCACTTGTGCCACTCATATGTACTCTTTATGTTACAAGGTTTCCACTGATCTTACCACTAAGCTATAGATTAGGTGTCCTGGCATGCGTGATGCAATGACACTTTGACTTCAATAGATCTGTTTGATCACATAGTAAATTTACCTGAAAGTAATAATTTTGCGTAGCAAGCATTGGATTTGTCTACTCTGGTATGTGTGATTGTATTCCAGATCTGAGTGCTTGCAGGTGTTGTGTGTAGGTAATTTAATTGGAAATGTATTTTTAAAACAAAAACTTATACTGAAAATATGGATTTGCTAAATTCCCGTGAATGTTTGTTTATTTTTCATGCAGGCTGGAACAAAATACTAAGATTGTAAAAGACATTGGGTTACATCAAACATAAGCTGTGTAACTAACCAGACACAGCGATCAAAGCTACTGTTCATGCAGTTTGTTCCAAAACAATTGAGAGAGAGGAGGGTTGAGGGTGTTTTTTAAAGATACTTACCTTACAGTTTTCTGAATTTATTATGCTGTGGACGTGAAATGCATTGCTGTTTTTTTTGTATGTGCCCCGTTCTCCAAGCAAGGACTTAGTATCATGCCAGTTATATGCTCTCCTTTATGTAGTTCCCAGATCATGACTCCTATGCCATCTGTTTCCTCTCCACCTCTTACCTCTAAAACAAAGGAGCCTGCAGACAATGAGAACCTTGATGTAAGTTGAATGTTTTAACTTGCATTTGTGATATTTGAGACTTCTGGGACTTAATACTATTTTTACCTTTTTATACATGGTTGAATTTTTATACTGTATTTTACTGACTACTTGAAGTGCTCTAAGAACATGCATGTTATTTAAATGCTTAAGAAAATAGCAATAGGTTATCTGATTTTTTCTTACAGGCTGTCTATTTATCTTCTTGGTCCCATCACCAAAAACTGGGGGACTAGGCATTGATTTTTTTTTTGTAATACCTGTCTTTTAAAGTAGAAAATTACTGAAAAGGTGATCACGTGCTGGTTAGATACTGACAACTACATGAATTTGAGGTGTTTTAAAGCCATCCTTTTTTAAATAGAAAACAGTTATCCAAGTATTTTTTTAATACCTGCAATGTGTTCTTCCTGTGCCCAGATTCTTCGGCATTTGTGCCATCATTATAGACCTTAAAGACGCTGTGACTTATATCTGCCAAGGATTTTACTCTTCTTTTAGTAGAAATTGCAGGAGGGAAAATTGCAAGGTAAAGACAATTTGGGGGAGTCTGTTTTTAATCTGATGTACAGTTGTACAGTTAATTGGTCTTTGAACAAAAGATCATTGTCTTTGTAAATATTCCTGTTTGGGTCTCAGGACTGCATGGAAATTAAGCCTCAAAAGGAACATCTAGATAAAGATGTTCATATTTTTTTAGTTGGACTGTTACACCTTGGAAAAGCAGCTAAATGCTGTATATACTCTACAAATTCGTTTTTTATATTAAGATGTAAAACATCTTAATGAGTTTCAGCTCTTTTGGATGTGAAACAGGTAGCAAATCCCTTTCAGGGTTGATTCGCACACTTGGGTAATTGCATAGGAGAAAAGTATTGTAAATAGAAAGCTAACATCGAAGGTTTATAGTTGGAAAACATCATGTACTTGTGATATATTGGTAAATACGCAACCATGATATACTTTACTTAGTGTTGCTGCTGGAAATGTTTGAAGTAAAAAAAAAAAATAGGAGTTCAGTCCTAGGTTGGATCGGATTCAGCCTTTACAAAGGAACATCTCTCAAACCTTCATGCATTTGTGTTTTTTCCTTATCTTCATCTCTATGATGTGCGCAGACTTATGTTACAATGTAATTTTGCTTTTCTTAAATCTCTTTCAGCAAGACCTTTGCACTTTCTTGATATCACGAGCATGCAAAAATTCCACGTTGGCAAACTACTTATACTGGTATGTTAGAAACTATTTATTCATACTGTATCAATATGTAATTGAAATCAAAGCTATAATGCCCAGAAGGATGCAAAGCAATAGATAATTTGAGAATCTCAATTTCAGCCAGGATAAAGTAGTATTTTTATAACACACAGCAGAACAGAATAATCACTAAAAAGAGGACACTGATTTTTAAAGCATAAAAAGGTGTTTCTCTGTTAGACAAAAGAAGGTGATCTGTAGGGCATTAAGTATGGTGTTTGGGGGGAGAGGGGCTGATTGTATGGTTTTTAAGTTGTCATTCACTTTGTTTCTGGTATTGAGTAGGAAATCAAGTTCATTTTCTGCACTACTTTTGTTTGCTTTGTGTTTCAACTTTTGGCAGTGTTGACTAGAATATTAAAGTTACTTAAATAAGTCAAGAGCATACTTTATAAACGTTCATAAAGTCGTTAATCAGATTGTGCTAATCTAATCGATTTTTTAGATTCAATTTGTGGTTATGTTGTAAGCACAGTCATTGCAGATGTGTGCTTTCTTTAGGGGGAACTTTACTTATGAATAGTTCATGTAGGTGGTGAAGAGGTAAGATGTTGTCTCACGTAATTTAAGAATTAAATACCTAAACTAGTCATCTGCATGCCTTCTGTACTTAATGAAATAAGCATTTTCGGATATGATCTCACTATAGGAAAGCTGAGGTGACTAGAGCTGTACTCCATGAAATGTACTCCCTGAAAATGTCTGCATGTATATGCATATAAACACACACGAGCATATACTTGTATATGTGCATGTTTTTTATAATGAACAGCTTAGGTACCTTTCATATGGTTAAAAATGACTTGATACATATGATAATCATTTGATTTCTTTCAGATGCATATAATAATTTGAAATAATCCATATGCATTAGTATATGCTTATTAGGTGAATTGGCTGTTTTAGGAGGTATAAACTTAAACTGTTCCTGTTTAAATTTAAGAACCTATCTTGAGAGTGACCCAGTCTGTAATTTTCTTCATCAATTCTGTTGCTTTTTCAGTAATTTGAGATGTGTAATTCAGTAATTTAAATGAAAGACAATTCAAGTGCATTACTTAAATAGGGAACTTAAATAGGGAACATTACTTACAAGGGAACTTTTGTAGGGGAAAATATGGTGTTTGGCATCAGAATAAAGATGTTAATAAATGTAAATGGTTAAAATAATTGCAGGCTAAATTGGAGTGTGTAGAAGCCAAATGTTTGACTTAATTAAACTTTCTTTATGAAAATAAATGTTAGTGGATTATATCAACATAATAAAAATGAGCTAAGCTCTGCACTTACATTTCAGCAACTTGTCAGAATCTACAGAATATTTAAAAGTTTCCAGAACTCCAAAGTTTGTCTTCCAACTGCAGAAGCAAACAATAGACCAATAATAAAAACAAAACAACAATAAAAAAAACACCACCACAGAAGAGTCAATTCGTTCATTGTTTTCTTTCCAGACATCTTAATCTCAGTGACAAAATACAAATGTTGTAGCCACTGTTGGAGCTGACATAGCCATAAATCCTTGTGGCTGCTGATCAATTGCTTGTTTCATCTATCAAGACACAATGTGCACCAAAATAATCAATGGAAAAGTACAATATCCCTTGAAAATCAAACCTCCCTGCTCGTTCACTTGTCTTTGTAAAGTTCTCCTATTCTTATACTTTAACAGTACCTGCAGAAATCACTGCTACTGCTTTTAACTTCACCCCCATATGGATGTATGAGACACCTGTGTGTGTGGAATGTTACTTCCTCCTTATTTTAAGGTGGTTTTGAGAAACTGCCCAAATTTTTAACAAATGAAAAAGACGCGTTTCAATTAATGACACCCTTTTTTCCCCAGAAGTTTTAGTGCACAGATTTTTTTTAAATGTTTGTTTGTTTTCGCTCATATTACAGCACTAACTTTATCACTTTAGTAAGGTAACAGTGTGTAGAAAAAAGTATCAGCCAATATTTTGAAGTTATTTCTGGGTATAGATTTTCTTGAGATAATATGAATAAAATACTTTACGTGTACCTTAATGTATATAATGCATGTTTGTAAATGTAAATTAGTCAAATTTGACACAAGCAAAGTTAATTTTGAATCACTTCTAGTAGACTTCTTATATCAATGTGAAAAAGAAAATTTAGATTTTTTTACATCCAAAACTTTAAATAAATAAATCAGTTAGTCAGAAGTACACTAAAGCTGCAGTGAAATTTTCCAGGATATCTGTCTGTAACTTTCCAAACAGTCCAGGGATGTGCAGGTCTGTAGCTATTTACTTTCAGACGTGCCTTTCTTACTTTGCCCCTTCTTTTCAGGAGGAAGGAGGTTTGAGTTACAGAGCAAGGGAGTTGTTTTTAACTTAATCTATTGACAAGTGATTTCCTTAGTTCTCCCTTTTATGATAGCAATTTCTGGATTATCAGCTAATATTGGAACCCAGGGTGTTTTGGCATTCATTTCTTAACATATAAAGCTGATGTAAAATCAGTTTAAAACTAAAATGTAACAGCCACCACCACCAAGCCAATCTATGTAGTGTTCATTTGATTCTCATCTGCTGTCAGCATTCTTTAGCACTAGCTGAAGTTATAGAAGACCCCAGATATGACGTTACTGATTGTTTACAGAAGGTCTTTTATCCATGTGAAAAGTGATCTGTAAAGGAGAAGAAACATCATTTTTTCAGCTGCAATCAAGACCTCTAATCTTGTCCTATAATCATTCACCTGCAAAGAAGTTACAAGTCCAAAAAAAAGAAAAAATTAGTTACTAGTGTGAAGTGTGAGCATGTTTATTGAATATGTAGAGCACTTCTGAATCCAAATTCAGTGTTTGAAAACAGTTGCTAATCTCTACCTTTTTTTTTTTTTTTTAAAGTGGCGTTGTTTTGCCTGGGTAAAGCTATGAAATATATTGGTAAACAGAAGGAAGATCTGTGCACAGCTACTTTTTGTTTTTCAGTGCTGTGAACAGAAATAAGCACAAAAGTGTTTCCAAACTGCTAATTAGCACATCAAAATAAATTGACAGTAACTATCTGGCAGATTCTAGAAATGAAAACTACATTTGAAATGTATCCTTTGCAGAGCTATTTCAGGATTAACACAGTTTCTTCCACTGTTGCTAATGGTAAAATAAGGAACAAGTAGGATAGGATTTTTTTTTAAGGTGTACTTGAACAGCAAGTTTGCAGCAACAATTTTATCTCTGGGCTGTAGAGGGTAGTAGTGGAGTACTCACTGTACCTGTTTGGAGTGTTCTTGTGATTCAGACTTCTGTCCTGTCTAAGTGATGTTTGACTGCTTCAAGTGAAGCACCTCAAACTTTTATAGGCTGCCCTATCCAAATGGGTATTTAAGACTAAGCGATTTTGAAGAGCTCAGCTAGTATTCAAAGAACAACTTTATTTTGAACAACTTTATTTTTAGCTCCAAGTGTATAATACAGGACTGCAGTTATTTCACTCAGATTACGCAGCGTCAGAGTACAATATAACTTGAATTGTTTCTGTGCTGCAGGTATGTAATAGTGGAATGTGAAGACCAAGACACTCAGCAGAGGGACCCAAAGACTCATGAAATGTACTTAAATGTGATGAGAAGATTTAGTCAGGCTTTGCTAAAGGTAATGCCTCTGTGTAAGGAAGTACTTGGTGATTCTTTTCTTTTAAAAAGACACGAGTGTCTAGATGGAGGGCAGCTTGTCATATCATGTATTGAAATCTAGAAAGCTTCTGCTCAAGTTCAGTTTGAATTTTCAGTGATTGTGGTAAAGTAAAGAACGACAATCGAGAACATTTTCCTCTGTCTTGTTTATTGCTCCCGTTAACATGCTGATTCTGAAATCCTATGCCTTGTATGATCAGTCTAGTGTCATTTATAATTTCTTTATTAGAAATCTTTCTCTACCAGTGCAAATTTAGACAAGAGGCCTGTCTTTTGAATCCAAAAGCTGTGTTGCTCTGTATGCCAACAGCAAAGGGTGCTGTAGCAACAGGAGAAAAAAAGCAAAAACAGACTGAAATTCATAAAAGCTTTTTTATTTTATTATATTAGATGCACTAAAATCAAGCAAGACTGTGAATCTTATACTTCATATTAATTCCCATTTTAGGAATGCTATGTAAATCTGACTCTTAACACTTTATAACGTATTTCATGTGCTTGTTGTTGTTACCTTATTTTGGTTGTGTGAGCATTTTTTTTTTCCTGCATGAATGTTCATATCTAAAATTGTTGAATCAAACTGAAGTGAACTGATAGGTCAGATAATTGATTGTGAGCTCTAGTGATTCTGACCATGCTTTACAGAAAACATCTTTTGAATTGGGAGGAAATAGGTCTTTATTCACTTACAACTTAAAAGCCCAAAGATGTAAGAATAAAGAATAAAATATTTCTAAGTAAAATAATTATGGAACAAATAACTAATTTTGTTTCTTTTAATTCATTTAGGGTGATAAATCTGTCAGAGTGATGCGTTCATTGTTGGCAGCCCAGCAGACATTTGTAGATCGCCTGGTTCATGTAATGAAAGCAGTGCAGCGTGAAAGCGGGAATCGTAAGAAAAAGGTAAATAAAGCACTGGAACACTTACATTGTCAAATTCTTCCCAGAAATTAATGTTACCCTTTCGCTAAAAATTCTTACTACTTAAATGTATAACAGATGTCTGTCTATCCTGTAACAATTGTAGTTAATTTTAAAGAACCCTAAGAAGGGATTAGATGGGTTAAAGTTACTAAATGTTCTGAAACTTCAGAAATGGAAAAGGAAAAGAGGCCTTCAGAAATGTCTCAGGGTATTTTTGCTAAAGTAAGGTATAGAAATAATTGAAGAAGTAGTGATTTGAGGGTGAGCAAGTTGCAGAAGATAGGAGAAGGGAGCAGAACTTGTTGTGATATGAGAATCATCACAGAGTCACGTAACAGCTGAAGTTGGAAGGCACTTCTGAAGGTCATTTTGTCCTACCTACCTGCAAGTCTGCCTACAGCAGCTTGCCCAAGGCTGCTGTGCCATCACTGGGCACCTTTGTAAAGAACCTGACTCTACGTTCTTTGCACCCTCCAGTCAAGCATTAATATACATGGATTAAAATCTCCCCTGAGCTTCTCTGGGACTTAGAAATCCCAGATCTCTCAGCCTTTCTTCCTAGGAAAGGTTGTCCAGTCTACTGATGATTTCTGTGGGTCTCTGTTGGACACTCTCCAATATGTCCATGTCTCTTGTACTGAGGAGCCCAGAACTGGACTCAATATGCTAGGCATGGCCTCATCAGTGCTGAGTAGAGAGGAAGGAGCACCTCCCTTAACCTGCTGTTGGCCCATGTTTAACTTGGTGTCCACCAGGACCAACCTCAGGTATTCTTATATCTGTGTTCTTATTATATATAAAGAATATTTTTTTCACTGCATTTTAAGAATGAAATCTTGATTCTTTGGAGTAGTAATTGAAGAAGCTGGTGATTTATTAGTAACAGTTATCTGCTGTTAAGTCTTTAACTGTTCATGTATGCCTAATAGTTTTGCTTGTTGAAGGGGGGATAAGACACAAGATTTTGATTTCTTTTTCTTTCAGAATGAGAGGCTTCAGGCATTGTTAGCAGATAATGAAAAGATGAATTTAGCGGATATGGAACTTATTCCACTTCCTCTGGAGCCTCAGGTGAAAATTAAAGGGATAATCCCTGAAAAAGCCACACTCTTCAAGGTAAATAATGTCTGAATAGCTGAAATATAAACAAATCTAATGAGCACCAAGCTTAGCAATACCAGTTGAAAGATTGAAAGAGGCTGATGTAGTCAAGGAGAAATCTAATTGTAATGTGCTCTTAAAGTGATTGTTTTTTCTAAAGCTGATTTCAAATTAATGTGCTAAATTCACAGCAGCTTTTATAAGACTGATATACTTTATTAAATAACTATAATCTACTTTTGAAAAAGGTGAAATGTTATCCACAAATCTTCTTTAGAGTAAGTGGTTCACAAGCCGGAGACAGTCTCCAAGGTAGCTGAATGCTTCCTAGTTCAGAACTTCTCTGAATCTTAGTCTGTGTCCAGAGGGAGCATCACTTATGTTTAAAATCTTACATGTAGCATACCTGTTTTGATTTTTAATCTACATGTTAACATTATTGTACTGCAAAATGAAACTTAATTTCCTAGGGAGTAGGAGGAAATAAGGTGGTCCATTTCATTATGTTGCTGTGGACTGCCATGTAGATGATCTATCCCAAGTATAAATAACTTCTTAAATTGAACCAGATCAGTTGCTTCTAATTACATAGCCATTCCTTAATATAGTTATTGGACAGTCAGTATGCTGTTAAAAGGGTTGAATTCTTTTGCTTTACATGCTACTTGGAACGTAAGTAGCCCATGCTCATCATAAATTTAATTTCAAGCCATCTAGTTTTAAGATGACCAAAATGTGTTTTTATCAGTCAGGCCTCTAACCAGGAGGCGTTCCCTGCTATTTTTAAAGAAAAGAGGGGGAGGAAAAAAGTTCATGCTTCTGTTGCAACAAATGTTAACCATGATTTCTAGTAGGTTGTAAATGTATGCCTTCTAGTTTTATGGGAATCACTTGTGAAATGCAATAAATTTTGTTTACTTAAAAATAAGAGTTAAACATTTTTGATAGTTTTCTGCCACCTTTGGTTCTCCATCTTTGGCTTGTTTCTTTATATACCTATTAGTTACGTAGAAGAGGACCCATCTACCATTCCATGCTCTTAAAACTTCTTTTGAAGTCAGAGATGGTTTTGATTGTCCTGATTCTGAATGCTTACTCATTTCCACTTAATCTATAATCCTGTGCTACACAATAATAGTCAGAGGTGAATGACTAATTTTTGGTGCTCTTGGTTATCACGTGGCAGCTTTTGTATGACTGTTCAAAGAATTGTTTTTCTTTTATTTATGAAACTTTTTTTCGAAACATTTACTGCATGTGAAAATATTAAACCATATTATTGATTTTTTTAATTGTTTTTTGCTTTGAGGGAAGTAACTTGGTCAGTTGCAATAGATGAAATTCATGTAGGTAATTGATCCCTTTCAATCCATTTTGTTCAGAGAAACAGCTAACAAATTGTTCTTCACAAACAGCAATGTAAAAAGGCATTTTTTCTTTTACTAAATAGATTAAGAAAGCAATTAATTGTTTAAGATGACTTGCCCCTAGCATTTCTTCAATGTTTATCCTGTAATTGTCTCTTTTTGGTCTCGTCAGTTACAATTTGTTTTGTTGTGACCTTTTTTACATTGGTTGGAATTGCATGCATACAAACAAAGTTTGAATCCTTCTGTCCTTTCCTCTTCAGTTGCGTGAGGGATGGGGTGGCATGCAGGGGAAGAATGTATCCTTTGTACTTCTAGTTTGTTTTTTCTTCTGTAAACAGTGGAGAACCTGAGGGGTTTTTTTGTGTTGTTTTGTTTAAACATACCTAGATCACAGTTTTGGTAACTGGAAATGACATGGTCTGACTAGACAGTAGGTAACTGCTTTTAGAATTTTAGAATTGCTTTTTTACTGCTGAATTTGAGGAACATAAAGAGACTTCTGGTTCTTGCTGTTGTGCTATATAACCAATAAGATTATTCTAAACCTTTTTCTAATTGAAATTTATGTCAGTATAGTATGATCTTATTCCTGTCTAGTTCACGTATAATTAATAATACAGTAAATAAGGATTTGTGTCTCAGGAATCCACTGTAGCAAGATATTAATGTGAACTTTTCTGTGAACGAGCTTAGTGGAATAAATTTCCTTTTCCAGAGTGCCTTAATGCCTGCTCAGTTATTCTTCAAGACAGAAGATGGAGGTAAATATCCAGTAATTTTTAAGCATGGTGATGACTTACGTCAAGATCAACTTATTCTTCAGATTATTTCACTCATGGATAAGGTGAGAATTACTTACCCATGTTGTTGTTCTAAGTTCTTGATACTTCTGGTCAAGAGCAAGACTGGTAGAAAATGTGCATGTGGCTAACATGGCTGTTGATGTTGCTAACACATACCAGGGTTTTCAGACTTCACTTGGCTTTTTTTCTTTATAGACAGACATAGATTCTGTATAGATCAAAAAAAAAAAAAAACTAAAAAAATTGGCAAACTGGCTTTTACACATCACTAACTTCAATGAAGAACTGTGTAGATCAGTGCCTCCTGTTTAAAAAACAAAAAAAAAAAAACAAAAAAACAAAAAAAAAAAAAACGGTTTGTTTCACTTTTTTTTTTCTTCTCCCCACTCCCAGCTGTTAAGAAAAGAGAATCTGGATTTGAAGCTGACACCTTATAAAGTGCTGGCAACTAGTACAAAACACGGTATGAATACTTTGGTTTTCTAAAAGTACAGTATTGGGAATCATTTTCTCCTTCAGTTCTTAGACTGTTGTGACATAGTATTTTCATGACAGATGTTTTGCTTAAGACAGTATTCTAAAGAAGAGCTTGTGTTAGAAAATGCTGTGCCACTGTAAGTTGTGGAAGTAAACAAGTTGAGTGGCTGTGGTATTCCACAGGTGACTCAAATACCTTCATAAAATAAACCTGTTATTAACTTCTGAAATGCGTGACAGTCATTTAGACTATTTACAGCATTATCTTTGGTGCAAGCTTGCAATGTGATCTTGGGCAAATCATGTTAATGCTCTAATTGACCTTTGCAGGAAGATGGCGGGGGGGAAAGACCAAAACAAAATGAACCTTAGATGCTTTTAGATGCATTGTGGATAAACATTTAGAAAATGACTGGTTTATTTCCTTTTTCATGAAAATTGGGACAACTTGCAGTTAAAACTTGTTAAAGAACTACTGAATTTTGGAGAAAAATCGAGGGATTTTTTTTTTACTATAGAGAAGCAGTTGAATGAAACCATGTGTTAGTAGTGGCCTTTAATAAAAAGGTTCTGGAGTAGCTTCAAACTTGTATGCACTGGAGATTTTTTGGTTTGTGTCACAGGTTTCATGCAGTTTATTCAGTCAGTGCCAGTTGCAGAAGTTCTTGCTACTGAGGAAAGTATACAGGTATGTGATGATGTGTTCTTTAAGTCTTCTACTGATAACACAGTATGAATTGCAGCCTTAAATCTCACACATCAGTCTCTACAGTCTTTCAAATGATCTTTACCTACTGTTTAGAAGACAGATTAAAACTTGAAACAAATCAGATTTTTTGCTTTAGAAAACACTTAAATCATCCTATAACCTATCATCTTATGACCTAACAGAAATATCGTTGACATAAAGTGAAGCTCATTTATGATATTGAGGTTCTGGCTTTCCCCTGGGCAACTTAGGATAAGAGAAAATTGTTGCTTGGGAGAAGAGACTGACCCCACCCTGCCTACAGGCTCCTTTGAGGTAGTTGTAGAGCATTGTAAGGTGTCCCCTGAGCCTCCTCTTCTCCAGGCTAAACAACCCCAGCTCCCTCAGCCACTGCTTGTAAGCCTTGTTCTGCAGACTCCTCACCAACTTCAATGCCCTTCTTTGGACATGCTCCAGCACCTCAGTATCCTCCTTGTAGTGAGGGGCCCAAAACTGAACACTTCTTGAGGTGCAGCCTCACCAGCACTAAGTACAGAGGGACAATCACATCCCTGGTCCTGCTGGCCACTCTATTTCAGATGCAAACCAGGATGCTGTTTGTTTCTTGGCCACCTGAGCACACTGCAGGCTTGTGTTCAGCTGGCTATCGACCCATACCCCTTGGTCCCTTTCCATCAGGCAGCTTTCCAGCCGTTCTTCCTCCATTGTGTGGTGTTTCAGGGGGTTGTTGTGCCCCAGGTGCAGGACCTGGCATTTGGCCTTGTTGAACTTCATACAGTTGGCCTCAGCTCACTGGTGCAGCCTATCCAGATCCTCCTGCAGAGCCTTCCTACCCTCAAACAGATCAACACTTGTGCCTAACTTGGTGTTGTCTGAAAACTTATTGAGGGTGCACTCAATCCCCTCGTCCAGATCACTGATAAAGATATGGTAGAACTGGCCCCAGTACTGAGCCCTAGGGCACAACACTAGTGACCGGCTGCTAACTGAATGTACCTTCATTCATCCCAACTCTTCAGGCCTGGCTACTCAGTTTTTTTTACCTAGCGAAGCATACACCTACACAAGCCATGAGCAGTCAGTTTCTCCAGGAGAATGCTGTGGGAAATGGTGTCAAAAGCCTTACTGAAGTCAAGGTAGACCACATCCACAGCTTTTCCCTCATCCACTAAGTGCATCACTTTGTCATAGAAGGAGATCAGATTAATCAAGCAGGACTGGGCTTCCATAAGCCCATGCAGACTGGACTTGATCACCTGGTTGTCCTGTATGTGCTGTGTAATGGCACTCAAGATGATCTGCTCCATGAGCTTCCCTGGCACCAAAGTCAGACTGACAGGCCTGTAGTTCCCTGGGTCTTCCTTCTGGCCTTTTTTGTAGATGGGTGTGACATTTGCTAGCTGCCACTAGGCTTGACACCTTGTCAAAGCAAACATGTATTAATGCTTTCTAGTTTAAACAACTAAATAGCTCATCTGTGTAACATCTGAAATCTGTTTCCATGTGTGGTCGATGTGTGTGATTGATTTGCAGCAAGCTTTCTTTGATTATAGTAGGATTGAGTAGGGATATGTAATTGAATAATGACACATACAACTCCTGATAGCTTCAAGCACAGCACCAGTTAGGTTACAGAGTTTACTTAGTTGGTCAGGATAAATACAGCTAAATAAAATATACCAAGTTTCCATATAAGATACATAGATGCAAATAGTGACAGAGCACTGAAATAAGCTGAGAGCCTGTGGAGTCTTCCTTGGAGATCTTCAAGAGCTGCCTGGATGTGAACCTGAGCACTGTGCTCTGGGTATTCTGCTACAGCAGGGGAGTTGGACCAGGTAACCTCCAGAGGTCTGGGTCAACATTACCCGTGACAGTACCTTCTGAATGACAACTCAGCGTATTTATGTTGCATTTAGTTCATTACATTACCTTTTTTCACATTTTTATAGCTAATACTGAAGCTTGCATTTGGTCATAATGCAGTAACTGGGAGTCAAAATAAATAGTTACATCCTTCTGTTAACTATACATTTAAAAATAGGGAGATACAAATAAAAACAACACTGCTCTGTCCAGTTGGACAGTGACCAACATAAAGTTGCACACTTTTCTTCTCACTTCTGTGAAGATTTTGATAAGCTACAATTATACCTCTTTTCAGTGGTTTGCAGGGACAGGACAAGGAGTAATGGTTACAAGATAGAGCACAGGAAGCTCCACACCAACATACGAAAGAATTTCTTCATGGTGAGCGTGACAGAGCACTGGAACAGGCTGCCCAGGGAGGTTGTGGAGTCTCATTCTCTAGAGATATTTAAGACCCATCAGGGCGCCTACCTGGGCAGCCTGCTCTAAGGAACCTACTTTGGCAGGGGCGTTGGACACAATGATCTTTCGAGGTCCCTTCCAACCCCTTCAATTCTGTGATTACACTGTCAGTCATCATACAGTTTCTGAAGTGCTGTCTTCTCTGCAGTCCTTTGTGATCTTAGAATCTTACTATCTATATTCTATTCCATATTTTCATAGAATAATGCATTTAGAAATGAACGTGAAATTGTTATTTTGCAATTATAACATCCTGTTCCAACCTAAGATAGGTGCCTCACTGTTGATTGCTCTGCAGACATATGGAGCAATTCTTCCTTTGAGGAACCACTGATCTAAATAGACAAGACAACAAAAAGAAATGTAATCTGAGATTACTTCGCAGAGTAATAACAAAATACATTACAGAACCCAGATCTCCTGTGCTGTGAAGCATGATAAAATAGCTGTGCATTGTAGGCCAAGGAGTAAAAATTAAACGAGCACTGAGTGTGGTGAAAGTTTATTCTGTTGTTTTTGTAAATGTTTGTTTGCATCACAGGTGTTCTAATGAAAATTGACTGTATCTGAAAATGAAAAAAAAAAAGTCTTTTGAAGTTTCAAAGCAAGTAATTTAATATGGACTGATAATACAGATCTGCAGGAGAGAAAAAAAAATTTTGACGTTTGAATATTACTTAACTTACGTTAATAATCTTGATTTTAGTTTTGTGTTTTTGAGGGTTTGTGTTCCACTCCGCACAGCTTGCCATTTGGATTCTCTGAAGTTGTTTTTTAACATACATTGTCCAAAGTTTTGGAGCACTGGAACTAGAATTTTCTACCACGCTATTAAACAGTTACGATTTTTGTTCCGCATTGCTTTTATAGGTTTCATTTATAAGAATCATAGAGTATCCAAAGGGAAGGGATGCACAAGTATCATTGAATCCAGCTCCTAACTCTGTATAGGGCAACAGAATCTTTCTACTGTCAGCTTCTTCAACATGTCTTTGAAGTGCTTGCTCCTGTGTAAACAAAGGCAATTAAAGCTTTTTCCATTTATAACAGGGCTGCTTTTCATGCAAAACTTACTTAAATAGTCAGAAGGTACCTGCTTTCAGCACCTCTTTATTTTGTGAAATTCATTTCAGTGTTTCATTAGGGCAGTTATTTGTTGTGTGGATACATAGAAAGCTCCTCTTCTAGTGCTTGCTTAGCTTTTATGCCTGTACTTTCGTTCAGTGCAATAATCTTATGTTTAGGCTAAGATATAACTTACATATCTTATCTTGGTCATGAAGAACAGTCTTTTTAAGTAGTGGGAAGGACTGTTTTGGCCTCATCTACGTACCATTTAGTGATTTAGATCTTACTTTTAAACTCAGTTGTATAGAAGAATATAGAGGCATATCATGTTAAACCTTACAAGTTAGAAGGTGTGTCCCAAACATAGTTACTGATCTGAACTTAGTCCTGTATGGTTTCTGTAATCTCACATAAACCTGTTCCTGTGGAAGTATTTTTGTATTTATATTTATTAATAAGTAAATCTTGAATGTATTGCTGATCTTCTAAGGCTGTTTTAAAGAAGTACATTTCAATTTGAATTTCTGATCTTTTTCTGCTGAGTGTAAGAATATGATGATTAAGATAATATAAAGATAGCAATATAGAAGTAAATTTAGATCTCACTGGGTTCGCTGGGGATGATTCTTAGTTTGTTTACACTACTGGGCATTTGTGGTCTTGTTTTAAATCTTTGATTACTAGGTATAAGAATCACATTTGAGATCATGTGTAGTAACTAAATATGTTGATGACTTTCCCTCCAGAACTTCTTCAGAAAGCACGCACCGAGTGAGACTGGGCCTCATGGAATAAGTGCAGAGGTGATGGACACGTATGTTAAGAGCTGTGGTAAGTTAAACTCCTACAACTGATAACTTCAGACATGAATTACAAGGGATGGGATCAGTGAGCTATTGAGATGCTAAAGATTAAATGATAGCAAGTACCTGCATAGTTCCTTACCTACAGTGAGAATACCTGTTGTAGATCTTACTAATGTCACTATTGAGCTCTAACACTTATTCAGCAGACCAGTCATGTTCAGTGTCAGCATTAGGGCAGGTTTGAATTGCTCAAGATTCGACTAAGTGTCAGGTATTTCTCAATTGACTGTAATAGCAATTTATGTTTGATAGTTAGATGGCTATATGTTTACTTTGTGCCTTAATCTGGAGATGAATCCTTCTTGTTATTGCTATTAAATTTTCATTTCTAGTTGTCAGATTCTAATAAGCAAAAAGCTAATCTTTAATTTGTCATGACTTCAACAACGTACCAGTTCATGTTTCTTGTAGGTTTCAGGGTGGAATTAGAGGTCATATTTTTTTATTTTTCCTGGTCATTAGCATCCATGCACAGATTTTTGCGATAAAGGAACATGAGAGCTAGGATTTTCTTTCCATTTAGTGCCTTTTATGAGCATTGTAAAATTATTTTGCTTGTTTTCCCTTGTGCTCAAGGAGTCTTCACAGCCCTTGAAAGGGAATGGCATTGTCTAGTGAAAAGAGTACTTTTGAGTCAGACATGTGATACACTATTTCTTTCGTCAGACCTCTTTCCTTCTCCTTGAAGGAGATTAGAAGTTAAGTACATTCTTCTTTCTAGCAAAAAAAATAAATTCTACCTTTGTTTCCTCCACGTCATGGGATATTCATCATCTGGGGAGATGTAAAGTAATGAATCATCAGTATTTGAAGTAGAAAAGTTCAATTCGTTTTTGTAAAAAGTCATCTTTTTCATGGAGGTTGCAGTTGTGTGTTTCTTCAGTAAAATGATGCTGACGTTAAAACATTGCATTTGCTGTGCATTAAATTAAAAAGCTTTATCCTATCAAAAAAGTCATTCAGTTGTTGCTGTACCACATCTTGTGCTTTGCTGTTCTTTCTGACAGTGCAATCCTTAAAACTTATTTAAACCTTTCTGGTTAGTGGGTGGAAGAAATATAACAGTTTGCATTAGTTATAACTTACCACCTTCTGCCTTACTGCTTAGCTTGTAAATACATACCCATTCAAATTCACATCAACGTCTAACGCTTGTTCATGGGTTTTGTAAGTATCTAGAGTTCAAAATGTGCACGTTAGCATGGCATTGTTAGTCGGTCGAGGGAAGTGATTGTCCCTCTACTCTGCGTTGGTGCGACCTCACCTCGAGTACTGTGTGCAGTTCTGGGCACCACAGTACAAAAAGGACATTAAACTGTTGGAAAGCCTCCAGAGGAGGGTGACAAAGATGGTGAAGGGCCTAGGGGGGAAGACATGTGAGGAGCGGCTGAGGTCGCTTGTCCAATTCAGCCTGGAGAAGAGGAGTCTGAGGGGAGACCTCATTGTGGTCTACAGCTTCCTCGTGATGGGGAGTGGAGGGGCAGGCGCTTGACCTATTCTCCTTAATCACCAGTGTTGGGACCCGCGGGAATGGTGTCAAGCTGAGGCAGGGGAGGTTTAGGCTGGACCTCAGGTAGATGTTCTTCACTGAGAGGGTGGTCGCACATTGGAACAGGCTCCCCAGGGACGTATTCACGGTACCAAGCCTGTCTGAATTTAAGAAGCATTTGGACTGTGCGCTTAGTCATATGGTCTAAACTCCTGGGCAGACCTATGTGGTGCCAGGAGCTGGACTTGATGATCCTTATGGGTCCCTTCCAACTGGGGATATTTTATGATTTTATGATTTATTTTGATCAAAATACCTCATCTTACTTTGAAGTATCTTAATCCTAATATTGAACAGAAGTATTTTTTATATACCCATTAGGTGTATAATAGGGTAGTAAAAGCTGAATCTAGGCAGTACCAAATATATTCCAGAGTTTTAATTTATCATGAACGCAAAGTAATACTGCTGATAATCTTGATTATTCATTCCCACCTTCCCAGCCTCTGTGGCATACTTATTACTTGTGAACAAGAATTAAGATAACATTATATGCTGCTGTTAATTGTGTGGAACTTGTTGCTCTCCAAGAAAGGTACTTGTATTGATGTTTACAATTTACTTGTTACAGCTGGTTATTGTGTAATTACTTACATCCTTGGAGTTGGAGACAGACATCTGGATAATCTTTTGCTAACAAAAACAGGTAATTATTTTTAGCAGTATAATTTTATAACAACAGTTGTTTAATTTCAAGTGTGTCGATAACATTCAAATATGTTGGCTCCATTTTGCTTGCAGATATAGCCCATTGAGTACTGTAGAATATTCTTGTATTCTAAATGTAAAGATATATTGGCTCATCTGAGGTAATATTTGATTCAGTGAATCAAAGTTTAGATTTAAACTGTCAGTAGTGTGAAGTGGTAGTTAAAGAATAAGAGAACAAGTAGATAAAGTGCACTATAATCAAATGGGGCAGGAGATAACACAACCAATACGTGGTATTGATGTCTGTGTTAACAGCCATTTATGCATCTGCAGGTAATGGAAGTCCTAAGTTTACCTAAACTCAGGAATGTTTATAAGCACTGGATTTTTGTGTAGGTTTCACTTGGCTTATTTTACAGCCATGTGTTCTACTGTCACACTTCTTAAGACACGTGAAAGCTGGACTTGCAAGTTATTTTTGTTAAACACAAGTTTTTTTCTTGAGTGATGCTGACCTTTTTTGAAAGTATTAGAGGCATACTACAGGGTAAAATTTGACTGCGTTTCCTTAAGATCATGAAACCTGTCACTGTCATCTTAAACTTTGGTAAAAATCATACTTGCTGTTTTTTTCTTTTCAGAACTTGTTGAAAGCTGAAAAAAGGATGCTCTAATAAGTATTTGTAAAGTAACTCTAAGTCCAAGTTTCCTAATTTTATTTATCAAACTATTTTCTAAATCGTTACATTCCTATTTAGTTGGTTTTCTAACATGGTATCAGAAAGCAGTTTCAAGATCTATTAAGTGGATGTATTTTAATAATTTTATGTACACTGTTCAAAATACAGTAGATATTTAGACAAGTATTGTTAGTAGTCCTATGGAATTGGGTATAATCGTGATGATTTCAGTGAGAGTTCCTTGCTAATTTCTGTCTCAGATTGGACTTTCTTTTAACAAAATTGATTCTGTGAGCTTTCCAGGTCTGCATGTTTTTCTAAAAAATTATAAATATGATGCATCCCAAAACAGGGAATGTCACTTAAGACCTGTCAGAGCAAGGTTCACTTTCTCCTACTTGTGTATTTTGTGTTTTTGATGAAACCAAGCCACTACACTACAAAAATCCAAGTGTTTCATCAGCCTGATAGACTAGACTGTTCTGCTTTTTTTTTTTCTCTCCAGCTTTCTGTAAAATAATAGGAACTAGACAGAGTGCTCTATTTATTACAAATTCATGGTTGAAGGAGTGAAAATAAAAAAGGTTGCCATTTAGTCAAATGTCCTTTGTAGCAAACCCTTTGTATCTCAAAAATTGAAAATAGGAGGTAAGTGTTTTGATTCTTCCTCCCTACCTTGTTTAACTTTTTAATGCCATTTTTGTTGCATTATGTGTATTAAAAATGGACCAGGTAGAATGAATAATTATAGTAATTCTAAATCAATAACTCAGTTTAAAAAATATTTTAATACATTTTTCTAGCTAACGTAATTCAGGAACTCAGAAGGAATTCTGTGCTTATTTGAAGTTGAATTGTGCTTTGTATGTTTTTTTAAGTATAAAAAATATTTAATTTGAAGTTAAACATTTCATTTTTCAGAGAGTGGGAGAGGTTTAAACAAAAACAAAACAAAAAAAAAGCAGTAAAAAACAACAAAAAATGAAATGTTCGATCTATAAGGAAACTTTTCCATGAAAGCATTAAGCAGCTTAATTGCAAGTGACAATGAAACCATTTAGACAATCAGCATCTATTTTCTTACAGCTTTTTGTTTATAATATACTTGGCAGTTAGAAATGTTTGTTTTCCTGAGGAGTGAAATAAAAATGCTGGATATTGTAGATTGTTTTGCAGGTGGAATTCTAGCTAAGTTGGCTTCATTTATCAGCTCATCTTCTAGGATTCCTCTAACTGAACACTGGGAGTATTGAGAAAAAGTCTTGGATGAGTTGTATGTTGAACATCAAGCTATAATGCCTCGGGTTAAAGGAAAATTAAAATATTTATTGTTTCTAGCTGGATAAAGTCCAGAAACTCTTAGCAAATATTTTGGATACTTGTGTAGCTGTTATGATACCTTGAATACCTTAGTTTCCTCATGAAGAAGAGTTAGAAATTGCTTTTATAATATAGTAAATAATTTCTTGAAGGAAAAATGTGTAAATAACAAAAAATTTTATTTGGGGAAAAGAGAAACATAATATTTTGTTAGTTTACAGTAGGCCTGAAGTATGTATTAATGTGAGTCAGCATACTATGTAAGGAATAGGTGAAAATTAAACATCTGGCCTTCATTCCAGTGGACGATCTTGATCTAAGGTCGTGGGGGAACAAACACCTAAATCAAATGAATTTCTCCTTATCTGCTTGGAATTGTCCAAATGGACATTTAAAAATATCTCTTGAGAGGTCCCTATCACTTGTCAAAGGATGATATAAAGCATTTTCTATAGCAGGCACTGTTTGGATACTCAGAGTTGTAATTAGTCTTTTAGTTTGAGGGAATGTATATCTTGTGTTTAAAAAGTAACCAAACCATGGCTATTTGGCACAGTTGAAAAATTTAAACAGAACAGCAGAGGGCAGCACGCATCCACGGTAAATTCTAAGTATGAAATTCTTTTCATCTGCTACCTACGTTTTGTAACATACCAAGAGAGGTTTATGTTGGTCATATTTGAAGAGACTTTGTTAAGCTACCAAGAGAAATGCATATGTTTCAACCACTGCATAGACTTGTTACCAAGGTTTCTGTTTCTTGCTACTGAAAATTTCATTGAGTTATAACGAAAAAGTTAATTTATCTAGGAGAATCTAAGCTAGAAGAACTTTCTTAATAAATGGTAGGATTCATATATGTGGTTATTTCTTAACTACGCTTAAAAAAATTGAATTTTCTAAGAGTAAAAGACAGAGCCCCAGTTTGGGGTTCACATAATTTTTGTTTAATATAACAAAGTATATCATTACATTTGTTGTATCTACCTGTCTGTCTGAGTTACAGTTTGGTTGATGTATCTGTATGTGTTGGACTCATTACAGTAAAATTGTTTCATCATCTTTTATTATGTAGGTGGTTATGTGTATAACAGATATGGTATAATTTAAATACTGAGCAACAGATGCTGAAGTTCATAAAAACAAATTATTCCCCACTCAAACTCTTTTGCACTGAGGGGTGAGAATGTCTGTCCCCTAATTGAAAAAATTTCCATCTTTTATGACTCCTTGCCTCTGATTATAGAAATATGATGGCTTGTTCATATCAATTTAAAAAAAAAAAGTATTAAGATTTGTAGATGCTGGGCCATTTTACTTCACAGGTAGCAGTAGTATTTAGTTTGGAAAGAGATGCTTCTCTCCTAGAAGGAAGGCAAAACATCCTTATCTGTGAGTAATGTTTAAAATAAAAAGTTAAATCTCAGAAAGAGTTGCAAGGTAAGACAGCGAACATCTGAACATTTCCATATGTGAGATAGTGCACTCAGTGCTTTTCAGATAACATCTGTGCAGAAGCAGGTTTGAAGATGACAACAATGGAAAAAAAAAGTAGGAGTCAAACACTCCTTCAGCATTAATTTTTAGATAAGTACTTTGCTAAATACCTTTATTAATGTCACCAACTTCAATAGCATGTAAAAAGCAATTAAATTTTTAAATACAAATATAAATATTGGTGATCTTCACAGGGGATCATCCTTTTTTAAAAAAGCGGAACACTAAGACATAATATTATCCTTTAGATTTCTCTGTGAAACACCCATTTCTGTGATGCGTTCTAAAGAGAATATATATTTACCTGTTGAACTGCTGATTTTTTTCCACTTAAAGATATTAGCTATATAACAATATATACCTGGTATCTTCTCTGTATGTAGGCATAGCATAAGAATATATTTTCATAATGGACAGCTTAGGGGAAGGATATTAAAATGCTTAGCACAAGCTGTGCCCTTATCCATTATATGGATGATGATAATAAAGTTTATCTACAACTTGCTTTTCTACCAGCATATTGACTTAAAATCTGTATCCTAAATAAGTCCTTAACAGCTCATACTATTTTCTCCTATTTTTGCACGGTTTTAGAAAAGTTAGAAGATGTGGTGATTACTAATGACAAATTATGCATTCTGGTATTTTTTTCACTATGGCATTGCTCTATTAGTGAAGGAGAGATTTTGATGGTGACACCAGAAATTGCTAATATACAACTATATTAGCTCTTAAGTTTTGAACTAAATTTTGTCTGTGCACTTATAATTGCATGTTTCTGGAAATATCAGATTCTCTTCCAATCAGTAACTGCCTTTTCTTGCTTTTTATTTGAGTTTTTGCAGTAAAAGTAAAAAATCCTTGAGCAGGGGAGTGGAGAATGGTTAGGGCACTATTTTTTAAGATCTGAGTTTACTTGAAGTTTTTCCACAGTCTTTCCCACTTCTAAAAGGGTGCTAATGTTGTCCTTAAGACTTCTGACAAGTGAGACGCTTTCAAAGTCAGAAATGTTTGCACAAAGCTGTGTAACTTGACTATATGTAGACTATATGTAGGTACCTACATGTACTCTTGCTTCTAACCTCAAAATATGGCAGGAATTAAAATACGGCAAGAATTTCAGGCATACTTCTCTCTTAATGCATTTCCTAAATCCTTATGTGTAGTTTTCTCAAGTGCTTAAAGTCCTGTATTTTTTAAAGGAACTCAAATTTCTAAATAGCTTTCAGTATATAGATACTAGAAAGACACGGCCTTTATATCTAGATGTACAAAAATGGAAGTGACTCAGGACCAAATGTTTCACTCATTTTCTTCAATTCTTTCTGTTTAAAAAAAAAAATCACTTAGGTAGGGGGTTGGGATTTAGAAGTTACTCAGGAACAGTAGTAAATTAGTATTTGTAATCTGTTTTTAATTATAAGCATGGCTAATAATTTAAAGCCTTCTCAAATTAAGATGTAATAACTCTGAAGAAGATGGATTATAAGCCAGAATAAAAATATGATGATAAAAGATCGAGGTGTACGTGTGTTATGGCACTAACTGTAAATTGAAGGAGGAAAATGTTTGTTTTTAAAACATGGAATTTAAAAGCCTTCAGAAAAAGCAATGTGTTGCACAGATTTCACAACTGGTCTAATACTGGCAAGATTGATGATAACTGTATATAAATACATGTGGTGTGAAATCTTGCGGTATGAAATAGTGAGGGGGACCAGAGCCCTAGTACAGGCTACCCAGTGGAGTCTTCATCCTTTGAGATATTCATAAGTCATCTGGACGTGATCCTGGACAGGCAGCTCTAGGTGGACCTGCAGTAGAATTGGACCAGATGTGGCCTTCACAAGATCCTTTCCAACTTTAACCATTCAGTGAAAAAAAAATTTTAAGAATAATCCTCTAAATTCAGATGAGAAAAGTTGGTTGGTAAGAAACCATCTATGTAACTTTAAAGAACCTTCAGTTGAAGATGTCATAAATTTTGTTGTGTGACATTTGATAATCAAAAAACCTCACTCAATAGTTGCCTAGATATGATGCTGATTTCTCCTGTGGATTTTTTTTCCAGATGTGATTACTTGCCAATATTTTCTTTTATTTTTATTTTTATTTTTTTTTTTTTTTTTTGAAGAAAAAGTTGTCACATCTGAGGCTGACAAATCTTGAATGAGTAGTGTTTTTGAGGAGATCATACCTTGAAGAAGGATTATAACTAAGCTGACAAACTAAGTTGCTAGTAGCTTTTGCGTCCTTCATTGCAGGTGTGTAACAGGAATGACATGTATGTTACGGGTCCATCCTCCAGGAGCAAACTACTCCAGCATGGGCAGCAGCTGCCCAGCCCCTCTGCTCCTGCATGGGTTCCTCTCCACAGGCTGCAGTGTGGAGATCTGCTCCATGGGACCCATGGGCTGCAGGAGGACAGCCTGCTCCACCAGGGGCCTCTCCACAGGCCGTAGGGGAACTGCTGCTGCGTGCCTGGAGCACCTCCCCCTCCTTCTTGGTGTCTTCTTGACCTTGGCGCCTGTAAGGCTGTTTCTCACTTCTCTCACTCAACCAGCTGCTGTGTGGCACAGCCTTTTTTTCACCTGTCTTAAATATGCTCTCAAATAGGCAAACAACATCACTTACTGACTCAGCTCTGGCCAACAGTAGGGCCCTTACCTAACATGGGGCAGCTTCTAGATCCTTCTCACAGAAGCCACACCTATGTCCCCTGCTACCGAAACCTTGCCATGCAAACCAACTACGGTGATATTTTGTTTGAAGCTCGCATGAAGCTGCTGTTCCAGATTATTTACAGCTGGAGAGTTCAAGTTCCTGTTTTTGTCCTTCTCTTTCTGCTGCTATTTATTATTTTAGCAGGTTTTGGTTAAATCTGCACTCTTTGGTTTCTGATTTATTTTTTGTTGCATCTTTACCTGATACGTTCTCTGCTGTCTGCATAATACAAGGAAGTAGCATCTCCCACACACTATATTTTCATAACATGTTTTTGTATAGGTCACCTTTATGAGATATAACAAGTGACATTTTCCGTAGAGTGCCATAGGAAAAAACACTATCCTCAACATCATCAACTTGGGATTAAAAAATGCTAAAAATATCCAAGAATGCAGCTGAGCTATCTCAATCATTAATCATCTTGAAAGTGAGATGCTGGTTGTCATGCCCTGATACAAATTTTGCTTTAGATGATCACTTGAGATACTTGCAACCTTTTATCTTAGTATTAAAAAATTCAAGTCGTTAAAAGTATCTTGATAAGTTTATTATTTATTAACATTAATAATGCAAGTTCCACCTAATTTTCAATATTATATTATACTACCAATTTAATTTGTTCAAAATGAGATTGTTCTTCATTTGTTCCAATTTTAGTTATGTCCTCAAGGACAGCATAAGTCAAGTTTCTTTGTAGAAAGCCCTGAAACAGCAGTGTTCCTTCGAGCTGGCTGGTCAGTCTTTTCTTTAGTGTAGTTGCAGCTTCAGGCTAATATCAAGGGAGCATTCTGTCTTTATTTTGTAATTTGGTATGATGATTTAATTGATCTTGAACTTTCCAAATGAAAATGAATAATATTTGTGTTTAGTACATGGATTTGAAAAGTATTAAATATATTTACTGTATTTAAGTTAAAGTGTTGGACATATGTTTTGAGTCAGCCTAAAAATCTGCTAAATTTTGAGTATAGCTATGGAAGCTGTGATGTTAAATGAGGATGGTCCCACCTTATAGCTTGCTTACTCTTTTTTAGGACTGAGATATAAAAAAGTATTTGATAAATTATGTATGTTTATGTATATCACTCATGTATTACTGTTCTAGAATGATTTAGATACATTTTAGTTACCAGGCTACATTAATGATTGTATTTATCAACTAGTGAATAATTAGTCTGCTTATTAAGCATCCTTGTGATCTCCCTTAGAAAATTGACTGTGATGGAGTTTGTTTCTTGGCTTGAAGAGTGCTTATGACAGATTTCAAGCAAGCTTCTCCAATGAAAGAACATCTATTATTCAATGAAATGGACAGAGAGATGACTAATTGAAAAATGCTACGTTCCAATTTTTTTCCAAGAGTGATGAGTGTCTAAACTTATGAAAATATTAAAATTAATATAGACAATGCAAGTTAAAACACCTGCAGGGAAACAAATTTGTGTTTATAATGCAATTCAATTCCATAATGATGAAGCAAGACTTGGTATGTTCTGTGGTATCTGAGAATAGATAGGTCATGATAATCATTTTCTAGTTATTATTTAAAAGTTTCTAATTTTTTTTATATCCATATTTAATTTTATCCACGTCATTTTCTTCTATGAATTAGTTATCTAAAAATAAATTTATTAATGTTACTGCAGAGCTCTGCTTTGGATGCAAAATTCAACTTGCCTTGATTACCAAAATTCAACTGTTTCCTTGAGGAAACAGTCACAGGTTGAGCCAGGGGAGAGACATCAGGAAGAATTTCTGTCATGGAGAGGGTGGCCAAGAATTGGAACAGGTTGCCCATGCAAGTGGTGGAGTTCCCGTCCCTGGAGATAAATATTTAAGTTACGGTCATGATAGTAAGGGACACGGTTAAGTGGTGGGACTCAGTAGGGTCAGACTGACGGTTGGACACGATGATTTAGAAGGTCTTCTCCAAGCTAGGTGGTTCTATGAAATTTCATTTATGTACCTTCTATATGCACATATGGACACTGGCAGAACTGAATTATTTTTTTAATTCAGCTTTATTATTGTTTAAATTCTGCAGTTCAAAAGCTTAGTATCAAACTGAAAATTTGATTGCAAAACAAATTCACAAACACCTTTTTTTCTCTGTATGGTCAATATTTTCAATTTAGTAAGTCAAGAATATTCCTAAAAACTGGCTTCGTAGGGTTTGTGAATTGAACCACTTAGGCTTTTGACGACTGTTTCTGTTTGCATGTTCATATAATACTTAATCTTTATAATATGAATATATTCTAGTGTTTTTTTTTGTTGTTGTTGTTTTTTGTTTTTGGAAATTGATGTTTCAGTTTTTTATTTAGCTCCATGTTGCATCTCACGTAAGATTTGGCACTAGTAAAAGGGAACACAGTGAACGTGTTCCAACGAAGTATGGACAATCTTGCAAATAAACAAACTCTTTATAGGATCAAAAGTTGCCTTGTGCAATTGAAATGAGATGTATGTAAGTTTTTGTCAAGTTAATGACAGGAACATTACAAACATAGTTGCTCTGAGAAGGGAAAAGTAGAGATCAAGTGGTGTAACTCATGCATTTTTGTACAAATGCAGTATGTTGAGACATTGCATTCAAAATACAATTAAAATACATGTTTCTAGAAATATTTCAGAGGTGTTAAATTTTGTGTGTACTCGGACAACTCTTAAAGGATTTTAAGATCATGATTCTTATTTTCCCTTTGGTTAATATAATGTATTACTAAAATAACTTATTGTATACTGGGGCAGCCAAATGGGATACTAGGAAAAAAAGCAATATGTGCATTGACACTTTGATTTGTTAAGAAGTTCTTAAGAAGGAGCAAAGAAGTAGTAGTATCTATAACATGACTATGCACTTAATGTCTATTTGATGTCTACTTATTTTGAACATTGGTTCAGTCTTTATGAATATATTCCATATGTTTAAAAAGTAAACAAAATCCTTACCTTATTTGTTAGTACTCTTGAGTGAATTTGAGATCAGCTTTATTTAAGTCTATAATTTCAAGTTGATATCTGAAAACATGAATTATAAGCCTCATAAAAAATAGTGAATAGTATTTCTTGAGAGCAATTTAGCATCTTCAGGAAACTGTACTTAAATATTTTTTTTTGAGTATTTTTGCCATTTGATATGTGAAATACTGAGGTAAATGTTTGCCTTTCATCTGTAGGTAAACTGTTTCACATTGACTTTGGTTACATTCTGGGTCGGGACCCTAAGCCTCTACCTCCCCCAATGAAGCTGAATAAGGAGATGGTGGAAGGTATGGGAGGCACGCAGAGTGAGCAGTACCAGGAGTTCCGTAAGCAGTGCTACACAGCTTTTCTCCATCTCCGCAGGTAACAAAACTATTTGGACAAGTTAATAGAGCCTCGGTAAAATAGAATATTGAATATATCAGGGAAGATATTCCTGTTAAAAATTCAAAACCTGTGTCTATGTTCAGAATTCAAACAAGAATTTGTACAAAACAAAGGAAGGAAACCATTACAACACTGGTATAATGTGGAGCTTGAATATAATTGCCTTTTAAGTTAAGGTCCTCAGTTTTACTTGTTTAATAACATAGCTTTTTCATAAATTCTGTGGGGGTATTAAATTGTTTTTTGGACGTGTTTTTGCCCTTAAGCAAGTTCTCTGATTACTGGTGATCAAGCAAGTATCCTTTTAACCCTAAATCATTATTAATTTGCTGCTTTACCCTCCTCCAATTTAGACGAGTGATGATCAAAATCAAATTCTTTGCCTTGAAGATGGTATATATAAGCTTAGTTGGATGCAGGTCCCACAGAACAAATACTAGCTGCTGCATGTGGTAGTCAAGTATGTTAGCAGCTTTTGTAGATAGACAGAACAATGGCAGCTAAAGCCTCTTTAGATTTCTGTTTGTGGAGGAATTGATCACACCTTCAGATTTTGAAGCAGTTTCATTTCTTTGTAGTGACCATATAATTTTCCATCAGCTTTCTGAGCTGTGTAGCTCATCTTTCTGTTTGAACATCGAATGCATGTAAGCACTCTTGGTGTGTCCTGTGACTGATTTAGTACATTTTCCCTGTAGATGAAAGAATGTCATTTTAGATCACACAATATAAACCTTCAAATATATGAAATAAAACAGAAATGTTAAAAGAATGTGAAAATACCTATATGAAAAGTACATAGCCAATGATATTAAATGATACCAGAAAAAAGTCACAGGTAGTTTCTCCCTTGTTAAAAGAAGAAAAGGAATACGGCATTGTTTTATAGACTTACTAACAGCATTTCAGTAGAATGAAAAAGCAATAGCATGTTAGTGGCAAAGATTGTTTGACTTCAGAGAAGTCTAATAGGAAGGCCAATATATATTAAGTGTTCTGAATTTTTCTCAAAACTTCACAAATCAGAAATACAGTATACTGAAAGTAATACTTCTTTGTTTTTTAAACTTAGTTTTTTTCAGTGAACAGGTCTGTTATGTCAGTGAAGGATTATCCATTGCATTAACTAGTTTATGTAATGTTTTGCTACAGAGGTGATACTCAAGTGTGGAGTGCAGCAGTCATTTTGGTATAAAACTGAACTGTAAATCAAGATAACTTCATTTTTAATTCTGGGACTATAGTTGTAATTATGTCTCCAATAAGTTGTAATTATGTCTCCAATATTTGTTCAGGTTTATAGGAAAACATTTTTAAATGGTTTTGGATCTCTCTTTAAGGCATAGGATAGCAGAGGAGGCATAGGATAATACTGGTATTACAATAACTATTACTTTAAGCAGCTAAAATTAAAAATGATCATGATTACTTGTTTATTGAGGCAGGAAAAAAAAATATGGAGGAATGTCTTAGCTCTAACGGTTCTGCACATTGATGCCAACCTGTTCACAGATACTTCTGGCTAAGTACGGTGAAATCATAACTTCTAATTGCTAAATCGAAATGCAAATTCCCTATTTGTTATCTCTATAAGTTCCTGTTTTATTCTTCATTTCCCTGGGGTATAGACAGTGTTCTGCATGTTTCAAATGCTGGATCTGCCTTTCAGGGTTCCTGGTAGAATACTGTTGCAAAGCAAAAACAAAAACAATTTTCAACTTTTATAAGTGGAAAAAGTTTGTTCATAGTTTTAGATGAAAGAAATTTTGCATATGATCATTGCTGAGGGACTTTTGTGGTTGGTGTGTTGTTTTGTTTTTTTCCCCTGGGGAGAGATGACTTTCCACTTTTTTGAACACCACTGATCAGTTGTATGTGTTTGTCAGCAGTGCTGTAATGAAGGAGCAGCCCACATGTGCTGAATGTGCTGCAGGGCAGGTTGTAGCTGTATCCTCACTTGTGGCATAGCAGCATTTTACACCTTTTTTATACATGTTGAGCTTACTTAAAAACGCTCAAGTCCTATTGTGTGTCAGCTTTCCCTCCCCTTTGAATTCCCAGTTTACAACTCTTCAGCACGATCTGTCAGAAAAGAATCTAGAACCAACACCTGAAGATATTTTTCCAACAAAATGTCTAATGTTAGGGTGAATTTGGGTTGTATGTGGACCAGCTGTGAGCATCTTGACACCCTGTGTCTCATGTGCCACTACGCACCAGTATGCATACACCCTTGCTTCTGGCTCTTGGTTCTATTTTTTTTTGGTTCTATTTTTTTTGCCTGTCCATGGCATACCATGCACCTGCATAAGACCTTATCGAGAGTTAGCATCAGTCTCTGCGCTCTTGCCATTTGTCTATCACACCCTGTTACACATCTTGTTCAGTCTCTGGTTTGTCCAGCCCTTCTCTTTCTGCCCAATTTCTCGCTACATAATTCAGGTTGCTTACATCTGAATGCTATTATTAGGAGCATGAAAAGTGAAGAAAGTAGTCTGTCCTTGGCAATTGCTATTGCTGTAAGCTACCAATGACGTAGGAATAGTTTTGAGAGTGCTTATCTGTAAGCTTTTAAGTATGTTTAAACTGAAATTTGCTAGTTTCAGGCAAGTAGAAGAAATCTTCATGAAAACCTATGGTAAGCATTTCAGGCACCTAAAGCAACTCGACTGCCAGAGTTTGTAGCCAGATTTGAAACAAAATAGTAGTGTAATTTTTATTGTACTAAAAGACATTTTCCAGATTCCAGCCTCTTGCCTTTGGGAACGTGAAGCAGAACAGCTGAAACAAATTAGACAAAAGATTTCAGTCCAAACAGTTTAAAATAGTTGTGTTCTAAAGAGTTGGATCTCACATTGAAATGTTCTAGGTAGTACTAGTTCCTGTTACTAGGTGTCAATAGTTTTTGTTAGAATTAAGCTTTCCAAGAGAGATTTTTGTTGAGCAGTATTTGTAGAGTATGGTTAAGAGTCATTTTCTGTAGTTAAAATATTTCATGGTATTATGATTGCCAATTTATATGCATTTACAAGTTTGCTAATAAATTTTACTACTAAGAATTCTTTTTCTATCATCAAAGAAGCTCCTGCTGCTCTTCAAAAAGCAGTATTTCAGATTTTGAAGCTTGTTGCTTACTTTGTCTCTAAAAGAAAACTGTCTCTCTTAAGGGAGTAAGGGAAGTTTCAGTTTATGTTGAACAGCTTGGAAATTATCCTTTCAAATAGCAACTTAGAGCTAATTTCCTGCAAGGGTAAAATTATGTTCTTTAAAAGATTTGCAACACCATATTAAAACTTAAAACTACTCTGTCTTTTCTCTTTAAATGGTTATAACTGACATCTGTACTACCAAAGTTACTGCAGCTTAACTGAGCAACTGCAGACTTAGTATCTGGTTGAACCACTCACAGTCAACCTGTTATGGCAAAAGCCCTCACAGCAACATGAAAAATCATTCTAATTGTGAAGACTTCATTTGTTTGAATGCTAATATATATAATATTGCTATATAACTGTTACACAATTAATAAAGTTAACCTTTGAATCAATATCCAAGCTTATGCTTGGTCTCCTAGGAGTGGGAGAAGGCATTAAATGTTACAGGATTTGAAACTGTTTATATTTGGTGTGTCTGTGGATAAACATTGTTCTAAAATATGTGCTATTTTTATAAGATTGTTTAAAAAACAAAAAAAGAATCCAACATAAAAAAAAAAAAAAAAAAAAACACCAAAAATGCATGGTCTGTGTTCAGTGTTGGCAGTTCAAGACAAGACTTAAACTGTCATTCATATTACTGGATATCTTAAATATGTCCAGATAAAGTGGTGTATATGCATCTCCTCTGAAACATTACCAACTCAAGTTGATCTTATTTCTTATATGAAGTTGTTCACAAAATGTTGTCTTTTGTACGTTTTACAAAGTATTTATCTAATCTGCTCTTCTACTCAGGTATTCCAACTTGATCTTGAACTTATTTTCCCTCATGGTGGATGCCAACATTCCAGATATTGCTCTTGAACCTGACAAGACTGTAAAAAAGGTAACAGGAAAGCTTTCCTTGTCTTTAATTAACCAAAAACATCATATTATGAAATTCTCAGTCACTTCTGATGACTTGTGTGTAACCAATGACCTGAGGAGGCTTGCACCGGTTCTATGAGGTCTAAGTGATTTCTAGAATCACTGAAGTTAAAGGCGGGAATATACATTTGAAGTTGCCTAGTATGTGTATTCATCCATATATGCAGAATTGATCTTTATCACCCATGGAGTCCATGCCTAGTCTGCCCTAGCACTCTGTTCCAAGTGATATTTCAACATTGTGCTAAGAACGGTGATCATACCTTAATGAAAAGCTTTTGATGGGTGAAGCAGTCAACGCTAACTGTATCATGAAAGATTGCAGGATTATAAACTAGGTGGAACACTCACATATAGTTTTATAAAACAGTAACTGAGACTTTTTACTTCTTCACTAGGAAATCTTTGTTGTGAAAACAAACTAACAGGTGTCCCCTAATTCTGATTTTGTCTCGTTGCTCCAGCCTGCATCATTCTTCTCTATTTGGTGTTTCACCTACTGTTGACGTTGAAAATACCGGATAAATGTTCCCATAAATTTCATTGCACTTAGTTTTAGGCAAATGTTGGCTTTTTTTTATAACCTGATTTCTAGTGAAGGGCTATTTCTTTTAATTCCACAAAAGACTTTGTGGAGCCTGTGAATCCAATGAAAATCAGTTCGGTTCACTTCTGATTCAAGCTCTGTACTTTCTCTAAAGATCAACCTGATCTTTAGTGTTTTCAATAAGCTATGAATGCAAAGATCCACAATTATTTAAATTAATATTTCACATTCTAATGCAATTCTCTTGAAGGTAAGTGAATTGACTCCAACGAAGCTTTTCTTTTAGCATGTAAGAATATACTTCTATGTTGAGCATTTCCTAATTTCAAATTGATATAAAAGAGCTCATATAGTCATTGTTTCATTTCTGCAAATGATGACATAGTGTGTTTTTTTTGTCTGTTTTGTTTTGTAATCAAATTCGGTCTCCTTGTTTTACATTGCCAATTAACATACGTTTTTCTTCTTAGTATCTTTACATCACATTTTATCTTGGACAATACTCCTCTGAATTATACCAGGAGCAGATTTTTTTTGTAGTAAATGATAGTAGGATGTCAAATTCTCTAAAATATTTTTAAAGGGTTCTTTTACTGTAGTAATGTCTGAGTGTTTCAGATGCTTATGAAATTCTTACTTAAAAGAAGTTTCCTCCCTTGTTTTGAAATATTAATTCATATAAAATATTAAATTAAGATAGAGAATTGAAAGCCAACAAGTCTTTTCTTCAGCTGAGAAGTATGTTACAGTTCACTGATACACAGTAGCTAAAATCAGGTTTATCTCAAGCCTGATTATAATATATCCAATCGGAGATAATACACATAGAAGAAAGAAGCAAAATCTGAAAGGAAGTTCATAGGCATATGAATTAGATCAATGTACTTACCTCTATATTTCATTACTAAGTATAAATAATAGTCCCCTTTTTGATGAAAGTAGTGTATGTTTATTTGCTGTCTGGTAGGTCACTTAGGTCAGATACAACAGAGTTGTTGTCATACTGAGCTCTGGCAATGCTGCAACTTTGAGATCTGCAGTTTTTACCCTGATGAAATTTATTCTCATCTTAGAGGCTTGAAAATGTTGAGAGCTAGACCTGAGTCAGTGAGTCAAGTATTTGTTATAAGGAATGCAGATTGCTTTCACGCTTTAAAATGTTGTTTAGTTGGGGAAGAGTGAAGATCTTCAAATTTCATGCAAAATAATTATAAATGGGTAGAGATAGTATACTGAGAGAACAGACTTCACTGTCACAATTTCTGTAAATTCATTTAGAGTGTGCTTGTTCCTTAAAAAAAAAAGAAAACAGAATAAAACAAACACAATACAGTATTATCAGAAAGATAACTAAACTGTTTGGCTTGTTCATAAATGTTTTTTTACTTCATGGTCTTCTCAATCCTTTGCCCCAAATATAGTTATTTTAATAAACTAAATTTTTGACAGGACAGCAAATGAGAGGTTCAGGTTTGGACCTTTTGGTTTAAGAATTGTAAAATAAATATACCTGTGGAATTTCTGCAAAAATGATACATTATGGTGAGATCTTGAAAGAGCAGGTGAATAGAGGACTCTCTTATAAAGCAGATGTTGTTATTATGATCTACTGGATGAAAACAACTATGTTCAAAGCAACTATGAAAATATTTTGGTTTTGGTTTATCTATTTCTTTTTTTACTTTAAAGAAAAACATCAGGTAAACAGCTATAAAATGGCTAAGCAGCAGAATCATCTCAATTCTTTGTAGAAGAGTGAAGAGGTCACTTTTTAGATAGTGATAGAAATTTTGTTTTTAATGTTTAATGTCCATTAGCCTGTCTCAAATCAGTTCTGAGCTTTGTTAGTACCAATAAGAAAAGAGAAACAAGGTGTCTTGTACCTCTTGGGCTGAGTGGCAAGTTTGTTCAGTCATTTAACAAGATAATACTGTACCTTGTTGTAGGAAAATTGAATAAATGCCTTCAGCATCTCAATTGATTTTTTTGTTTGCCTTTTTTTAAAGCTTTAAACAAAAAATCCATATATATTTCAACAGACTCAAATTAGCTAAAGATCCATTTTGGACTGACCCGTAAAATTAAATTACCTTTATGTGAGTCAAGTCAATAGCCATTTCAACGATAATATCACTTTCATGGGAAGCAAAGGTGGAGATGTACAAACATTTCTGTATCTAAGAAGGTATCCTTCTTATAATAGTTATGGTGGATTTTTTTTTTCTTTAGTTTTCCTTACTGGTGCTGTAGTATCACTCACTCTCTGTTTTGTAGAGCCTTCATTTTTTTTTTTTTTTTTTTTTTTAGAAGGCCAGTGATCTAGTTAGGCTCTGATCTCACAGGCAGCTGAAGTCAGGTCACTGAGGAAACAGGTTGGGTTATCTTTATTTCAAATCTCTCAGATATCAGAATATTACTTAGGATGAAACTGTGAGAAAATGTATATAGTACAAAACTTAATTTTCCTTTTTAAAGAAAGGAAAGTTATTGAAGGTGGAACATTATATTTCAATATATTTTGGTGTTCAAACTGTTCAGCATTCCTTGACATTGGAATTTTTTAGTAGGTGCAGCAATCCTATTAGGAGCAGGTATAAAGTATTCTAACTATACTTCCATAGGTATCTCTTAACAGGATCAAGAAAAAAGGCACCTTGTAACATACTTAAATGAGTGTATTCTGAGCAAATTCATTTACTGAGCTGTTCTTGCCTCACAGGTTTCTGTTCTCATTGAAACGGGTATGCTAGAGCACAGTACACGGAGTTGAGGTAGTAAGGGGGATTTTTCTGCAATGACTACTCTTCTGATTTCTCAAAGGGAAAGCATTATGCTTAGGCAGTACATTGGGCTGTGTTCTGAGCAGCTTTGCAAAGAGATGTAATGTGTCATTCTTGCTTCTGAGCAAGAATGCTGCAAGAAATATCTGTCTGCTGATGGACAATATATAAAAATACTCTGGTGAGTAAAACATCAGAAATATTTGGTGTTCTTCTTTTCGAAACTTACAGAAAACAGTATGCCTAATTCTTTGAGTATGAATGAGTGCTTAATTTTTACTTTAATTCAAGTAGAGGAAAGAACACTGCAGCCATTTTGTATGGCTTCATTTCTTGTACTTTCTTTTGTTACCTGTGGTATGTGTATGTATAACAAGACACTAACTAATGAGTTTGAAAAGGTAATTGGAAGTCTGCCATCTTTTGCCGTAAGTTCAGACAAATCAGAAAACAAACCAAGATAATGGAAAAATTATGATGTAGAGTATGCCCTCTTTACTGAGGCTGTGGATGATACAAATTGTTGTTTTTAACAGTTTGATTCTGCTATGGTGATAGAATCTTTTTAGAGAAATCTGAATGAGAAGGCACACCTAAGGAAAATGTTACTAACCTGAGGAAGAAAAAGGAAGGCAGGATCTTTAGTTGTAAGCTGTTTTTGCTGAAGAAACATCTACTTTCCAGTAACACGTTATAGCCCAAGGAGCTAACTGGAAGATCTTAAGCTGATTATAAAATTACATTCTATCAAAAAGCATGTTGTCTGGGTGTCATTTCTGTCCAATGCTTGTGAAATGTCTTTGGGAGAAATATGTATCGAGTCAAGGCAAAATTGAAATAGCAGCTTGTCATGTACAACTTTCTGTAAAATAAGTATAGATTACACCTGTTTGACATGGTTTATGGCACAGGATGGAGTAAGCAGAGTTGGGCTCTCTGTTTATATCATCTTTGAAGGTACTTTCACATTCTTCTTGTTCAAAAGTGAGCAAGCTCTACACAAACTGATTTTGCTTATCAGGGGGAGAAGACTGGGTATTTTCTTCTCGTTAATGTTAAATGTACCAGAAACTTCTGATGCTTACAGCTGGAGTTGTGGATTTGGAACACACGACAATTTGACAGTACCTTCTTACTTGCTTTGTATAAAATCTGTGTTTGGAAATTAAACCAATGCTGACCTTAATGATGCTTTCTTACACCTAAAACTGAACTGAAAATGAATGTCAGTATTGGCTGGGCTGGAGGGAAGAGGAAAGCTCTTGGTTTCAAGTTTCACCATTATTCTTTGATGTATAGAAAATATTTTCTAACCAGCTCTCCACTTCTAGTGTGTATCACTAGGTAGATCATCTAGTACCTTTAAATTGAAAGAAAGTTTTGGTTTAATGATTTAATTCCCTCAATCCAATTTCAATCAGTATTTTTCCCAGTAAAAGAATGGTGAAGAGGGGGGGGGAAAGGGGTTGCAAATCAAAGCAGAAAAGTGGTTGTCAACTATAAAGGTTATCTCCACCCCATAAAACCATAGAAATCCTCTTCAGATTCTTGATGTTTTGTTTAACATGAAAACATTTGTCAATTTTTGACCAAGAAAAAGGATCAGCAAAGCTTGAAATTAGTTGTCTTTTTTTTTAACCTTTCATGTCCTTTTGTCCTCTCCATACTATTCATAAAGAAACCTGGTGGACTAGTGTGCTTCACCTCATGGGTCAGGATACCATCTCCTACCGCTTCCCTTTGATTTAGGCTTCTCTGAGAACCCCCTTTGGCTCAAAAATGTTACAAAATGAACTTAAATTGGAAAATAGTGGAAAGTTCTCCCCTGTTTGCCTCTTGCTTTCTCTGACCTCTGAGGTAATTGCCTTTAACTTTTCCACTCGTTGCTTATTCTTTTCCAGATCTCAATTTTCAGGAAAAGGACTGGGCTGAAATCTGTTTACATTGACTTGTCAGTGCATAACTGAGGATAAAATGCAAATCCCCTCCGCGCCTTTTTTCTGCCACTGTTACTTGCCTTTGTATTTCTCATGCAGCTGTAATGCTAATTGACAATTGTTACTTTTTTGAAATAATGCTATAATTTTAAACAGTGGTAACTAGAATCTTCATTCAATTACGCAGGCAGTTTTGTGTAAGGAGGAGTTATACCATCACTCTTCCAATGTAACAAATGCATTCAGCGTTGTCGTCTCTCAACAACAAAAAAAATCTGATTTTTCTGCAGGAAAGCCAGATGGCTTGTGTCTGTCCTTCATAGCAAGTTTGACCTTTAAATTAGAAAACATCAGGGACCAGTGATTCATTGGCACACAAAGAACTCGGCAGGCATTAAAGGACAGTGTTATAATTGACTGAACTGTGTTTCAGATGCCCATTGATTAAAGAAGGTGCTGCAAAGATGCTGCAAGTGTGTCATTTATAGGTGAGCTTAAAGGGATTGTAGATGGAAGGTAACTTTTTTATGAAAGCCCTGTTCAAATTTGATAGCACCTTTGGATTTACACAGGAAAAGGTTAAATTCTGATGATTCAGTGGAGCGGGGAATTTTCTTACAGAATGGACCACTTAGAACACTTTGTGTTTCCAAATCTATGTAACCTTTAACTAGGTCTCACTACACCTGATGAGAAACAAGTGGTAGAAATGTCTGGAAACTGGGAAGAAGAGAAAGCAGGCATCCTTTAATTCTTTCGCATTAAACACATCAAAGTGCAGTAATTCTTGTTTACAGGCAGAAAAGCTGAAACAGAGAAACAATGTGACTTAAGGTGCAGAGAAAGTTTGAGCCAGTTTGTTTCTAATGCTGAGTTAATTTATGAGGTTGTACTAATACTCCCTCTCTTCTTTCTCCCTCCTCCCCAGAAGTCAGTCACTGGATAATTGAGAGTTAAGTTCACAAGTCAGTGAAGAGGAAAAGGATTCTCACTTGTTTTCTGATCTGCATTTTTAGACAGCAGTAGATATCTGTCCCTGTTTACCTAACTGAAAATAACAATGTTTTTTGAAAGGTGGAGCTAGGAAACATTTCTGAGGTTTATTAATGTCAAGAGATTTAGTATTATTTCTCTGTAGGAGAAATAAACTCAGTTTTGCTTGGTCAGTCTGTCTGTTTCTGTATTTATATTTACTTCCTCCTCAGAGGAGGTTTATTCTTTGTAATAGTGTCACATTGACATTGAGCTCATTTTGCCTAGGCAGACGTTCATCTTTCTGTCCATTTGGGTAATGATGCTGCAGCTGCACACCCAGCTTTTCTCTTTCTAGGCTGTTGATTCTGCATGTATACTCATTCTGAAATCCAGAAAGGATGGAATAAACTTCACAGAGTGAAGTGAGAGCAAGAACACCCCAGGTTCCTGATGCTTTATATCATGCTGTTCATTTGGTCATAATTATTTGGCCAATATGATGAAATTCTGAACAGGAACAGTATGACCTTTGCATATTGCGTCAGCTAAAACCCATATTTTTCTGGAAGCTCAATTTACAGATCCTCACTAATGGGTTTATTAGCTTCCGTTTTTTGTTCTGTTTAAAAGAAACAAAACAGAAGTCTGCACAGGCTTGTTTAGAAAGTGCAGTTTGTTCAAATCAAAGCCTGGAAAACAAAAGCTGTTGTCAGAATAGTCCTTCAAATAAAATTGTACATGCAAATAGAGCACCTGAAGAGTTTGTACAGTGACTTGTTTGGACTGTGTTGTAATCAAGCAGCAAGGAAAGCAGGAAAGACCTTTGCTGAAATAGGTGAAACATGGTAAGGGTTAAGCCAAGAATTAATGCTAATTTCTGCTACATGTACACTGAATGCTAACTGTTGGAATAATCTTACGGGAAAACAGTAAAAATCATGAAAACCTCACTAAACATTACTTGTTTGGCTATCAGCTATTTTATTTGAGCTTTAATAGTAGTTGATGCATATTAAGACCCAATCAAAAAGAACACTGAAGCTTCTATTTGATTTGAGTAGCTGACTTTGCAAAGAGCAATCCCATATTAAAGTGATAAAACTACACAATAACTAGCTACTTAGCTAGTTGTTGCAGTAAACAGCAGCAGTGCTGCTTAATGGCACTGGAAGAGTAAGAGTAGAGCAGCCAGCAGTCTTGGAATGGCTGACTTGAAATTAGTCTGAGAAAAATAGGGTGGAGAAAGGGCTTTCATATGTCCATGTGATATTAACTCAAAATATTTTGCTACTTTCCTCAGTAATTATGTCAATCATAGCTGCAAATGTTTGTAAAACATAGATTGGTTAACTACACCAGCAGTATTTCTGAACTGAGTTTGAGTATGGTATCTAAATCTCAAGCCTGTCACACATCCAAAAATGCAAAATAGCAAAAGGGAGAAGGACAAACCTGGAGATTTATTTGCTGGAAGAAAACAGAGGCCTGTCCATTATCTTAAACACTTCTACGACTCTTAGGTGGTTAGGCTTTTGAGTATAGTCTCCTCTATGCTGTCATCTGGATTTTTATTATGTACATAGATCTGTGGACATGATGTGGAGTTTTCTCTGAAATTAGCTTCATATAACACATCATTACTGTTTTGAAAATGAGTCTTTTTAGTTTTCTGTGAAGACACATCAAACAAAAATGAAGTATGAATTTACCATCAGATAACTGTCTGTTATTCTGGTTGATATTATCTTCTTTCCATATCAGTTACCTTTGCAATTTCCCTTTTAGTGAGTTGTCACATGAAATGTAAGTATACCTAACGTTTAATTTTCTTTGAAATTTCATATATTTGAAATGGGTGTTGGGGTGTGCAGGATTATGTGGTGGGAATTACCAGTATTTTGCATGAAATAGTTTAATTCCTGCTGTAGTCTGATCTCTCACGATGTTCTACTTCCCAGTAACAATGCTTGTGCTATGGTACTACTTTCAATTATTCCAGAAGGTAGCTGGTGGGATTCTAGTTTGGTTGCTTTGATCAGGCTGCATCATTATAAGATCCTGGGTTTTCTGCTATGCATGGATAAAGTGACTACTTGATTTTCTTTTTTGGGGAGAGTGGGGCAGCATTAATTCTAATTTTAATTCCATTTCTAATGAAATTAAGAATGCTTTCTAATGAAGCACAGGTATTTCTGCAGCAAAAGGGTACTCAGAACTGGTGACTGTTTGGTTACCACCCCACGTGCACTAAATGTTAACACCTTTCCATTTGTTTAAACTGTTCTAGAAAGCATAATAATATAAAAGCATAATAATATAGCTGCAAATTGTGACCAGATTAAAATATGTAAATGCAGTTTTAGACAATAATAAAAGTGGTGTGTGAGTTTATCTTTACACAGAAAAGGAAGACCTTTCATGTAATGCTTTAATCTGAAGTCTCTGCAGATACTGAAAAATTCTTTGCAGAGAGTGGCAGTTACAGGCTGTGTGAAGACCCTTGATATTTCAGTATCAGTTACCAAACCCTACCAACCAAACATCCTATTTCTGTTACTATATTGTTTGCTACCTGTGCTTGACCTCTAATTTGGGGAAGGTGCAGGGGCTGCTAAGTGTCCAGTTCCTCCTCTTGTACTGCTTTTCACTTGAGTTTGCTTCACCAGCAAACTTATCATAGGTGAGAAGCCTGTGATTTTTCATGGGATGATCATGGTGCAAAGTAGTATTTATTCTTGGTTACATTGTAGAACTTTTTCCTTTTTTTTTTTTTGCTTGTTACTTTGCAAAGTTTCCCTCTTCTTCCATGTGACTGCAGCAAGTGATTGTCGATTTAACTGAACAACAGTAAAATTCCTAGTCACGTAAATTCATATACTATGCGTTTCTTTTATTTTACCCTGTATTTAGTACTGAATTATCCGCTGTGCAGGTGGATAGATAGTGGGCAATTTGAAACCTTTAGGCTGAATGTCAGTATTTACATGGGTTCTGTCATTCTTTATACAGCCTTTTCACCCTTAAATGTTCAAGGTTACTGTTGAGACGTGTTTAAAAGAATGTGTTTAAAGTTATTGTGTGCATACAGTATGGGGTTTAAAACTTTCCTTTCTGGAAACAAAAGCTTAGCTAGATTCATCAAGTATATTTCTTTCCTCTTTTTGACTAATGCTAATAGCAAGTTAACAAGACTTATTTAATTCAAATGCCAAAACAAGAACTCCAGGTAAATAATTCAGGTGGGATGTTTTTGATGCATTCCTAGTGACCGTTTTTTTTAAACGTGTAGAATGATAAATTTTGTTCTTAAATGTGTAGTATGAGATAATTGTATAACTCATCATAACTTGACCCCCAAATTCCCTTCTACCACCATGCAGAAATCTCTTGCTAATTTCACCTCCTCTGTGAGAAGCCACTGTCTTTCACAATATATGGTTTAGTTTGGAGCTGAGAGATTTCAGATAACAATTACTATTGGTTTTGTTACAAGAACCATAAGTCAGTATATATTAATCTTGTTGCTGCTGTTACAGCTCAAGAGGTAATTTGTCATCTTGCCATGTTTCTTCTCAGCTAGGTTGCAGCAGTCATTTTTAATTGCAGTGCTGAAAAACTTCCAGGCAAAGATCTAGTGCTCAGCAGCATTTGATCCTGCTGTTAATTGCAATCTGATTTTAGGGTCTAGCTGTGGCTAAATTTTTTTCCACGTATATATGTATGCCAGTCTGTTCTTGGGGAAGGTGGGAAGTAGTTTAATCCTAAATCCCATAGAGTAAAACAGCGTTTTAACATCAGTAACTGCAGTTCTGTGAACGGATTAGGAAACAGTTGAAGTGCTCCATTACTAGAGTTTTAAGAGTGTTAGTGGTTTTTTTGTTTTTTAAACTGCAGTTAGAAATTTTGTTAAAATCTCATTGCATCACTTTTTCTATAAGCATTTAAAAAGGTGTGACAGAAATCTGTGGACTCATTTGGGGAGGTATTTGAGCTTGTGTATAATTGCAGGCATGTGAGTAGTCCAAGTTCAGTTGGATTCTTCTGCATGTTTTATTGACTGTCAAACTTCTAACATATGTGGGCGATAACAAACCTTTTATTATGTTTGTTATGAAAATGAAAGTTGTATAAAATTAGCCTGAAATACCCTTTTAATTTCCTCGCTGTGATCTGCTTCCTTGGGAGTTTGAACATTTTTCAGCTTAATCTAGGCTTTCATACTGATGAAACTTTGAAGTTGCAGAAAAACTCAATTTGTAGCAGTGTGTTTGAAGTAAGTTTAGAGTTACAACTGTATTTTGAGTGAAGTGGTGTTGTCTTTCTGTACCTGGCAGGCTAACTTAGGCTTTTATGGTGGCACTGAAGGGCACTCCCCTGCAATACCTCGCCTTTGGAAACGATGCAGAGTAATAATTAACTGATATCTCAGAATTTTTCTTATCATAAAGGGGGCGGTTGTGTATGTGGTATCCTTGATGTTGAAAAAGAATGCAAAAGGAGAAGAGAAGGTGGTATTATCTCTCTAATGTCTTTATTAAGAACATTGCTGAAATAATTTGGTATTTTTTTTTTCAATGTGTAAAGGTAAATGAATGGAAAATATTCAGGAGAGATGTTATTCTGTCTCATAATCTGTTTCTTCAGTCTTAGCCAGGATAAGGTTAAGAAGCAACTTAAATCATTTGATATTTGCCTACATGAAATATATTTGTGATAGACAGCTCTTTAATGTAAAAAAAAAATTAATGAGCTCAACTGTTTGAGATGGAAATTGGACAAGTTCAGATAGGAAATAAGCCACAATTTTTAAACAAGGCAATTAATCATTGAAACAACCTACCTAGGATGTGATTCATTCCCTCTCACTGTAGAGTCTCTGTAAAAGAGATTGTCACAAATAAACTGGGAATTATCAAACAATTTTTGCATCAAGTCTATACTATTTTACCTAGCTCATTATGCAAGAGACTGAGTAGATGGATACGACAGTCTCTAGAAGAGCTCACATCCCTTGAAATTTACCATTATGAACATAAAGGAAGTGATTAGATGGCTGCAACTGTTTTCTGCAAGTGTTGGAAATTTGCTGAGGGATTTTTATATTGTGACCAGTGCTACTTTGCAAAAACAATGCTGGGATCTTAGCATCCTTAATTTTATTTAGGGAAATCAGGACTTGCTAGGAGTTCTTAAACAGCACAAATGGTTTTCCAAATTGACCTCTCATAGGTAGCATTGTTACACAAGAGATTTGTTTTTCCTGGAAAAAATCTGAACACTCACCATTCCTGTTTGCAAGTCTTGCTTTACAGACATCACCTCATAAAATTTAGAAAATCATGATGTCTTGATATTTTTTTGCATTTTACAGAATCTGTGCATCAAATTACTTGAACTCACCCAAAATGCTTATGCATCTACCTTTTATGTGTTCTGAGCAAAAAGGCATGTCTGCAAAACTAACTTAGCTCCCAAAAAGCAAAATGTTATTTCTTTTTCTGAAACTGCTGAAGCTCTTGCCAGTTCTATGTATGGAAGTTCTGAATTTTAAAAGAAATGTTTGTAGTAATGGTTCTTATGAGATGTTGCCATCTGGAGCAGTCCTGAACAATTGCCATGGAATTAGCTGGAATTCACTAAAAGGCATCCACTGTACCTTTGTAAATATTCATGGGTCAGGGCATTACCAAGGCTGTAAAAGAGGAATATAGATCTTGGTATTCTATTCTTAATTACACTGCTTTAATTCTTAGGGAAATTGCAAGTACCAAGCAAGATGTGTTATTGGTACAATAATGGTAATAGTTAATATATGTTGTCAAATAAAAAAAAAAACAGTGTAGGGGGGTAGCAGTGTCTCCAACTGACTGTTCATGGAGGGGGGTTGGGAGGGGTTTCTCAGTTATTTAAACACTCATTTTTATGAAAAAGTTAATCAGATATTTTAAATGAAAATTGTTAACATCCAGTAATCTGCTGTAAAATACGTATGAAGTAAAATACGGATTCTTTACTAAACTTTGACAGCTTAAATCATGTCTGTTACTGGGTAAGTCTGATTGAAATCACATTTGTCGTCTTTTCTGTCTCCCCAACTCATTCCAGGTGCAGGACAAGTTCCGTTTGGACCTGTCTGATGAAGAAGCTGTCCATTATATGCAGAGTCTAATTGATGAAAGTGTCCATGCCCTTTTTGCAGCTGTGGTGGAACAGATACATAAGTTTGCACAGGTGAGAAAGATTCTCAATTGGTAGTCTTACTGAAAACTGAGTAAGGTGAGAGGTTCAGAGTGGTAAGTTCAAGACATGAGCTCATTGTTAATGATGTCGTAGTTCATACAAGTTAAGTGTTCTTGCTGCCAGGACTGGAGAGCAAGCTTGCAGTGGTACTAGGAAATTCTTATAAACTTCTTGGCAAACATGCCAGCTGGAATGTAACTCGTCATCTTACCAGGGGTAAGAACTACAAATTGGAAGGATGGGGTTCCATGAGAGGACGAAAAAATTCTTACATTGAAAGTTGTTATTCAGATTTCATTTTTTAATTTATAATGCTTCTTCCTTAAAGCTCTCTGGCTAGTTTGTATTTATCAGGCGTTTAAGGCAGTATGCTATTTGCTGTAAGTATTAGGCTCCTGACAAGAAATAGAATTGAAAAATTTCATTCAAAACTGATCAAAATCTGATAAAAACACTTCTCAGTTTCTATGGCTATCTGTTTTGTTGAAGGTTTTCCAACTAATCTATTCTTTCCTGCAAGTCAAATTTTTATTTTTAAGAACTTTACTACAGCGCAGGTTAAAAAGTAAAAACATCTTTTCTGTCTGCATATGTGTTTAACAAGGGTGATCTTTTGCACAGTGTGGGAGAAAAAAGAGTAATTACACAGAAGTATTGTGAAAATTGTTATTCCTTATTGATTACTTCGGTCATAGGATGTAGGATGGTAATTTCATAAGACAAAGTGAAAAAGTCTAGCATCTACCTCAGGTTTTTCAAAATAAACAAGACCATTACAAAGATGTAATCTTTTTAAAAGATTAAAATTAAGTGACTCCAGTATGTGCCTAGACCTTGCTTTTAATCACATACCGACAGTTTATTTAAGACATCTTTTTACTTCATTGGTTTTAGGTGACTGGCAGTCTGTCCCAGATAATTGTTAATGTATTTCTGAAGCTGTATTAGTAAGTCAAAGTTTATGGATTTGATTTAGGTGACCTTTCCTTTCTCCATTCAGAAGTATACTTGTTTGACCTTTCCTCAACACTTAAGATTGCTTTTAAAATTGCAAGACAGATTTGTTCAGGATATGTAAAATAACTAAGAATTTGAACCCAAGAATTTTAGATCCAAGGAAGCGTAGTTTAAGTAACAAGCTGTTTTTCATGAGGTTGTGAACTCTCTCTATGTGCTGCTGAAGAGCTGACACTTCTGTCTTTTAAAGTGTCCTTTTTCTCTCCTGGGATCACAAGAAATTGCACATTAAAATGTGAACAACAATGTGTTATTTTAAATACTTAAGGCATTTTTAACCTCTTGCGATGTAGGATTCTTGTTTCAGAGTTCTGATTACTGCCTTCATTCATGTTCTGTAAACAGCTACAGTTGCAAGCTTCCCCCTGCAAGAACATTGGGTGGTATCAGCATGAGGAGGACATGAAATTAAGTCATAAATGAATTGGCAGTTAACATGTATTAAGATTCTGAAATGTGTTCGTGTATTAAAAAAAAAAAAAAATCACCAAAAATCCATCAAAGTTAAATGTTATAAGTCTATTATCTTTATACTACAAGTGAGGTAGGACACTTTGTAGTGATATTTAGTACTTCATTAGTCAAAATCATTGCTTTTTTTCTGAGACTGTCTTTGTTAGAGGAATTTGCTGCTGAAGTCTTCACAGTCCTTAAATCGTTGAACAAATGAACAATTAATGCATAATTGAATTTGCAGTAAAGCGGTCATCTTACACAATGGCCAATTGGAGCTTTCAATTTGTTCCTGTATAATGCTGCATTGAATTACCTTGCCCTAAATAGTAATAAAAACTGTCTCAAAAAAAAACAACCAAACAACAACAACAACAAAAAACTATGCGGGTATAATAACACCTGCTTAAATAGCAGATTTGGACCTAAAGCCACACAATTTTTCATTTGAAATGCTCTTAAGCATGTTTTTCTTTAAATTTATCAATAGATATTTATTATCCTGCTGCCTCCAGAATAGGTCTACAGGGAATCTGTGATATCTACTGCAGTAGTTAAGAGCTTTTTAATAAGGTTGGTTATTGTAGTGACCATTGTGTGAGCGTTCTGCGTCACTCCCTATGAAAGCTCTTCAGTAAAGCACTCTTAGATATTTTGGCATCATCTTGGTCCTGTTCTTTTGTAACAATATTATAAATTGGGTTCATATCAAAGCTCTGCTATGAAACCTTAGTTTCTAATGTATCTGTAATTTATTGTCATACTAGATATTTTACAGGCCCTTTTATGTGCTGTGTATTTGTTTCCTTCTTAATGGTTATCAACAAACTTGTCTCAAAAGTAAATAAACTTAACATTTAGAACAAGTTAATGGTGTGGTATAATACTGCTCAACTGCTCAAGATGAGAAAAAGCTCATAGTAATTTCACTTGATACTAATGAAGACTGGCTAGCCACTTCTCCCAGGAGAGTCACTTTCATTCTAGCATTATTTATTTCTGCCAAGAAGGGAAACAGTCTCAATTTGAAGTGACTAACTTCACATTTTTTCCTTGTAAATTTACAGCTTAAGTCATTTGCATTGTTAATTGGTGATTTTTGAAGAGTGAAAACTTGAGAGATGAGGGGTGTCCCACCTAAAATTTAGTATTGCAATTGAGGTTGTACTAATAGGCAGTTGCTCTTTAAGGAGCAAACTCAATTTAAAGTGTAAACGTAAAGAGGTTTTATGATATTCAGAAGCTGTGGTCCAAGTGCTGCTGTGGTTCCTTTCACTCATAGCAAGGCTTCTGTTTTTCTCCTTTTGGAGAAGCCTGTCTTGCATGCTGAAAATAAAACAAGTGGAAAATCTACCACCAGGACTATGCATATTGGATGAAGCTGTTTGTCCAGTGTCAGACAGTGTTGGTTTCCAAATGGTCTGGTCTCCTGAAGGATTGTGTTCAATGGTTTTTAAACCCAGTTCAATTTACACATAACTTTTGGTCCCTGAGAATAAGCCAGATTAAATTCTGGTCTGTTTTTTCTTCCCTTGTAGTATTGGAGAAAATAAGCCCTTCACCTTCCTGTGATGGAAACAAGCCTCAGCAAATGCTCAAGAAAGAGACTTCCTCAAGCCCTTATGGACTTCACTAAACAGTTTTGGAAGGCAAAAGCTGCAGATTTGGTAGCATGGAGAACTGAGAACTCGGGAGGCAAAGAAGCTTTTTGAGTCTCATTTCTTTAAAGGTTTAAAAATACCTGTTTTTTTTTAATAATAAAAAAAAAGGAGAATGTTTATAGCGTCCTTCAGGCTCACATACAATGGCATTTCTTTCTAAGGAAAATGTCAGCCTCAAAGGTTGAAGTGAGTATCTTCCCAAGCCAAAGATAACTGGAAGAGGCTGGATTTGATGGTAGATTCTTGTACCTGTTAAAATATTTTCTTATTTAAAAATGGAAATCATTGCTACACTGAATATGTGTATGTACAAAGCACAGCAGTGAGTCTACAGTTCTTCAGTACAGAAAAACATGAAACCATGTTAATCTCCTCTTCTCCCCTCCTACTAACTCTAATCCTTGAGTAAGTTTTAAACATGATTCGTGTGTTCCTTTATTTCCCACCTTGGGCAATGTTATCAATTAGAAAGGATGATCATTTCTTCCCTGCTTACAAAAATGTTTTTAAGTGCTGATAAGTTAGTCATCTGTAGGCAGTCAATTAAATCATCACTAACAGGCTCAGCAACAAGAATGCACGGTGAGGCGTTCAGTATTTCACACTTTAAATCTGAATGTTTTCTGTACAGCAATTATATATTCATGACTAATAAACTCTTTGTTGTTGCAGTCTTGAGGTATTCTGTTTTGTCTTTTTCATCTTACCTGCTGAGACGTGGCATGCTAAAGGATTATGTTCATAACTTGGCTTTCTGCAAGGATTTTCATTACTGTGTTTGTTTGATTCAGGAATAAGGCCACTAATAAAATGACTTCTATGCCACATGTTGAGTGCATAATGAATCTGTTTTGAATAATCAACAGTGTAATTAGCTTTTCATGAATGTGTGGATCTTTTCAAAGAGTGCACTTACAGTCCTTTTTTTGTTTGTCAGAAGGAGAGCCCTCCCAATTATGAACATAAGAAGGACTGATTTGAGTCTGAATCTGGTATTTGTGAATCAAGTCTTGCACTTTACTGCTTCTGCAAACATGAGAAGTGCTTTGATGGAGGAAAATCCAGTAATGGCTGTAATAGGCCCTTAGTTATTTCAGCATATTACCCAAATTAGCTAGTTAAACACAACATTGTTTCAGCTCCTCTTCTCCACATAAGGTGCTACTTAGTAGGATCTATATTACCCTTGTTAGTTAATGTCTGTGTTAGCTGGCAAAACTGCTGCAGAGGGGGCACAGCAGTACTTCCAATCTTCAGCTGACTCCTCTTTGGAAGAGCACTAATTATCATTGTGGGGTATTTTTGTTTTTCAGTCTTGCTTTATCTGTCAGAAATATGGATTTCTCTACTGCTTGTATTTCCCATTGTTTCATCCTACATGCAGAACTTTTTGATACCTTCCTAAGGTATTTCTGAGAGCTTGGGATTTCCAGCTACTTTTAGGGAATATTGCACAAAAAAAAAAAAAAAAAAAAAAAAAACTTTAAAAAATTTGTTTTGAAGGGGCATCCTATGTGCTCACACAACTTGTTGATTTCTGTGATATAGCCACACTTCATTCATCTCACCTCTTCACTTTGATCCCCAGTCCTTTGCACTTAATATATTGAAATTTTCCTCCAGTTCTTTTGAAGAAAACTTCAGAAGGAGATGTTTAGCAGTTGAGAGAACTTGCTCTACAGTATTCACATGCACTGCAGCAATCATCAACCCCAAAATTGGGGACAGTATCCCATTTCTGTTATAGGAGACTTTCACAGAATCACAGAATTGTCTAGGTTAGAAGAGACCTCAGGATCATAGAGTCCAACCTCTGACCTAACACTAACAAGTCCTCCACTAAACCATATTGCTAAGCTCTCTACATCTAAACATCTTTTAAAGACTTCCAGGGCTGGTGACTCCACCACTTCCCTGGGCAGCCCGTTGCAATGCCTAACAACCCTCTCAGTAAACAAGTTCTTCCTAACATCCAACCTAAAACACCCCTGGTGCAACTTAAGCCTGTTCCCCCTTGTCCTGTCGCGAGGCACGTGGGAGAATAGACCAACCCCCACCTCGCTACAGCCACCTTTAAAGTACTAATAAAAGAACGATAAGGTTGCCCCTGAGCCTCCTCTTCTCTAGGCTGAACAATCCCAGCTCCCTCAGCTGCTCCTAAGACTTATTCTCCAGACCCCTCACCAGCTTCACTTCCCGTCTCTGGACTCGCTCAGGCACCTCTGTGTCCTTCTTGTAGTGAGGGGCCCAAAACTGAACACAGTACCCAAGGTGTGGCCTCACCAGAGCCAAGTACAGGGGTACAATCACTTCCCTAGCCCTGCTGGCCACACTGCTTCTTACACAAGCCAGGATGTTGTTGGCCTTCTTGGCCACCTGAGCACACTGCTGGCTCATATTCAGCCGACTATCAACCAATACTCCCAGGTTCTTTCTCCACCTGGCAGCTCTCCAACCACTCATCTCCCAGCCTGTTGCTCTGCTTGAGGTTATTGCGCCCCAGGTGCAGGACCTGGCACTTGGCCTTGTTAAACTTCATGCAGTTGACCTCAGTCCATGGGTCCAGCCTATCCAGATCCTCCTGCAGAGCCTTCCTACCCTCGAGCAGATCGACACACGCACCTAACTTGGTTGGAGTCTTTTGCGAACTTACTGAGGGTGCACTCGATCCTCTCATCCAGATCATTGATAAAGGTATTAAAGAGGACTGGCCCCAGTACCAAGCCCTGGGGAATGCTGCTAGTGACCAGCCTTCAGCTGGATTTGACTCCATTCAACATGACTCTTTAGGCCCAGCTATCCAGCCAGTTTTTAACCCAGCAAAGCATACACCAGTCCAAGCCATGAGCAGCCAGTTTCTTGAGGAGAATGCTGTGGGAAATGGTGTCAAAAGCCTTACTGAAGTCAAGGTAGACCACATCCACAGCCTTTCCCTCATCCACCCAGCGTGTCACTTTGTCATAGAAGGAGATCAGGTTCGTCAAGAAGGACCTGCCTTTCATAAACCCATGCTGACTGGGCCTGATCACCTGGTTGCCCTGCTAGTGCTGCGTGATGACACTCAAGATAAATCTGCTCCATGAGCTTCCCTGGCAGTGAGGTCAGACTGACAGGCCTGTAGTTCCCCGGGTCTACCCTCCAACCCTTCTTGTAAATGGGCATCACGTTTGCTAGCCGCCCGTCGACTGGGACCTCCCCCGATAGCCAGGACTGCTGATAAATAATGGAAAGTGGCTTGGCCAGCTCCTCCGTCAGTTCTCTCAGTATCCTTAGGTGGATCCTATCCGGCCCCATCGACTTGTGTATGTCCAAGTGCCGTAACAGGTCACCAAAAATTTCCTCATGGATTGTGAGGGCCACATCCTGCTCCCCATCCCCTTCCACCAGTAAACCACTTTGTCCTTCTCTGTCTTGTGATGAAGATACTTGGCTATTTACTAGGAGTTTATATTCACAGCACTGAGTAATACCATTTTTTAAATTTTACAATCATGTTTTGGGAAGGTCCGTCGTGGTTATGCTTTGATGCATGTTGGTGAATTCATTTCCAGTCCATTAAGCAGTGGAAGAGTTTTGGTTCAGGGTGTCAGTTAAGCTATTTGTGCTATGTGACCTGCTGCAAAGAGAACTGGAAGTGTAATTCAGAATAAAAGGTTATGGGAACCTGCAAGGTGAGAAACATTTGTGATGTATAAAGAAGATTGATGATTCTAGGTTTTTTTCACATATGTCCAAAGGAAAGGGGAGAACTGTTGATGGAGGTCTATTGATTGGAAAAGGTGAAGAGAAAGTGTATGTTTGCAAGTTGCTTGAGGTGCAGGAGTCCTCACAGCTAGGAGAATGCTGTTCATCAAATTGTTCTACTCCGAGATATGGGTGTGCAGGTGGACTTATCTGTGTCATGTCACAAGGCTGTGAGTGCTAGGCAGGGCCAGGCATACACAAAGGGAGTGATGTTGAGACCCTTGTGAAAGAAAATTATTAGCACCCTAACACAGATTGTAGACAGCATGGCAGTCATTGCACTTGACTGCAATACCATACCGGCCAGCCAGCTGGGCGGTCAGAATCGTCTGTCCTGTGGTCCATCAATATAGCCGTTGTCCTGCTGCACACAGGCATTGAGCATGTGAAGGAAAATACTCTCTGACTCAAAATGCAAGCTTCAGTCCAGTGCTAAAAAATAGCAAGCAGCAACAACCAATGTGCACTCTGGCGTTTGAACCTTCTGGTGTCCCTGGGCTTAGGAATTCTGTAGTGTTGTCATCTTGAGCTTCAGCAGTGAAACTGGGCCATGATTCTCATATGGTGATTGAAATTGATCTACAGGATGAGAGAATTAACAGTCTGTACTACAGATAGCTACGTAAAAGGTGTTTCAGGGTTGTTTGAGCAGTGTCTGAATGGTACACTTCAACAACCCCTTTGGACTGCGAGTCTGTGCGAAGCCCTGCATAACCTTGAGGATGTGGCTGCTGCAGACCACATGAATTTAAGACTCGCAGGATGGCGTCTGAGAGGAATACACGTACTGAATTTCCTATTTTGCAGCTGGTGATTCACTTGCCAAGTGACAGTTTGATCTCCACTGATCAATGGATTTGTTGAAGGCTATACTGCACTAGAGATAAAAGCCTCATAGTTATATGAGCCATGTAGTAATGGCAGGCTCTACTCCAAGTGTTGATCATTGTTATTCAACTCTACTCCAAGTGTTGATCTTGTTGTTCTCCCTGCATAACAGTAATTATGAAAACATGTAGGCTTGAGGCAGGCTGTACCACTTGACCAGGCAGGCCAAGGATGACTCCTTGTTATTAACCCAGAAGGCATCATCAACCCGACTATACAGCACATTTCAAGTGTATTTATGAAGTGTTAAATATAACTTTTATATAAACTCTACAAATGAATAGAGGGTTTTCACTATTTCATCGGGTTTAAAGTGATTATAATGACTTGTTCGTATGCTGGACTGTGCAGCAACCTATAAACACTGTACATTAACTCAGTTATAAACGTCAGCACATGAATCCAAAATGAGATCTAAGTATGATATGCAAGGCTTAGGAAGACACTGATTTCACAATAAATCACATTATGAATGAAGAATCTATGTAGAAGAAATAAAAAGGTTGTGTGAGTCAGTGAAAGAGAAGCAACTAGTATCTTTATCTATTTCTACTTGTCAATTAACCACACATTTTTTCAGTATATTTTCCTAACAATTTGATAAACACCAGCTGAGTGCTACGAAATTGTCCAGGTGTGTCTCTGATCTAAGAAATGACTGTCTTCAGGCTGACTGCTACAATATACTTGTTGTAGGTAAGTTCATTACTTAAAGTATTGTATGAAAAACATCAAATATCATTGAAAATTGTACTTAGAAGTACATAAATCAATATAGTTGTTTTTAGTAGATATATTTCAAATCGTGATACACAAAATAAGTTCTTGATTTCAACTTGATTTTGTAAAATCTAATAGCTATTAGCATTTTATGCAGCATTATTTAAAGCAAAACAAAAGTAGAATTTGGAAGGAATTATCTATTTTATATTAAACGAGGAGTTATCTTTCAGTATGTTAGTCTGAAACCTTGTCTAACAGGAGTAAAAAATGCTTAGTTTAACATGTTTTCTATCATGGCTCTATGTAATCTAGCACTGTGAGCATGTGTTATGTGTCTGTCTCCAATAAATTCTGAATCCCTTGAATAACTACTGCCAGTTTTGACTTGAGGGATGCTGCGAGTCTTAAAGGTGAAATCCCTACATGTTTCACAAAGGTAGATCATAGAGGAAGGCTCCTAGGGGAATGTCAGACAGCAGTATCACCCTGAACAAGTATTTGTGCATATACATGGAGAGAGCATGTTTGAATACGCACAAAATTATACATAGAGTCCGGATGTGAGCTCCGTCATATGTATCAAAGCATGAAGCAGTAGTTGGTAGAAAACCAGGCTGTGCCAGCTGAGTCACAGAGTAACCTGTCAAAAATCATCCTGTTAAATCTCTCCAGGAAGCATTACAGAGAAAAATAAATACAACAGACAGAAAATAGTTTTGCTAAGGTCTTGTTTTACCCCACATTTGTATTTTGTATAAGTAGGGACAAAAAACATGAGAAAGCCAGCTTGTGACCTCTTTATTTGCCTACTGGCATTCATGCCTTTCATGGTCTCACCCTCATTTTATTTTTTCCTGCAGTCTGGTCTTTCTGTTGGGTTTGAAAGTGAAGGAAGCGAAATAAATAGTTCCTTTTCCTTTTCCCTCCCCTACCTGTGCCCTTTTCCTTTTCCCTCCCCTACCTGTGAAAGTGGTGCAAATTTCTCCTTCTTTTTTTTTTTTTTTTTTTTTTCCTGGGGTGTATGTGTGTCTTCAAGCAGTAATTGCAAATATATATTTCATGGAGAGAAGGAAACAATAAATAAATAAATAAATAAAATAAAAAGGAGGGGCTCTTAGCTTTAATATAAAAGTCATATATTCTTCAGCAGGAGATGTGCCTGTTCTTATAGACAGTTATCTTGCCTTCTTGTGTGCACTTTTGTAAGTCTTTGGGGGAATAATAACTTTGGAAAGGGGAAGGAGGAGCAGAGAATGTGAATCTTAGCACCACATCATGATGTCTTTGTAGCAAAGTGGAGTGATGTTGCTAAATGACACTTCTTTTGTAGTCAACAGAGGTTTTACGTACAAGACCTAGTATCATCAGTGGATGGAAAATACAGCAGTTATTATGAAGTATCTGAAGTGCGTACATCTAAGGAGTCTTAAGGGAGTCATTGAAAACAGATTGCAGGCAGATTGTGTTAAAATAGATTTTTGTAACCCCTTCAGCTGACGTGATGATTCTTTGTAATAGTGAAGCTGCTTAGAGTACAATATTGGTGCCCTCCTGTCCTTCCAAGCTTCCGTGATTTAGAAGGGACTCTTCCTTAAGAGAATAAATTTCTCTTTGGAGAGGAAAATCCCTAATGGCAGTTGTTTCTAGAGTACTGAGCCGTGAAGTGGTTCACCTGTATGGATTCTAACCTGAAACTGCAGGAGTGTTCCTTGGAGAGGAGTTCATAGCTCATCCACGCACAAACGTTAATCAGTTAAGCTGGTGTGTGGGATGATCCTTTCAAAGTGGATTAAGCTTTGCGACAGCAAGGTACTTGCATTCTGAATAAAACCTCTTCACAATTAGAGGTTGTGCAAAACATAACAGAAACAGTATGAATTACTTCCCTTCACAGACGTGTTTATCCAAAATTTTTCCCCATTCTCCTCATCAGTGCTGATGGATTGGAAGATGATTTTATAGAGTTGTTCAAGAGGAGGATTTACTATTCATAAACTGTGACAGACAATAAGTAAAGTGACAATGACGAGAAGATTGAGACAATGTGGTGGTCTCTGGGGAGCTCTGGTATCCGTTCTTCCACAGGCAGGCTGTAGTTTTCTCCAACGTGTACCTTCACAGTGATAATGGACAACAGCACTTTTCCTATCTTGTTAGGTGTTTAAACATGATTTGGAATATGTAATGGGTAAATCGTACAGATACACTTTCCAAACTAACTGCTGCTTCTGTCCTTGATCAATAAAATAGAGATTATTTTGTGCAGTCATTTCTTCAGTGTCTTCTTTTACTTGGAAACAGACTGTGAAGTTAATTGTAACTAAAGGCTTTTCTCTCCCATGTCTGCTTAATGCAGCATTTCTGGCTGATTAGAGACAAAGAACCCACATTGTGAAAGAAAAATGGCTTTTTTTTTTTTTTTTAATAGATGTCTTTTCTGGCACAGTCATATATAAACAGCTCCCTAACAGAAAATGGGAATGAATTAACTAAATGCAAGGTGCTGCACCTGGGCTGGGGCAATCCTGGACATGAGCACAGACTGGGAGAAGAACTCACTGAGAGCAGTGCTGAGAGAGACTTGGGGGTTCTGGTGGACAAAAAGCTCAACAAGAGCCAGCAGTGTGTTCTTGCAGCCCAGAAAGCCAACTGCATCCTGGGCTGCATCAACAGAGGGGTGGGCAGCAGGTGGAGGGAGGGGATTGTGCCCCTCTGTTCTGCCCTTGTGAAGCCTCACTTAGTGCTGTGCCCCCAGCACAGGGCCCCCAGCACAAGAAAGACAAAGGCCCAGAGGAGGGCTACGAGGATGATCAATGGGCTGATGCATCTTTCCTATGAAGAAAGACAGCGAGCTCGGGATGTTCAGCCTGCAGAAAAGAAGGTTCCAGGAGCCTTCCTTTAGAGGAGATTCTTCACTCAGAACTTCGAGGGTGGTGAAGCACTGGCACATGCTGCCCAGAGAAGCTGTGGATGCCCTATCCCTGAAAGTGTTCAAGGCCAGACTAGATGGGGTTTTGAGCAACCTGGTCTGCTGGAAGGTGTCCTTGCCCATGGTAGGGGTTTGGAAGTAGATAATCTTTAAGGTCCCTTCCAACCCAAGCTGTTTGATGATTCTATGACAAGAGCACACATGACAGGAAGCTTTCTTTAAAGAAGTGATTCAGCTGAGATTTCTGACCAGATTCTGCCCAGGCAGAATTACACTAGAATTTAATTCAGTTTCTTTTTCCAAGGGAGATCACAGCAACAATGTGGAAATTAGCAGGAAGAATGAGGCCTTTTTAGAGATGAAATATGCAGCAGAGAACTCTCTACCACAAGAGCAGTACTTGTTAAGTAATGAATGAGGAAAAAAGTGGTGTTACGTAATTTGGAGGTGTTTTGTGTGGCTGGTCTACGCAATTTACTAAAATCTGTGCTTGCCATATTGGGCTATATTGCACTTCTGTTTTCCAAGTTGCAAACAGGATGCCATCAACAAGGTGCTGAGTGGCATCTTAATCTACAAATGAGATGACAGATTTAGGCTCCGGTTTTGCTTCAAATTTGACAGGCACTGCTTTTGAAATGAGAGTCGAGAAACTGTGTTACAGTTCTGGCTGTGGCTTTCATTGTCCATTGGCCCTGAAGATTTTTCAAGTTATGAACTTCCATTTCCCTTTGAGCTCTGTAAACTTGGTGGTGCAGACCCATTTTTAACTTCTCACATAAAAACACCATAGCTTGGGGCTCTAATTACAGATGGAACCAGAAAGCGCTATTATAATCTGCCAAACAGCAGTTCATTTTGATTGTATTTTGCATTCAGCCTTGGTTTGTTGGCTTGTGTTCATCCCATACGTTACAGCTGAAAGATGCCTGAAGAAATGTACTTGCTGGAGCTCATGTTCCTGTCAAACATTGCTTTGCTGGTTCTGTCCATATTAGAAAGCTGTAGTAAAAAGAGGGAGAATTAGAATGTTGCTTTGCTTTCATTAACTAATATAAAAAAAAAAAAAGTTAACTGAAATACAGCAAATGTGATGATTGTGTGTTCAGCTTAAGCAAGCAATAGCCACAAGGCATATTGTCAGGCCCTTTTTATCAGGGTCCACAATTTATGCATGAACATCATCAGCTTTATGGGTACCTGATCCTGATGTAATATGCAGCAACAGATAAATTCTTTTATTCAATAATGAGATATAGCCAGAAGGATAACTTAAAGCTGTACAGTTTTTCTAGCTTAGCACTGCATAGATTGTGTTCAAGTACATGTGTGTTCAAGTACAGCTAAGAACTGAGAGTTCCAACTTTCTCATTTACAGCTAAAGCTTTATAATAAGTGAGCAGTCCAACTCATTTAAGAGTTGTAAATCAGCATACCCACAGTTCAGTCTTACACTTCCATTATGTATGTGTACAAAAGGCTTAGCATATGTTTTCCTGCTATTTCATTATTTTATGCAGCACATGTTAAAATCCCTAGTTATGTACCAACTAATGCTCCTCAATAGCAGTTTTAGTTTTGAGCCTTTCAAGACATAGGAACTGTTCATTTTGCTCAGTTTTTCACATACTGAGCTCTAGTGCCTTGCTGTTGTAGCTTGCCATTTCTCAGCCATGGTGTTAGTACCAGTACTAGTACCAGTACCAGTACCAGTACAAAGGCACATGTGGTAGGGTTACCAGTTATCCTAATTTTTGTGTCTGCAACGTGTTGAACTTGGACAAGAATAACTCTGAATATGGCAGCAGCACAGTCCAATCACTGAAAGCTGTAGACAAGTATTTGAGCAACATACTGTACTGTAATACAGGAGCATGGAAAAGGAATCTGGGAGCAGTGCAGTCAGTGCCATACAGACACAGTTTGGGGGCAGATAACAAGACAAAAGCTGCTGGATGTGTGCATGCTCTAATCCTGTGGGCAAGAGCATCTGCAGGATCCTGGTCAGTTCTTTGCTGCCACTGGATAGCTATTGAATGATCTCTTCCTTCCAGTTTGTCTTGTTAGTCAAGCAGGAAAGGATCGTCATCCCTAGCTTTATATTGTGATATTTGGTTCATACATGTAGATGACGATTTTTAAATCAGTTTTGTTTGAAGTAGATAACAGACTTAGCCAGTATCTCTTGTGGACTCCAGCTATCACTGCAGAAGAGCATGTACCACTTATAGTTTCCTTTACCAGCCTGCCGTGGAGGTCTTGGCTACCCCCAAACCATTTCAAATGATGGCACTGCATGCTTAGTTATAGCCAAATTGCATCAATGCATATGTGCCTGCTGTAGGATGAGCTGATTCTTAAACTACTAGATTTCACTTACTGCACTGAGTAATTTCCATGGATCATGCTGGATTAAGTATGTATTCAACTTACATTTAGGCTTTACTTTGACTGTACAGTCACACATATTGTTTTTTTTGAGGATACAGGAATCTTCAGAGAAAGGGCTAATTCTGTCAGGTTTTCATCTAGTTAATCTTTAAAAAAGATCTATTTCCATGAACCCAATTTCTGCAGAAGTCCAGAGCTTCACCTTTAGTAAAGGACTAAGAGTACAGACATTTTTGCCGAACACTGAGATACTTAACCCACATTCAGATGTCCATGAACTTAAGTAGCATGGTGTGGTTGAGAGATTTCCCCCTAGAACTGCAGATGATGTTGTCCCAACAAGACAGACCACTTTTACCTAAGTTTATTACTGGATGATGTTGCAGCAGAGGGTACCACGTTTCTGGAAATGCCATCTTCTCAGAAGCTGGAGAAGAGTCAAAAGTGTTTCGCACAACTAGGCACATCAGCCAAGTTTATATCTGAGTAGATGACTGCATTGCCCTAGGAGATCAACTAGCTGCTCTGTTATGCCCAGCTTTGGGCTCTAAACCAACACGTAGCATCCAATTTCAATGGTAACAAGGTTTCAAGTGTGCTTGCTCTGATCTCTTGTTTCAGGTGTTTTGTGAAGCTTGCAATAACAAATGTGTTTAGATACTGGTTTGGAATGATGCTAAGTGAGTCATTAAGTATTAACTTTAATGATGTAAAATTAATCTGAAGTTAAAGGTGAATTTGTACTGATAGCAGTTTTTGAATGTCTTGAAACTTTCATTGATTATTCCTCTTATTTTGTTTAATCCCTTAAAATCTAGTGTGACTGAGGGTGGGAAGGAAGACTACTTCTTGCTTTTGGTTTTGGGGTTTTGATTGAAATAAATTAGGAATGCTGTACTTGAAAGGAATTTGAAATCACTACAGTGAATTTCTGCTGGCACAATAAAGAAGGGACCTGATCCCAGTGCTCTGTGGATATCAAGCAGCTGTTTGCCATTTCATATGTATGAACTTTTTATCCAGTCTCCTTGAAATCCTATATACCTGACATCAGGGATCCAAGTGGTTCTTATTTTAACCGTTGCATCTGTGTTGTATTCTCATGACCTTTTAAATTTGTAAGCTCATCTGAGCAAGGATCATACTACACTTGCAAAGTGATTCTCATATGTCTGGAATCTCTGAGCACCCCTGTAATAGAAACAATTATGGAAAGAACTATTAGTCCAAGCTCAAGTCAAAAGGCACATGTAAATAATATGTCTGGGTGTTGCTGGTTAATCTACTGTAAAATGAGAAAGGACCTTTCAAAGAACATAGGAGAAGCCATCTGAGGAAGGTGCATACATTGTGCTAGAAATAATTTACCTCACACACTTTCACTTTGGTCAACCTGTATATGGGGGAATTGTTTTCAATATCAAAGTGAGAAGGGTATAAGCACCCGATGAAATCCTTTGTCATTCTGCTGCACTGTACCTGATACCTTATGGTGGAGAAGAAAAAATATATTCAAATATCTCTGCACCCCTTACTCTTATGTGGAGAAGAAATTCCTTGTCTTAAACTTCAGTCAGAAAAATATACTGTCAAGATGGTAGAAATATATTCCTGTGTGTTTCTGACACTGTGCCAAGAAGCTCATGTTGGTTTGCAAAAACAAATAGCTAAGATTTGCCTGTAGAAAAATAGTTGTGTCTTTGACCCTCACTATGTTTCCAGTATTTCTTATCCTTTTGGAATGAAATCCTAAATTACTCCAAGTCCTACCTCATTTATAATGCGACATACCTCTTCTGTCCCAGAACAGCTCTTTCTTATCAAATCCTGTAGGGTTTAGTCTCACCTTTTTTACTCTTATCATTTTCTAGACCAGCACGTAGACCAGAATGTGAGTGTAGAAGGCAAAAAGCTATGCTGTAACCATCTTGAAATGAAAATCACTTATAGAATCAATACATTACTTCAATACCACATCTTTACACATTTCCACTCTTTTTATCCTTATCTATTTTTCTTCCTTTTGCTTTCATGTTTTCCTATTGGAAAATAATTGAAAAGGGGCTGAAATGCCAATGCAAAATCAATTCTTTCTTTTTTTTTTTTTTTTCAATTTTTGAGAAAACAAAGCAAAAACTGAAGGAAGGATAGAAGGAAACATTCAGAAGTGATTCTAATAATAATAATACCATATGGAAAAATTGGCTTTATACAGCCCCATCTGTTAAATGCTCATTCAAGAAAGATTCTTGAGTCTTAGAGTTCAAATACATAGTTTCAGAAAAACATCTTTTCATGCTCAGTAGCAGTCAAAGAGCAACCGGAAGTTAGGAATTTTTTAGAAGAGGAACAGGGAGTGTACAGAAAACATCCTCATGACCTCTGCTTGTATACATGTGCATCTCTATGCTGAATGCAAGCAAATCAATCCAGCAAAGGGCTACAAAAATGATCATGGGACTTGTCTGTTTTTCTGACAGTCTAAGACAGGTGGGTTTGTTCAGTCTGGAGAAGAGCAAGTTCAGGGAATACATAATGTATATAAATACCTGATGGTAAGAGGGAGCCAGACTCTTCTCAGTAGTGCCCGGTGACAGAACAAGAAGCAATGGGCACAAATGAAAACACAGGAAAACTTTCTTTCTTTCTTTCTTTACTAATGGGGACAGGTTGCCCATAGAAACTTTGAGGTGTTCACCAGTGGAGGTACCATTCCTGACAATCTGCTTGAGTAGAAGGGTTGGACTAGGTGGTCTCAAGAGCCCTCTCCCATCCTCAGTGATTTTGTGAAAATCCTAACTAATACGTAAAAAAAAAAAAAAAAAAAAAAAAAAAAAAAAAAAAAGTGAAACAGGATTGTTTGTTCTCTTAATGAACAGATGGTATCAGAAGGAAATTAGCAAGAGAAAGGTTTGAAACAAATAAAAGTGCTTTTTACACAGTGCATAATTGAACTGTGGAACTCATTTTCATAGTGTTTTGTGGATGCTAAATAGCGATTAGATAAATGCACAGAAGAAACATTCATCAAGGTCAGTTAAACACAATACTATATACAGTCATTGAATTTCCTGAACCTACAAATCATTGGAAACTGAGAGACTGCAACAGAGGTGTATTAACATATTTCTACCCTTCTCCTTCTTCTTCTTTTGGCTTTTGTCACTGGTCAGCGATGGAGCTGACCTTGCATAGATGGTCATACGTTTAGAAGTACAATAATGTGCAGCATGTGATGCTTTTTCATTGAAAATGCTTTAAAAATAATAATAAAAAAATAATAATAATATTAAAAAATCTTACCATAAGACAGAAATGGATGTCTAGTTTAGAGAAGGAAAATATGCCTTGAGAAGAGACAAGGTATTTGCATAAATGCAGATTTGAGCAAGAAAGTTCAATTCCCATGTCTTCTTTTGATTAGTACTCTGTTTCAAGATGTTTAAAATTGAAATTAAATGCATAAAACAGAAAATTCCATATCAAAAAACTTACGGAATTACAAGTGAAAATGTAGCATGCTTTTCAGAGACTTGATATACGTCTGACTTATATAAATATAAATAAAATGACAGAGTCAAATGGAACTTAGGAAATTTGTTCTTTTTGCAAGACATAGAAGTATGTGTTTACTAGGAGATCAGAGTTTCTCATTAAAAAAAAAAAAAGAGAATCTTCAGGAAAATCTGGAATATATGATGAAGAAACAGTTTATCACTAATTCGTAGGCAAAATAGTAAAGAACTTAATTTGTACAAGACTGAAAACTGACAATCTCTATAATGGACAAAGGAGACTGAGTCCTGGGAATAAATAAATAAAGCAAATCAAAAAGCAGCTATGGTCTTATCATAGTGCAGGGAATGAAAAGTCTGGATGCATAAGAAAGTTTTCTTATTTCCTTGTGGCTGAAGACCAGCATATTGAAACTGAGAGGAAAACAAGTGAAAGAAACAGGATTTTGTGCAAAGAATGTACAAGGTTGAAAATGTTGAAAAATTAGACAGCATGGGGAATAATTGAAGTCTGGGCAAGGAAGTTCTCTCTTGAAGATGAGAGCAGCTGAAACTGCCTTTGAACTGATGTCAGTGGGACACTGTGATTAAATACATCTTGTTTTTAAAGCACTGCTGTCCCTGTGGAGTGGCGATTAGGAACCCAGATCAATTATATGTCCGTATTGGTTTTAGACTGTTTTTTTCCTCCTATTGCCTGAATTGCAAGTTATTGGAATGAGATGTTAAAAAGGAGGAAATCTAGGTTAGTAACTTACCTGGAAAAAACGAGTTTTGTTTGAGTCGATATACCTTATGGAATATATAATCTACTTCTTCCTCTGAGTGTGTTAAGCATAATTCAGCCTTCCCCAACACACACAGGTCTGCCCTGGGTGGCTACTGACCTGCTGTGCCTGGCAACTGAGCCTGCTGCTTTCTGCAGCTGTCATGAGCTTCATCTGAGAGCTGAACACAGCTGTAAGTGGCTAAATCCCTTCATCTATAGTCTGGTTGCTTTGATAATATTTTTCCATCATGTGTGATGACAGAACACTTAAAGCATCAGACACAAAAGAAACATGAGGGAAACTGGATGCAGAAAAAAAGAAAAAAATCTTCATTTAAGTAGTGAGATCTTAAAAGAGGAAAAAAAAAAAAAAAAGTGCTTGAAATGTCTTTTAATGAAAATTTAGAATGTCCTTGGTTCTGACACCACCCACTGTGCCATGCAGGACTTTGACATGTCTCTCAATTGCTGTCTTTGACCTTAAAGTTTGTGCCTCAGGATAAACACAATATTCTGCTTGTTTCACAAGGTTTAAAGAAGACTGAAACTTAAATTAGGAATTGGAGAGCAGGTGATCTCAGTTCATGGCAGGCTCAGTGAGATGGCTTTGCTCTGAGGAAGTGTAATGCCCTTCAGAAAACTCAGACATCACATGGGATCAGTCCAGCCATATCATACCAGTCGCCTGCTACTTATAAAACTTTTCCAGAAAAAAGGTGGGCCAAAGTCAGGGCCAGTTTTGGGTGCCAGGCTGCAAATCAGGGACTGAAGCCCTTTTGCAGACCATTAATTCCAGAATTACTCCTGGTTTAGAGCAAGAAGATGGCCAGAACCCTGCTGTCTGCTCCAGTCCACCAAGCTGTTGAACTCATTTATTAGAGCTCCCAAAACAGCTAGTTTTGGTGATTGGTTGATATTAATTGGCTTTAAAGTATAATCTCTCCTGTCCCTGACTATTCAAATGCTCTGCTGAAAAATGAAGAGAGAAAAGAGGAAAATCAGAACCCATTTCCATATCCGTTAGTCGTAGCCTATTGGCTGCTAATTACTAATTGTACCTGAGCTCACATTATCATGCATTGCAGAAAAGGCATGTGAACATTGACTGGTGGAAGATGTTACAGATAGCATTCCTGAAGACAAAGAGCTCTGAAAAACTAGTTTTAGTCCATAAGACAGTCTAGCCTATACTCTAGTGAGTCAATGACTCTCATTGGACATTTCGATAGGACGTTTTTCTAAAACTAAGCATATACTAATTTTGTTCTCTTTAATTATTCCCTTCTTCCATGTAGTGACTTGCTATGAAAGCAGACCTGGTTATGCTGACAAATGGGATCATGTGTATTAGGGTTTTCTCCCTTTTCCCAAAGTAGTAAAATCTCTAGATGTATTTGTACATACATATTTAGTTCAATTCAGTTTACAGAGCAGTTTTTTCAACTGGTGGAGCTGTATTGTTGAGCAGATTAACTATAGTATACGGAAATGCTATTAGCTACAGAAAAAAAATCCAGCATAAAATAGCTGTACATGAGTCTGCTTTGAAAGGAAGAGTTTCCCCCTGAAGGTCTGTAGAGCTGATTCTGGGATTCCACTGTAAGTCATGTGTCGTTGCCTCTAAGTATGTAAAAGAGACCCCTGCCAAAGCAAATTACTGCCTACAGGTCACCTGGTAAGAGAGACATGAAAAATGACGTGCTGCTTCTAGGGGGAATAATTCAATGGCTCAGTACCGGGAGCAAAGAAAAAGCTCTTCTTTAATTCTGTTTTTTTTTTTTTTTTTCTAAAGGATGAGGAAAGCTCACCTGTGCTGTGGCTCAGGATGCCTATTTCAAATGTTACTTATAGTAAGTTCCACATCACAGCAGCAAAAATCCAGTCTAGGAAAGCATTTTCTTGTCATATTCCTTCCAAAGGGTCATTCTTAGTCCCAAAATAATACACCATAGCCACTTGTTCTTTGACCAGAGGAACCACTGAAGAACTGAAGAGATCAGTATGTTATGGAGTAGACTCTTAGCTGAATTTCTGGGGGCTTGCTAAAGTACAAATAGTGATGGTATGGGATTTTGGTTGTCTTTTTCCTAAAGCTAGGGATTTCATAAAAATGTCTGGTGTGGCTTTACTTTTTAATGATTCTTGCTTTCAGACTACAGCCATTTTAAGCACCAAAGAAATTAATAAGTTCTCTCTTCTTGATTAAAGATTCATTTCCATGAAACCTATAAAGTCCTTGAGACCTCGCTGGTTGAAATTGGCTAACAACTTCAACTGTTACACTGTTAAGAACGGACAGGTATATTAAAAATGATAAGATAAGCCTCCTAGCTTCAGCATAATATCACTAAAAATGCTGTTCTTAGCTTTGATATCTGTCAAATAAAATTAAATTAGCTACTTTTCCCCCTACCCATCTGCAAAATAAGGTGTAAATGGAGCTTGGATTTTATAAAAGACTAATGTATGAGCCTAACTTGGTGACTTGTTGAAACATATTATTTCATTTTGGATCCTGGAAGCAAGCCTTCATCTTTGCTAGGAAACCTTTATCCCTCTTTTCTCATCTGCACTGAACAAGCTGCTTTGTTACTCCTTTTACTGTAATTAGCGTTAAATTTACATTCATCAATATTATCTATGCAGTTTCAGCTTTTGAGGATGCCCTTTTGACCGTCCTTCAACGTCCTGAAGAGCAGGGGGAAAACTTAGCCAGCAGCTAATAGATGTAAATTTTCTGTGCTACTCCTGAATGTCCTGGCCTGCAATTTATTGCAAACAACTTGAGCAATCTGAGCCTAATGAAGGTTTTAAAATCCTGCTATGCAGCTTGAGGAGATTGTCAAGTTTATAGCCAGCCCAAGCAAGGCAAAGAGCTGCACTTTGCTGGGATTAGAACAGAGTTCAATCAAGGTGCAACTGTTATAGCTGCTCTACCCAGCTTTGCAATTCTGGCTCTAAGCATTCCAATAAATTCCTCTTTCCAAAGCCTTGGAGGTCTGTCATTTCACCTCTATCACAGCGGAGCCATTTTTTCCAAGATTCAACATCTGCAGAGGAGCTGAGTGGCTGTATGTGAGACAAGGAGGCAGAGAGTGATCCCTCTGGCTATGGCAGGGATGCAGCTAGGGGAACAATAATCTCTTTCTTGCCAAGAAGCGATGGAAAAGCTCAATAACGGAGCAGAAGTTCCCTGAACTGTACAGATGTCACATTAATGCCGTACCCCGGTGTCCAGTGGAACCTAATTGAGGCAACTGAGCCCAGGATTGGTGCAGTGCAGAAGATGCCAGGCCTGCATGGAGAACCCACGTGTTCTGTGAGAACTAATTAGGTTGGGGAGTGATGGTGAGGCTTTGACAGGGGAGGCAGGAGGCTTGGGAAGGAGAAAAAGCTAAAGAAAGAAAGGAATAATTAAATTAAGGAGTTTGACATGGCAAGGAAGGGGCATACTGCTGGGAAAAATAAATAAATAAATAAATGTAAATAAATCAGTGCAGGGCTCCGTGCAGAGCTGTGGGGCCATCAATAGGATGTGATGAATCTCCCACCATGACGTGCAGGGAGGTCTCCTCCTTATTCTTGGTGCTTAGTGGCAATGCAGACCGACAGCATTTGCAGGTGACTATATTCCAGCAGAGCCTCTGTGTGTGTGAAAGGCAGTCTGAGGGCTGCTCTGAGGTGCAGCAGGAGTACAGACCTTTGTCAGTACTGGGTGTGGAGGCTTAGAGACACTGGGAGCTGGGCTTTTCCCATCTCTGGGGCTGATTTAAAGACCAGTGGGGGTGGCAGTCTGCAGCAATTTTTTCTCCCTGGATGACAAAGGGAGACCAAAACCCCTAGCTTAGATAACACATCTCAATGTTAGATTTGCCAGCTTCAGGTGAGATGCATCCTGACCCAGGGTGGGACCTCCTTCTAATCCTAATTCAGCAAACAAAAAGCATTGCTGCAGCAGAGTGCTGTTGCTGTAGGAAGATGTAGCATCTTCCTGGCACACTTGTTTGTAGTCCAGGCTGTCACCCATCATCATTTTCAGCTGTTTTCAGGCTGACTGCTCATTTTGTGAATATTAAGTTATTTTACTGCTTATTCTCCCTGACATGAAATAACAGCAATGTGAAAATGACGTAAATCTTGAGTTTCCATGGAATTGGGTTTATTTTGCCACAACCTGTCTGCATTACTGACCATGAAGACTGTAGGCAGGGAGATAGATTGCATCAACAACTATTAACTGATAGTTTTGTCAAGCTGGCTCTAGTATTTAACATTTTTCAGGCAAACCGATTAAAACACATGTTGAATCCTACTAATATCTTAGAGGCAGAGAGTAAGCTCTAAAGTAATCAAGTACTATCTATTCTGTAGCAAAAGCTAATGAAGTGCTTTAGTCCTTCATGTGGTGGCTCTTACATAGCTCTTTGTCTTCTTCAAAGATACAAAGAAATCCAAAATGCCTGGGGAGGAGTGTTTTTTTTTTTTCTCTGAACAATATTTTGTGATGAAAGAAATAGATCTGTAGGGGGTGTGATGGGGCCCAGTGTTTGAGCTGGACTTGTAAGTGATTTCTGACACTGGATGTCAAGAAATACAGTCAGATTTCCATTCATTAGTGGATGGTGGAATGCCTGCAGGTCTGCAAAGTGCTCGGAACTCAGTATTTTTAGTTTCATAAAAGACCCTGGTGAAGGTGAGTTTGATGGTGTTTTATATACAAGTGGTTTTTAAAAAGTAGGATTTCTAACCTGCCTTCTACTTCTGTGTTGGTCAGGGAGACAAGAAATTATTTCTGCTGTTTCCAGAGTGTAATTAATTGGGAGTTTATCTAATTCATGGTAATTTTCATGACACGGTGTCTTGGGCCTTTAGATGACTCCTTGGACTTCCATTTTTCTTGTATAATTTCCTCTTAGCCTCATTTAGGGTATGTAAAGTCAAAATTAGTTTAGCAATTTAGTTTAAAAAAATCATTTATGTACATTAAGCCGGGGAAAAAAAATCACACAACACTTTGGCATTGAGCAAGGTCCCAGCTGCAGTGCAATCACATTGAACTGAATCCATGGTAAAGTTTGTTCTCCCCAGGCAGAATGGGCACACCATTTGACTGAATGGCTCCTCGGGGAGTGCTTACATGCTACATTTTCTTTGGCAGGGAAGCCAACTTGCAAAGTTCCCCGCTGTCCCTTCAGCTGTGTTGATACAGCTGTGTGGGGCTGCAGCATAAAGCAGGTCTCTGAAATTATCTGGGTCAAAACAAGCAATGCAACCTTTTTTTCTCTGATTTATTTTATCATTTTTGGACATTTTGTTTTGCAGAACAGCACCAGAAACTGTTGTGCTGGTACAGCAGAAGGCAGGGAGGTGCGAGGGCAGGGAACGAAAGGATGTGAAGGAAGGGAAAAAGATGAGGGCAACGGGAAAGTCTTTAGAGAAGAAAACTAAATAAATGTGCATAGCTTCATTCCTGCTTTTTGTGCTGTTTGCCTTCTTGATTGGCAAGGGTTTGAGCTGGGTGAATAGGTAACAGTTCACTTTAAAAGGGAAGAAAAAATGTCCCCAAGTTAGAAGAAAAGGACCAACATGGGAAAGCTATATATTGTTATTCATTTTCCTGGCACATATGATGGATTCCTTTTTAATACCCCTAGCACTTTGCAATTTGAACTGCTGCCCGCTATTTATTTAAGTTTAATCTATGTCATTTCTCTCTGTTATTTTTTTTATCTTCTTTCCCACTGCCCCTCAAGTTTTGTATTTCTAGTCAGACTCCTATAATATTAGGAAGTCTTTTCAGGGTTTGGGACTGGGTTTGTGGGGAGAAAAAAAGCTCAATAAATTATATATGCAATTTGTAACTGTCAGAGTACAAAATACACAGTACTTTAAAAATAAAGCGAATGTATGAATTTACATTCCATACTGGGAACTTATATTTTAAACTGAAACTAAAGCCTTTATCTGAAATGTCAGGGTTATAGATGGTGCCTTTATATATATATAAAGATTTGCATAGTTTTTATCAAAATGATGCACTTAGCTGATTTTACATTCCAACCTTTTATTTAGGAATAGGGGAAAGATAATATTTCAGAAGAATATGAGAAATTCCTCACTTTTATTCAGGCCAGTCCATCAAGCTGTCTTGTACTGGTTCACTTTGGACAGGGGAGCCTTTTTTGGTGGTTGTTCAGGATATATTCAGGAAGGATTCTGGGTCTGGTCTTGGTTTTCAGACCCCATCCCTTAAGTGTCACACCTCCCATGCTCTTTTTGCACCAGAAGTCCTACACGATGGTGAATGCCTTGAGCAGTACTGAAGATTAATTTAGGAATCTCCAGTTGGAGCAGTGAAGGTGTTTTTTGTTTTGTTTTGCTTTGCTTTGCTTTGTTTTGTTTTGCTTCATTTTTTTTTTTTTTTTTTTTCGTTATTTCCTCATGGGCTTTGTTTTCTTTTGAAGCCCCATATTGAGTTCAGGATTGCATCAACTTCAGGTCCCCTTGTGATCAGCTCCAACTTCCCAGTCACTGCATGCTGTGGGACTTTGCTTCACAGAATGGTGCAAACTGACTGTGGTTCTCCCAGAGCCTGAGTTCATCACTGCCTAACTCAGCCTTTCAGAGCTGGCTTCCCCTGTCCCAGTGCTGGTTAGCCATGTGACAACCCAGCTCAGGAAGCAAGCCAACAAAAACCTGATCCATCTCTTTTATAGCATTGGATTTCTTCTGGCTGAACTCCCTGAACTGATTCGCTCAGCAAACTTGGGAACAGGAGGGCTGGTGCAGGTGGGGCAGGGCGCCTGTCTCTGACAGCCCCATTAGAGCTCATCCTGCCGTAGAGCAACACCTTTGAACTGTCTAATGGTTGTTGACAGAATATTTTAGCACTGAAACTGCTTGCTTCAGTCTTTGGTGTTTGGTGTGTGGCAGGTAGTGTAAGCATCTTAACCAGGGAAATGAAATTAATGAGTATCCCATCCAGTGCACTAACACATAATAGAACTGGATAGAGGGAAGTTTAGATCAAATAAATTCAAATGGAAAAGAATGAATTCTGTCAAGGTGCTTAAGCACACTGTGAGCTTACCAGAGAAGGTGGTAAATTCACAGTGGAGTGTTTATGCCAGGACTGGATGTCTTACTTAACGATAAGCTATAGTTCAGCCACCAGCAAGTTATTGGGCTTGATAGTGTTCAGTTAGGAAGAAAGAAAGAATAATTCCCTCCACTGTGGTGGGTGAAATTCTGTGGCCTGTGTCAAACAGAAGGTCATGCTTGCAGAGGGCTATGATCAATTCTCTTTTGAGATCTATGAATCTCTGCTGGTGGGTGTATGAAGGTTGCTGTTTGCTATGTGTTTTACTGAATATGCGAAAGGAAGTCCCATACCTCACATACATTAAATTGGTTGCAGAAGTACGCAGTTCTCAGAATTACCGAGCCTTTGAACACACACCCCTCAGTACAAACAGTAAATAACTGCAGCATTGTCTGGCTACTCACAGATTGCCAGAGCCCTAAAATTTGGGTTGTTGTGTCTATGGTTTATATATCCTTTTGCCAAGAAAGTAATGGAAATTGGAAATGGAAAATCTTTCACATTTGGCCCCTTTGGCCCCTGTGACTTGAATGGACCCCACAGCCTTACTACTATGGAACCTGGATTCCCATCTGGGAGAATGCAATCATTGGAAAAGTTTTGTCCAACTCCTATGAACAGAACAGACGGGATCCCACAGTAGTCTGTTAGAAACATCAGATGACATCCATCCTTTCTGATGAAGGTCTAGCTTTGTGCTCCAAGGGAAAGGAGGAGGAAACAAACAAATAAACAAACAAAAATCAAAAGAAAAACAAACCACCCATTATCTCCATTATAAAATTAACTTCCGCTGTCTTCTCTCTTCATTGAAGTCTATACTCTTTCTGAAGCATCTCCAGCAGTTCAATAAAAAGCTAGAATCGGGGTTCAGAAATTCTTCCATCTGCTAGGTGCTGTTGCAATTGTCCCCTGGCTTCACTGGTCCATGGAAAGCAATATTAACCCAGTGGCATGCTGCAGCCTCAATAGCGCATTCCTGGTTTTGTCTCATTAGACCACTAGAGCTTCCAAAGACCTTTAGTAAATTGGAGTGTCTTCTAGATGCTATGTTTTCCACAGAAGTGTGACAGAAGTGTTTTTATTGGGTCTGTCTGAGCTGGAGTCACCTTTTCCCTGCAGCAGCCCACACAGTGCTGTGCTCTGCACTCATAGCTGGAACAGCACTGATATCACTCAAGTGTTGTGTCTATCGCTGTGTAGTGCTGGCACGGCATCAGGACTCCTTCCAAGCCCCCAAGAGCCAGCAGGCTGGGGGTGGGCAAGTGATGGGGAGGGGACATTGCCAGGGCAGCTGACCTAAACCAACCAAAGGGATATTCCATAACACCTGATGTCACACTCAGCAATAAAAAGGGGGGCTCTCATGGGGGAGGGGGCCGTTCCTCCTGAACAACCACTACGCGTTTGAGGCCCTGCTTCCCAGGATGTGGCCGAACATTGCTCATTGATGGGAAGTAGAGAATATCTTTTTTCCATCTCTCTGTACTTCCGCGTGGACTTACTGTTTCTTTTGTTTCTTTTTCTCCCCTTTCCCTTCAATTAAACCTGTCTCATCTCAAACCTCGAGTTCTCTGTGTTGTATTTTCTCCCCCTTCCTCTTTGAGGAGAGGGGGAGTGAGAGAGCGGTTGTGGTGGAGCTCGACTGCCCACCTGAGTAAAACCACCACAGTGTTACAGGCTCCCATGCCCTTTGGTTATAAAGCCCTGCCAGCTGGGTTTAGCTTATTCATGTAAGAATCTTTGATTTATTTTTTTGAAGATGAAAATCTCTCTCTGTTACAGAGAGTTTACATCTCTATCTGAGAGAGCTGAAAGTTGTAAATCACAACATAAGATTTTTTTCTTCATTTTTAATATTGATTTCTTAAACATGATCTCAATTTTTGGGGTGCGGAAGGGCAGACTGGTATAGTTATCCTGCCTCTCTCAGAAACCAATACCTCCTACTATTTATTGCTGCTCTGCAGAAAAGTGAGTTTTACTACTTGTCGAGATTATGTGATTCTAAGGCAGTGGAAATTACAATGTGTTATGTGCAGCCTCTGGGCATAGGGCTGCAATTCTAATGTGGGCAAAATCCCCCACTGCTGTCTCTTCCTAAGAAGCAAACATCTCATCCATTTTCCTCGTTTCCTCTCTTTGATGTTCTTACTGAAATTAATCATTTGACAGCAGCAAACGCTTGCTACTGGCCTCCTGTGACTTAGCTATCTATCATGGATTTTATTTAATATAATAGTACAAAGCCTTCTTGCATTCAAATCTGTTTTGATGTTTGTTTGGGAAGTTCATGAGTTATTATCTCCTTCCCCCCACTGATTCAAGCCATGTAGAGCTTAGGAATTGCTGTTTGTCATTCCATAGCTACTGTAGCCATGTGTAGCAGTTGTGGTATTATACTAAGCTTATTCTGTTCCTCAAGCACAGGTTGCCACCTTCTTATCACCCCCTGGAGATAAAGAGGAATCTCTTTACAGCTTTGTGCAGAGCCTGTGAGATGCACCAAGGCCACAGCAAACCCATAGTGCAGCACACATTTGTGGCCAGAGATGGCTCTCTTATTTGCATGTTTGTTAGGCTGGGATCTCACTAAAACAAGAACAGACCCAAACCAAGCCTGGGAGTGAAACTTTCCACTGACAGTGCTGTATTAGCGGGAGATGGGCAGGGAACCAAGGTGCACTTTAACAACCTTTAAAGCTGTGCATTTTGCCACAGCCAGTCATTCAATGCAGAAACAGGCATGTAGCCTTGAAATAGATGTCAAGCAGGAGCACACAGAGCTCATTTGACTGGCTTGGACAATATACTCACCGTAGCTGCAACCTGTGTGATCTACCCAAGTTCACGTAGTAATCTATGTCATGTTGGAGAAAGCTGAAATTCCTTGCCTTAGTATTCCAGTACCTTACCAAGAAATGCTTTGTCTCCTCTCTGTCTTCTGTGGGGTTTTAAACTGCTCTGATAACTGAACTAGTGAACAGTAAGTGGAGGTCATCTGGGGATTTGTCTCAAAATTGTGCTACAGCTCCACAACAAATCACTGCAGCTACTGTCAAACTTATACATAAATATTTACAGGAATACAGCAAAGGGCCATATTGCTACTAGAGACAAGCACAGAAGAAAACATCAAACCAGTGCTCTGATTTGGGGTTGCAATCTGGGTTTGTCAGTGGAGACTCCCATCTCAAGACCAAAATCTGTCTGATCAACCCAATAACACCATTGTGCAAAGAAACATATGTGTTTTCTGTCTTTAGCTATTGGCTTCCCAAGCCCATTGCCTAACAGTTGAAATATTTTAAGCATTATTCCTGTAGCATTCAGACAAAAATATTACATTCACCCATTTTTCTATAAGTGTTTTAATAACCTATTAAAACAGATAAAATGGATCATTAGTAGGATCAGTAAAAATAACTGGGGAAAATAACATTTAAAATACTAATCAATGTTTTTATCAAAACTATTTCCATAATTTCTCTTAAAATAAAATAAATTGTTTCATTCAGCTATGAAAAGGGCAGTTTGGTGCTATTTATTAATGTCCTTTTTCACATGTTCTGAGATTAGTTCTTTGAGAAGGCTTTGTCAGTGGTTAGAGAGCAAAGGCTACCTTCTCAAAGGGCTTTGAGGGTTAGGACTAGAGCTCTAAACTGAAGACAGTTGGAAAGATTGGAATGCTTTTTAAGAATATAGAGATGAGTTTGAAGGATTGGTTACAGAGTTACAAAGTGGTTAAGGTTGGCAGGCATCTCTGGAAGTTGTCTGGTCCAACCCTTGCTCAAGCAGGGACCCCCCAGAGCAGGGAGCCCAGGACCATGTCCAGGTGGTTTTTGAAGATTCTCCAATGAGGAGACTCCACAGCCTCTGGGCAGCCTGGGAGCCTATTTATTGTGAAGACTCATCACCTGCACAATAAAGAAGATTTTCTTCATGTTCAGATGATTCTTCCTGTGTTTCAGTTTGTGCCCATTGCCTCTTGTCCAGGCACCACTGAAAAGAGATTGGCCCCCATCTTCCTGACACTCTTCCTTATGATATTTGTCAGCAAGATGTCCTCCCCTCCCCTCCCCTCTCCGTTCCTCTCCTCCCCTCTCTGCTCCGCTCCACAGACCCACCTCTCTCAGCCTTTCCTCATAAGAAAGACGCTCCAGTCCTTTAACCATCTTTGCAGTCCTCCTCTGGACCATCTCAGCTTTGATTCAGACCAACTGTGTCCTTCTGGGTAGATAGTTTAGGTTTAGCAAATGGAGACAGCTAAATCAGACCACTGTCATCCTGTAGTCAGACAGGTGCTTTTAGGGGAAGAGTGGGGTCGCTAACACTGTGCTTTTGGGCCTCTTTTCTGTTAACACCATAAGTACCATAACACCATGAGTTGAGCTAGGGAATAGAGAAAGCACTCCAAATGTTGAATCCTATATAGAACATATGACAAAAATATAAAAGATTTTTGTGCACGTCATGAGATGAAAAGCTATTAGAATTAGTAGTTAATTTCTGCTGCTGAATTTTTATCTTAGAAAAAAAAAAAAAAAAAGATTATTTTAGGAATGGCTAAAAAAGAACCATTAAAAGAATGTTGAATTGGAAATAATATATTGATCTCATTGATGCATATTTATTTATTTAATTTTTAATCAGAGATGTGGTGTCTGCTGTATTACCTGAAATATTGACATCATAACTGTCTATCAAAGGCCTTTCATTGCTTTGGGAACATTATCTGCACTAGAGCTGGTGTTGCAGAGACCGGTAAGTTGATTCTTTAGTATTCTTCCATGACACAAAACCTTAAAAATTAACATGTTTTGACTAAAGCACTAGACCATGTGGAATATTCAGAATACTTGAGTTGATGTGCCTGTTGACTCCAAAGGCAGGGCAAACAAAAATAATCCTTATGAAATCTAACATTTTATGTAAATATGGTTCTCTTGTGCTTTCTTATTGCCAATGGCAGAAACATTAATAAACACAAAACTGTTGCTGTTTTAGGGAGTGGATTTTTCTGTGTAGGAGAGTGGCTGTTATCCCAGAGCCACAATTATATATGGCTAAATCATCAATTCTCTTTTAAGTCCTTAGGGAAATTCTATGTTATGCTGCAAAACCAAAGGGTGGTAATTAAGAAGAACTACAGCAATGTGTTAATAGCAATGAGAGTTGAGGAGGGACTGTTAAAACCACCCAACAGGAGTTATTTTTTTCAGTCTAAATCATGACTCCTTTATTGTCTGTTGGATTTCTCCCAGGAAAAAACTGCCAAGAGACTGGCAGAGCCACATACGTAGATACTTGCTTCCTTTACCTGCTAGGTCAACACCATGTTGGTACATGGTGGGGTCTTACTAAAAGGAAAATATCTCTTTGTTAAATCCAACAAAAGCCAAAGACTATCATACAGTAATTTCATCTGCTATCAACCTCATAATTTGATTTCATTATGTATTGTGTTAATGTAGTGATTTGATCATTTTGAGTCTATTGATTTACTGATTTAATTTTAATTGTGACCTCAATTTGACCATTGCGTTGTTCAATCTTTAATTATCCTAGTAAAAATGTAGTATATTAGCTCACTAATAGGTGCTTTTAAGTGAACATTTGCTTGCTCATCCTTTTAAATAAATCCATTAAACGTATACAGAACTGTTTTATTCTGTCTGCCTGCAATGTGGGTCACACACTTTGAAGATACAATTAACCTCAAGCGAGAAATTTGCAAGCCATTAAGTTATTGTACTGAAAAGTAAAACCAAGGTCTTTTCACCTTTTAATGTAAGACACTATAAAGCCTTCAGTTTCTTGCTGGAGAGAGAATTCTGGAGCACAGATGAAAAGATAGGATGAAATGAACAGAAATGCTGAAGTTTGGGGTTTTCTTTTTCCTCTTTTTTTCCATTAGGATATCACTCAGGGACTACAGTACCACAAAGGGCCCATCTGGTGGCACTATTAGCTGAAGTCTTTATTTCACAAACAGAAGGACAGATCTTATACAAGGGAAAAAAAAAAAAAAAAAAAAGGAAAAGGACAATTCTCACTAATGGTGCTATTCATGTTGCAGTAGTCAAGTAAAATGCTCAAGGTTCATTTTATGTGACTGTAACATCACCTTCTTTTCAGTCCCATTCTCAAGATTCCTGCAGGTAGGAGTACCAGATTTTTTGATCCTTTTCTTTATTTGCAGTTACAATAAATATCAGAGAATAGAAAAATGTCCCTTGTTAAATAAATGTCTAAATGTGAAATCATCTACAGATATGGGGAAGCAGGGGAAGAAGGGTCGATTTTTTTTTTTTTTTTCCCAGTAGCATCAGGAAATTGGTAATACTGAACCTGGTAAACTTATTAACATTCATAAGAAGAAATTTAGAAACTTGAAATGCAGATGTATGGAGCACATATATATATGGAGGAAATTTTTATCTAGTAGTTTATTTTAGATCCTAAGGCATTCAGTATGATCTTACTTGAAACTGTTTATAAAGATACCTTTGTTCTTTCATGCTTTATGTGTTAATGAAAAGCTGATAGTCCTTTTCTTGGACTCAATACACCCCTTTAAAGCCATTGAGATTACTGAATTTTTAGTGGCAGTGACCTTGGGTCACTGATAGATACATTCAGGTGCCTAAACATTGAAGTCCAGGGCCATTTTATCTTTCTTTGGGTATCTAAGACATCTCCATTGTGTTTCAGATAAGACACACGAAATGGGGAGTGCCCACATCCCTTTGGATACGGGCACCAGGGAGAAGCTGTGTGGTCTCCTCTCACTGAGTGATATAAGACCTTTGTAAACTCAGGATGCCTTAGTTCTCTACGGAATTAATGCAGAGGGAGTTCATAGAAGCTACCTAGGCCCTGGGGTGCCTCAACCTCCTGGTGGCAGTGAAGGTGAGATGTTTGAAATCCTCCCTATTCACATCAGCATTTGCACATGGCTCTAGACTGGAGCTCCATCCATCTTCCCCTCCTGGGTGTTTTCACAGAATCACCGAATCAGTGGCAATTTAACCTGCCACTTGTTTGGTCCTGGCTTTGGCATTCTTAGGACACTTTCATGAACTAATTTATCTCACTAATATGTGAGAAAATATCTTGGGAGAGGGAAGAGTGGGTAGTTTTCTGCTATTTTAATCAATTAAATTAGTTCAGCACAGGGTCCTGCAGCAGCCAGAGTCTGCTCAAGGGACAATGGGGCCTTATTGCTGTGACAGAGGTATAAGAAAGAGGGACAGAGACCTTTTCTGACAGCAGAAATACATTATGGCATTTTCCTGCATTTGAAACAGAACAGTATTTCTTGCATCTCCCCTTGGAGTGGCATTTACACTCTCCATTAGGCCAGCTGCCTGTTTTCAGGCCCCATGCCAGCAGCTCTCCCCCACACTTGTCGTGGGAGGATATCTGGCACCTCCCTCAGAACTTCCTATACCACCTGCAGAGCTACTCGCCTGACTTTGTGGTGCTGGGTGAGTTTTGTGTCTTTTGAAAATGGTAATTAGATGCTGTAATTAGACCAGCCGCACCCAAAAAAAGCAAGTGGGTACCTCAGAGCTGTTCTGAAAGCAACAGTAAACAGTAAAACAGTAAAAATCCTAACTTCAGATGAACACTTGGGAAAGTCTTGCTATTGTCTCCAATTTCTGGTTCAAAAAGAGATGTGATAGCTCATTACTTACCCCGCCTACGTAACTTAGGTACTTAACTATCTAAAATTCTTCCAGTTAAGGTTGTAGGGGTGGACTTCAGTTGTGATTGCTGTGGAAGTTTCATTGAATTTAGGTCCCCTTCTTAATCAAGCCATTAACTTTTAAAGAAGCAGAAGAGATGAGCATAATGTAGCAGCAATAAAAATAATTAAGGTTGGAAATGGGTCTTTGTTGCTGTCTGGGAATTTGCAGAGGAAATCTAAGTTTTGACTTATACTGTTATTGTCATGCTGCATTGATATTCAGTCTGATGGTTGCACAATGAATCTCTCTTTTTTTTCCGGCGTAATGTGAGACAAATCTACACAAGATGAAAATATCTACGTGTTCAAAATGCAGACTTTTAACCTGATACAGTAAGAAAGGAAGTTTATAATTGAAAATTAATTCATACTGGGAAGTGCAGTCAATAGACAATTACTAAGATACAGCTTCTGTTTATTGCTTGAGGAATTTTACACAAGATTTATAACATCTAAAAGCAATTACCTTTACATGTAAAGAACAGTCTAAAAAGATGAAACTTAATTACTATTGAAGCCTTCAAACATTCTTTATCTTGTATATATAATCACCAACCAGAGAGTAATTAAAAAAAAAAAAAAAAAAAAGATGTGAAAGTCAACGTTACCCATGTCAAAAAGATTATATAAAAATCCCTACATTGTCCACAATTCTTGTTCTATCAGTTTTACAGGAGAGTGGCACTACTATTTTACTCCACATATAAGAAATGAAAATCAGATCTAATGTTTGTGAACTTGAGGTCAAATAGGATCATTTTTTTGATAGTCAGGTGCATCACTGTCTCTTTCATCTTATATACCCACCCACTCTTTAGACCCCACTGATAATCTCAGAAATATGGGAGCTGCATTCTTCCTGTTATACACAGCCCCACAACCAAACCTTTGCTGAATTCAGGATATATTCATTTCAAATAAAGAAATAAATAGTGTGTGTCTGTGTTCTTTTTAATTTTCATTTTTATTTTTATTTATTTATTTTATTTTTACTTCATAACAGCATGTCTCACACTGAACAGATTTTGGTAACTCAGGGGCCTTGGGCATTCACACTATCTTGGTCTTTTTTTTTTTTTTTTTCTCTCTGTAGAGAGAACAATAGTTTAGACTCTCAAGTACTGAAATGCCGCACTAATGAGGTATGGGATCAGCATAACATACGGAAGACACATATAATGGACTACGGAGTACAAAAAGTCCAATGGGATACATTAATGGTTCCTTTTTCCCCCTTTAAGTCTGTTAAATTCAATCTGTGTAGTTGGTCTTTTGTTGAATTAGTATTTTTATAATATTTTCCTTGTACTAAAATTGGAATGGAACATCCAAAAAGAGGAATGTGAAATTATTTTCACTTTCTAATTGCAATGACCATTATTGATTTTTAGTTACACTTTCTGTTATGTTCTCCCTTGCCTTGCCTTGCCTTGCCTTGCCTTTCCCAATATGTGAATAAATGCTTAATGTTTTACATTTAAGATAATTAAGAACTCTAGTCTGAAACCTTGTAAATACATTGTGGTAGTTGCAGGGGAGTTTTGACTCCATGCACAGGTGCAGAGAAGTGATGAGAGTTTTAGTACATTTTCACCCTGGAGTGAAAGGAAGCTGCAAATTGGTTATATACAGAGAAAGTAAGTGTATGTGAGTGGAATTTTTTCTCAGATCTTCCGTCTTCAAATTACTTCTGAGATTAAAAGAGTAATTAAAAAAAAAAAAAAAAAAAAAAAAAGAAGACACAGGAAGATTTATTGGCCAGCGAGTCTAGAGCTGCGGGTCTCTGCTGCTTTTGTTAGCACTGCAGCAATCTTTTGGCTTATTTTAGACACTGGAAAGGCATCTTTAGCAACTACACTGAAAGATCAGGTAGTGCTGAAGTGACCTAGGAGAGGGAGAAATGTGCTCTGGGAACATGCAGGCTCCTGTGATTATTTGTACAGCCACATGTCATTGGGCTTGGTGGGTGTATTTTCCTTTGCAGGACTGAGACAGCATCCCTGGGGATCCATTGTCCTCCATGTCCCTTTCATGGTTGGACTTCCTGAGTAAAAGTATCTGTAGCAATGTTTTGTAAAAGACAGATAGACGCCCTCATGTTGCAACCCCTTCCTGAGCTTTAAATCTGAAAGCAAAATATAGTGATGTGCAGGATATAAGTTAACATAGGAATATTTTCCCATTTAACTGATTGGGTCTAACTGGGGACAGTTCAAAACAGTGTCACAGCTGGAGGTCGGGTGGTCGGGTTAGACCCCTGGTGAAAGCATAGAGCTGCCATGTCATGGTCCGTCTGCTACTTTGTCAGACGCAAGGGGGGGATCAGGACTTGATGGCAGAACAGATTTTGTCCTTTGTGAGCCATTTTGGCACAAAAGGCAAAATGTATGCGTGGGCTATTATGCACAGACCTCCTGGGTGACTTCTCAGTACTTGATTACATTTTAATTATTTTTGTAATGTAAGAGTGAGCCTACTCTCTTGAGAAGAAAGAACTGTTTCTATTAATCTACCAGGTTATAACAGAGGATCAGCAATTAGCTCTATCCTTTTTATTATGCTATAATTATTAATAACAAGGGGCCTCCAAGAGCCCCATTTCCCACAGCAAATCCCATTTGCTCAAGCAGTCAGATGGTTCATTTTGGTTTATATTTGACAGATGGAGCAAAGGTGGTGTGAGTTGTATTAAACCGAGAGGAGCCTGAGTGGATGTTTCTACCTTAGGCATCCCATATAATGTATCAACAGAAGCACCAGTTCTGGGTACTATACAAAAATGTTTGAGGAAAGTTCCCTGCAAAACAAAACCCATGATCTGATCAAGGAGCTACCTTCCCTCATTACTCTTATTATTGGCAGCACAAATGGACTCTTCAACAGTTAAGGCTACCTTTGCTGGCCATTTAACTGAAGGCCGACAAAGAGTAGTGGGGGGCTGTATCATAAATGCTGTTTGTGTCTCTAGTCATCTGAAAACTGCCACTCCTGGGGACAAGCCTGCAATATGTACTCCTATACATGTTTCAAGCTACCTATGACTCGTCCAAAGTTTATTCAACATCACATTTTCCACGATAAATGTCTGCAGAGACATCTCTGAACCAACTCAGGAATATTTTTAATTATTTCCTTTTTATATTTACAAAAAACCCTTCTCAATACTGTTTTACTAAAACCTCAAAGTTACTCATTATGATGAAGTATCAGTAGGCAAGTATCTGTGGTATCAGAAATTTTTACCTATTGGTTCCAAAAAATCTCATGTGCAGAAGAGATTTTGGGAACCAAATTTCTGAACCCCCCCTAGCTGTTTAGAGCATGCTCCATTACCGGCTCTTCCTCTGGTGCCATCCTCTGTAGTGACTGCACCTGCTTCTTAAGACAGCTGAAGTTGAGAAACTGTTGCTTTGCATGAAAATTTGGTTTGTGGAAAAGAAAAAACGTATGTGACCAGATATATTTAAACATATGGAAATGGAAAAGGTCATGAACTAAAACGTCAGTTCCAGCTTATCTAAAATTTTCAGACCATGACAGTGCAGGCTGATTCTAAGAACTCTTTTTTTTTTTTTTTTGGGTGATTGTTTCTGGACATAGTAACTTCCCAACAAAACATAATTTAACAACTAAAATTGTGTTAAGGAGTCCTGCTTCTATTTGATAGCTTCTGCTAGGAAAAAGCTTTACGAGATTAGTGTCCCTCTGAGCAATTAAGTACCAAGGTCCCCTAATCTCTGAAGTCATACACAAAACAAATAGAGTAGTAGATGTTGCTTCTCTGGGATCATAACAATTATTTATTGCTTTTAATAAGAGTGAGTTTGCTGGGATCTGTCAGGATATCCTTTTGTACTAGTGTCAACAGGAGTAATTCTAACTGTCAGTGGAGCTGAAGAGGTGAAATCAGAATTATGACTGATGTATCTTGATTTTCTGGCATGATTAAGGAAACAGAGCACCTAGAAAAAGTTTGGGGAACTTCAAATCCTGTGGTATTCTAACTACTTTTATTTATTTATTTATTTATTTATTTTACTCTTTTATTTTTTAACAAAAAACTGCTTTTAACTGTTTGTTTGTTTGTTTGTTTTACAGTCTCAAGTTTATAATGCTTCTTCCACGCCTAGTAAAACTGTTTAATAGTAATCTTTCACTTTTCAAAGTACTATATGATAGAAAACCCCTCATGTTGATATGCTGTCATGCTTGTTCCATCATCTGTAACATAGATCAGGGTGCAGCCATGATCAGGAGGGTGGGAAAGGAAAACTGAGGCTGTTTCCCTCTCAGATGAAGCAGCCTGGGGGCCCCAGTGAACAAGTACTGATGGTCTGAACTCTGGCAGGCGTGGCGCCATGACTGCTGCCCTGGGCAGCCTGTTCCAGTGCCCGACCACCCTCTGGGTGCTGAACCTCTTCCTAACACCCAGCCTGACCCTCTCCTGTCCCAGCTCCAAGCCATTCCCTCAGGTCCTGTCGCTGTCCCCCGAGAGCAGAGCTCAGCGCCTGCTCCTCCATTCCCCTCATGAGGGAGCTGCAGGCCGCCATGAGGCCTCCCCTCAGCCTGCTCTGCTCTGGGCTGAGCAAACCAAGGGGCCTCAGCTACTCCTCCAGACTCTTCACCATATTTGTAGCCCTCCTTTTGACATTCTCTAATAGTTTTACATTCTTCTGTGGTGCCCAAAACTGCACATAACACTGGAGGTGAGGCTGTACCAGCACAGAGCAGGGCAGGATGATCCCCTTCCCTTGACTGGCTAGCCATGCCATGCCTGATGTACCCCAAGGCACAGTTGGGGTTGTTTTTGACAACAATTGAACTTGTAGTCAACCAAAATGCCCATATCCCTTTCTGTGGGGCTGCTCTCCAGCCTCGCATCTCAGAGTCGGTATGTACAGCCAGGGGTGCCCCTTCCCAGGTGCAGAATCTGGCACTTGCTCTTGTTAAATGTTATATTGTTGGTGATTGCTCTAACTTGCCAAGATAACTCTGCAAGGCCTCTCTACTATTGATGGAGTCAACAGCTCCTCTCAATTTTGTGTCATCTGCAAACTTCATTATATACATTCAAGTATACATTATATATTCAAGTCCTATATCCATGTCATTCATGAAAACATTAGAGAACTGGCCCTAAAATGAACCAAATAAACTTGTTTATATCCACAAGGGCTAATTCACCTCCTGTCTGCTTCATTATTGATGCAAAGATCAGTTAAAGACTTAAACCAGCTCACTCATTTTGCACTATGCCCAAAAGCTTGACAAGGCCAGACCTGTGGAAAGGAAGATCCAAGCCTGAAAACATGAGGTTCAAGGCTCATCAGTGATATCATCAACAATACCTAGCACTACATCTGCTGCAAGGAAGGCAGGACTAAATCCAGCATAGTACTCAGGGGTCTGAAACAAGGATGTACGCAGTAGTAAAGCATTCAATCCCCAAACCAAGATACAGACTTCAAAACTGTTGTTCACCTTCAAATGCCTCAACTGTTGGACTGTGGCATTCTGTTGGCATCTTGAGTTTCCTTCTGAGTGTGTCCAGATCTGCTCCAGATTTGGCAGCTCAATCTTTATCTCACACCAAACTGAGAAAGTCCGGGTCATGACTGAGAAATTAAACCTTCTTCTGACCCAGTCCATTTACAATGCCAAAAGGCTTTTCCCCTTGGCAGCATTCCTGGACCGGGAGCTTACTATGGGACACAGGTGACAGCCACTTGATTTTACAGCAAAAGCTGGGGATAAAGAGTGCTGCTGGTCAGCTTCTGCAAGCCTTGGGAGGCAGCTTTTGTGAGCCATTGCGAGGTACACAGCCATTGTGAGGTATGGTGAGACAACACCTCTATCAACAGAAAACGCTCCATCCTTGCCTAATGTCATTAGTTATCATATGTTGCTGTATTTTTCCAGGAGGGTTTTATTCTTCCACAAGAATCCCAGCAGAGGGGCAATCCAGTAACTGCTGGAAGTGTAAATAGGAAGATACGTGGTCTGAAAGAGGGAAGGGGTCATGAAAGCATATTTTGAGCCTAATGATCTTACCTCTGTGTTTTCAAAGGTTTTCAAGCAAGCAGTGGCACTCTAATCCTATGATTTTTGGTTGTTTTGTTGTCTTCATTTTCACTGTGCAGTCACACCAATATCTTGATCCATTTTTATCTGGTAAGGATGCTTGATCACCTCACCTGTTTAGGTGGAGGAGTGCTTGCCGTGTTTTAGCTTGATTGCGTTTGCCTCTCAGAGCCACTTGATGGCGGTCGTTAGCGTAACAAAATTTCACGTACACCCAAATGTGTTTGCATGTGTTTACAATATACATAGTGTGACTCACTTCTTAGGAACAACAGCTTATTATTATCTGCTGCATTGTGCTTCGCGTGGTAACTCTTTTCTACACAATGACTTCCCATGTATTTACCTAGATTTTTGTAGCCTTTACAAAGCATTTGCCAGCTTCTCAGAGCTCTTCATCAAAAGCAATTTCCTTATGAGTTGTCACACACTGTGGATGAAACCAGGCTGTTCCTGAACAGTGGAAGTAAAGTTTGCTAACATATTTTCACAGCCATAGTAATAAATTGTATCCACAATACAGCCTTTGAAACTTGCAAGTTTTGCACATTTTACACTCAAATACTTAAATATAATGTACATCCATGCAAAATTAGTTATCCTGGCAACTGCAGGCAGAAGTAGACAGCCACTGTGCACAAGAAGAGGCTTCAAAACACCCCAAATCCTTCAAAAGATGAGTGTGTGAACTGGAAGAATAGGAATTCATAACTGCACTGGATGTTAAAAGCATGGACTCAGGAGAGGTGCTGGTTTAAGGTAAGTTAAAATTTCCTCTCTCCCCCCCCCCCCCCCCCCCCCTCCCCTTGCTGTTTCTACGTTTTCCAGAGGTGATAAATCACCTGGCTCTCCTCTACCCATAGGAGATAATCACCTCATCACCCCTTTTCCTTGTGAATGCTTATTTTTGCTTTACAGATACCAGCAACATTTTCTCTCAGATGATTTAACTAATTACCGTATCAAGTTCAACTCAAAGCAGTTGTACTAAACCTGAATTTAACACTGACAGTTGCTGCTTCTCTTTCAGAAAGAAAGAGCTTGTGTGTTAGAAAGCTTGACTATATTTATATCTAAAAGAAAAAGAAAAAAAGAATACAAAAAACAAATAGATATTACTTGTCCCTAAGCCCTCACAAACTCTTAAAAACATACAAGAGTCCTAAAACCAAGGCCTATGTTTCATACCTTGAGGATTATGGCAAGCATTTTAAATGCAATTATTTGATACTGCAATTTTAAATGAATAAATTACCTTTCCCTATTCAAACCTGGACCAAATCTTGATGAATGGAAGAAAAACCTTTGTTCCAAGGTAACTTTTCCAATCCCATTGAGAGCACAGAAATGGTAGTTCGGAAAACCGAATAATGCCTTGGGGGAAACAGGCGGGAGATATGACTCACTCCTGTCTGAATGCTAGCCTGGCCTTTCAGTCTTGTGTAGAGATAGAACTTGCTGCCCATGCTACAAATATTCGCTTTCCACTTATTATTTGCAGTGGGAAGAAAATCATTAGGTTATTTGATTAAAGGCAAGTGGTGGTAAACACAGATCTGCAGAGGATCAGAGGAACAACATTTGAAGGAACACAAAGAGCCCTGATAAGCAGTGAAAGAGGAGCATGCTGAACAGGTTACCCCCCAAGATGTTTAAGGGGAAGGACTAAAAGTAGAGAAACAGAGGTTCAAGGGAGGTTGGGAAGCAATTTATTTTCCCAAAGTGTGTAAAAATCACTTGCCTGACCAATCCCTGCACATGTTCACTGCAGCTTGTCCTCTGTCGTTACCAAATTGTGTTCCTGACTGTGTTTCATATGATCGTGCTCTCAGAGTACTTACATGTAGCACTAGCCAAATTCAAGCCGGACTAGAGGGATGTGATGCCTGAATACAGCCACCAGAGTGAGACCAGGAGCCTCAGAGGTTTGGCAGTCCAGGTATCAGTAGCTTGCTAGGATGAGGACCTGCGGCAGCCTGGCTTTATGGGGCTGGGATGGCAGAAGACCCACTCTGTGTCCCATAGTGCACCAGCTCAGCAACCTGAAGCAAAATTCTCTGAGCAGCATACCCTTACACTATGCTATTTCTCTGTAATGGAGAGGAAATGCATCTACCTTTCTATGGTATGTCTGATGCAAAGCACATTTGTCTGTGCTGAGCCTAAGACGAAGGAAGTTGTGCTGTTTGTTTAGACTGACTTAATTTCTCAGTAGTAGTCCCCTCCCTGCTTTTTTTTTTTTTTTTTTTTTTTTTTTTCAGGAAGAAATTACAGGGGAGAGTCACTCCTTAAAAAAGTGATGTCTTTCAGGCTGAATGATTTTATTAACTGTGAGACTGCCTCTCTGAAGCTGTGCTGCTATGTCTCACCCATCCTGCTAAGGAGTTTGCCTCTGCATTTGAAGTTTACTGAAAGGTTTATGTGAGAATGTGTGCTGTGATTTCTGTCAAGTTTAATGGTGTTTAAAATATAACTGTTCCAATACCATGATGCTGCTCAGTGATTTTTATGTTGTGGGCTTCTATTAAATCCCTATAAGCAGAGGTATCTGCAATTGCTTTATCTGTCTTTCATGTCGTCAACTTAAATTCTAACAGGATTAAAAGTGCTGTAGAACTTAAAAGCTGTTAAAATCCATGTCATCATATGAAATATTCTGGTCAAAGCTCTACAAGAGGACTTGAATAATTCAGCTCAAACCCCTCTGATATAAAGCTGAGATAAGATCATATGTGCTGTACAGAAGACTCTGAGTGTTGACCTGTCATGAACAGCAGCTACTCAAATCTGGAGAAGCTCCATCTCCATGAGAACTAAGTTTGCATCAGTTCCCCAGTGCCTGAGTGTTTTCTTCTCACCCCGCTCAAGTGTGTGACATGGTATCTGAGCTGCATCAGGAGGTGTTCCACCAGCACAGCCCACAGTGGTTGTTGTTTGAGTCCCCTTTCTTGAATCTCAGGACACCAGAGAGTATCCTGGGCACATAAATAATACTTGGAGAATGGTCTTGAACTCATTGACATGACCAAGCCTGAACATGAGTATCATGACATACCAAAAAAATTGGATTTCTGGATCCAAACATTTCAGGGTCTGGATGAAATGATTTTCTCATTGCATTTTTTCTGAGAATTGAAAAATATCTGTGAGACTCCTGGATGAAAAAAAAAAATATTATTTTTGTTCTTGCTTTTATTAAAATTTCTAAGAAAAAAAAAGAAAGAAAAAAAAAGATAACTCTCATTCAAGGGTTCTTTCAAGGGTTCAGGTTTGCGAAGTGCCTTCTGTATAATCTCTTTTAGCACTCTTCGAAAAATTAACTGTTTCAGAGGACCCCAACTTCTAGTACCAAAGTCAAAGGACATGAAGTTTGTTCTTACCCAAACAAGCAATTTTGAAGTTTTTGAGATTCAGATTGTGAGCTCTGAGTTCTCCAAAAGGAACTGCCTTAGGTAAATATCTTGGTACTAATATACTGATATATACAGAGCTATGATTAATTTTAAATGGAAATCTAAGTTACAATCCTGAAGTGTCAGCTTACAAACAAAAACATTTTAAAAATGCTGAACACAACCATGCTCCTATCAAAATCAACAATCAGCAGCTCTTAAAATCCATCACTTCTCTATACAGCCAAGCAGTTTGTTCCCTTGATCTACTTTTTTTTTTTGTCTGACAGAAAAAGTAAATTGCACTTATTAGGACATTGTCACATATGTAGCTTATGAAAGCCTACGATATAGGGTATAGGAGAAAAAGAAAGGAACAGGAAATTTCAAGCAATTGTGCAGTAGAAAAGTAGTCTGGAGTAATCGACTGAACATCCTCCAATATGTACCTCATTAATACACATGGACATAACTTACAGCATGCTCCAGCACAGTTGTGATTTTTAACAACATTTTAGAAACCTTTTCAGATACTAGAAAACACAGCAGGAAAGGTGGGTATGTCAGCAGCCTGTAGCACCGTGGAATTTGCCAGTTTAATTTCTGAACTGGCAACTGGGAACAGATGATGTCCTAGGAGAAGGAAGGAAGAAGGAAATGAAGGAAGGGAAAAGTTTCCAGCAGTTTTATATAAGTTTTCCTGGTGTAAATGCCTGAGCTGCTCTGAGAGCACAAGAACTATCACAAGTGCCTGTAACCCTGTGGACTCTAATACAATACTGACAATGTTAGTTACCAGATTTGTACTGAGGTTGCACAGCTTCAGGATGAAGATTCTTCCACCAGTGGTTCCTAAGCTGTACTGTGCAGGCCCAGGACCCAGGAGGTGGGCCCAGGAGGTAGGCCTTAATTGATTTTCAAAATCATGACAACCCACACTATTTCTTGTATAATTTCTAGATCACAGTTCTGGTACTAAGAGCATGTAATGGAGAAATATTCAGCATTAACTGTAATCCACGGATTACTTTGGTGAAGGTGCAGGCCTTGACACAGCCTGTGTCTTTTTATGTAAAAGACATCTACTCATTTATCAACCCATTCTCTGTACTCTAATTCAGAAACATTTAAGAGTTATTTGAAATACTTCAAGAAACGATTTTAGTGGTAAAACAAAATATTTAATAATTTTCCAGAGGAAGAACCAAGAGTTCCGAAGTTGTCATTTTCCTTACAGATACTAAGGTTGTGTGCATTTGTGTGCATGCACTTCATGTGTGTGTGCCAGCATATTTTTTTGTTTGTTTGTTGTTTGTTTGTTTTCCCCATTATTTTTTTCAGGAGAGGAGAGGAAAGTAGCATACTACAAACAACATCCATTTGACAGAAAGTTTATAAAAAAAGCAAAACTCTAAAGCTTGAATCTTTTAAAAATGATTGAAATAGTTTGTAAAAATGTTTGCTTTCCTTTTTCATATCCTTAGCCTAAAATAATTTGTAATTAAGTTTATTCTATTTATCCAAAATGGTGGACATGGTTCAGCAACTGAAAAAAAAAAACAACCCAGGCATCTAATCTGATTAGATAGACCTAGGTTTATCCAAAATCTCCGTGCCCTCAAAACTTGGTGTAGTGTGGTTTAACCCAGCAAGCAGCCAAACACCACCCAGCCACTCGCTCACTCTCCCCAGGTGGGATGTGGCAGAGAATCAGATAGGTGAAAATGTGAGAACTCATGGGCTGAGATATAGATAGTTCACCAGGTAAAGCAAAAGCCAGGCACACAAGTAAAGCAAAGCAAGGAATTAATTTGCTGCTTTGCATCATAATTTAGAGCAGGGGTAAGGAGAGGCTGGACCACTGCAGTGCATCAGCTAAAGGTCTGGAAAGATTCTGCTGGTGTCTGGAAGCCATGGAAGATGTGGTATTTCCCTCTTGGGGAAAAAAATAAATAAATATATATATATATATAAAGGAAAAATCAATATATAGAAATTAATGTGCCTTTGTGAAGATTCAAAACAGATGGGGAAAAGGTCAAGGATTCTTTGTTGCTAAGTGTGTTTCTATGACAACTGCAATATGTATGTTATGAGTGAGCAATCATTTGTTCCAGCTGCTGGATCATTAAAGGGGCAGTGTTTTCCAGAACACTGGGAATGCTATTCATGGTTTATTTGCTTTTTCTTTACCCCTCTTTAAACCCAGGTTCAACAGGTAAGACTCAATGAGTATGTGAAAGTCTCAGTCAATCACAGCATGCTACACCATGGGGCTGCGTGAGTCTGGATCTCACAGTGAGTACCTCAGAGGATGCTGGGGGAGCTTAGTAAGGAGATTAAGGACATTGACTTAGATTCAATTGTGCAGTTTAATTGGTACACTCATGATGCTGAGCTATATTGGATGCATTTTCTGTAGAACTTTTGTCATGACTTGAGACACACGCCTGACTGGTATCTCTTCAATCATCTGAAACATAGGCATAATAGTATATATAAAGACTTAAAAAACGTTTGTACAGCACCTTACAAAAAGTTAATTAACTTGAATTGTGATAGAAAATGACTTCTTTCTTCACATATTAAAATTAGAGGACAAAGCCTCAGTCGTGGCCTGGTTGTCCATTGCTTCAACATCATGGGAATCTGTACGAAAAAGCACAAATTTAATTGTTTATAGGAATCTAATTTGTGAAAATGTTGCACGTTAACAGACATGACAGTCTCTATATCTGCTACCAAAAGACTTGTCTTAGCAGAAGTGAGAGAAATTGGTCTATTGTCCTGACTTGCTTTGCCCAGGCAACAAAGTTAGCATTATTTAGCTGAGAATTGGAAGTTGTAATAAAACCAAGCCTTTGACATGGAAAGCCAGGTAATAACCGAGGCTTGAATAGCAATTCTTCTGTATAACTTCTGACAAATTGTCTTTCTTTTTTCCACAGACTTTTTTTTCCCCCTCACTCTTTCTTTGTTGCAGCTGGTGGAAGAACAAAACAAAGTGGCTGCTCCGTGTTTTGGATCCTGTCCATCTTGCCTCACTTCACCATATGGAGTGATAATGGGCTCTGCTATTCAGATCTTATTTTGTTCTTTGAGAAATATGTAGAGGGTGGTATTTATTAAATTCAGTGGAGAGTGTCAGGAACAAGGCTAAGCATCCTGCAAACTGAGCATCCTTCAGTGATTTAACATCTGTGTGGTTGACTATCTTTCTGGAAGACTGGGCTCAGCAGTCCTCTGCATCGCAGCTCTTTATCCCAGAGTTTAGACTTTTCACAGGCAGCCATAATGTGAATTTCTTCATGCTGCCTCACGTAAATCTCCTTGGTGAAAGAAGAGTTTATTCCCCATTTGCAGCCACAGCCTGGTGAATTTACTAATTAGGTCAGTGGTTTCAGCTTGGCGTCTGTGCTGGTAGATATAGAGATCTAGACTCACACCTGTTCCAAAGTGGGTACAGACAGCACAGCTTGACAGCACAGCTTGACAGCACACCATTGGAGTGAAATGTCACAAGGGTTGTTCCCATACTATATCACTTATATTTGGAGAACAGGTATTAGGAAATTTCGGAAAAGAAATTTGGTGGGCAACGTGTCTGATGACAGAGCAAGCAGCTGAGGGGGAACTAGAACAATTTGTATAAAGATACAGAAAATCAATGCACTGCTATTTCTCAGGTGAGCTACCTGAGATGTACAGAAGGGAAAAGAGCTTGAGGAAAAGAGACTAAAACTGATCAGCTCTGGAAAACAAAAGCAAACAAAACAAACAAATCAGGTGTATCTTCCAGAAAATGTTGATTTAGTTGTTTGAGTCTTGAAGGTCAGCTCCAGTTCTTGAGTCTCATAATCTACTGTCAGAAAACAAATGTCTTGTTTTCATTCAGATATATCCAAAAAGATAACCTGACATTCTATTACTTCTGCCAGTTATTCGTCTACCCCGAATATGTTATGTGTCCCAGTCCTGCAAAAGCAGCCAACCCTGCCCCATTGTGCAGTTACTGAATTTGATGGTTGGTGTCCTTTACAAATCTTAGAAGCACTTTTAATTTTCCTTTTACAAACACTAATCACACAGAGCCTTGACCAGAATATGCAAGCATTTTACCCTTGCTATAAAATTCATCTGTAGTGACCTCCTTCACTACTTTATGCATTAAGGTGAAGAAGAGCTGATATTTTCATGCCAGAAAGGAAAAAAATCATATTTATAATGTTGCCTGTGTAGACTAGATACGCTTCAGCTCGCTGAATTTGAGTTACATGGGCCAATAGCAGTCTGCCCATATTTCTGTAGCACAGTGCTAAGCCAGGCTTATCTTAGTGCTTAGCCAGTGTTTAGCCAAGCTGCTAAGCCTTGTGCTGTAGACACATGCAGGTCAAGGCACCAGGGATAACCCTCTCTGAAATTGTATTCTTAATGGTAGGAATTTGAGGTTTAAAAACCACTCACTGTCATTTTCTTACTGAGTGCCCCCATTTCAACCACTTCTGAAAAAGCTGATGATGACCCTACTAAGAAGTGCTGATTTTCCTGCATACTTTCCTGCCCCATCACATTTTTGGTGACAGAGCTGCTCTCTCTCATTTGTCAGCCAGACGTGACCACATGTGAGGAGTAAAACTGTTTCCATCTCCCTTCACTCCTTTCATTATTTAGGACTATTTCCTGACCTGCTGTTCTCACTTCCACAGATTTTTACAAATCTGGATTTACTGAGGGGTAGAAAACACTCTCCCGAGTCCTGCGTTATTCTCATTGCTTCATGGTTTCTTGCTCCTTCCCTGGCTGGTCAGGGATTTAGGGTCTGAGCTTCCTGTGTATCAGTGACTCTCAGATTCTTTTGTGTGAATACATGCATACCATGTGCCACATTGCAGACACAATGTTGCTTGATGATTCAAACATTTTGCTAGTCCTTTTGGAGAAAGTTTCCATAGTAAAACTTGTCTTCATCTAAAAGGCTATTAGCTATAAAGAGAGCAGCAAAATAAAACTCTAGCTAGAATAATAATCAACTTGTCTGAGAATACAGTGAAGCACTGTGTTCACAAATGCGTTTATTAATAAGAATTTGCAAGGAAACACCAGACTTTTTGCAAGGCATGTGCTGAAAAATGAGCATTTATTCAGAAAGAAAAGAAACAAAAAAACAAACAACAACAAAAAAAAAAAACAAACACAAATTATCAACAAAACAAAACAAAAAAACACCACCACCAACAAAAATGTAATTCTAAATTACTTATTCATTATTTCATTTTCTTACCCAATGCAAAACCTCCAGGACTCAGACAGAAAGATCGGGTACAAGTCAAAATCAAATGAGCTAAACTTACCATCTTATTCAGGGAATGGTATCTACCACTCCATTACACTAGGAAGCTGTGTCTGAAACAGTGAAGGACAGCCCTGCCATTGGAAAACATGCCCAGCAGCAGGTGCAGAGGTACTGGGACCAATGTCAAGCTCCCAAAGTCTTAGAAGTCAGTCAAAGTCAAAGTCTTTTTAGAAGCCCCCAGAGCAACCTGCCTGAGGATTGCACCAACATGGGAAATTGCAAGCTGTCAACTAGACTGGCAGGTAACCTGAGGCAGCAAACATACTTTAAATGTCATAAACACTCATGCTATTTGCCCTTAATCAGTTTTTGTTCATATTTTAAGAAGAGAAATGTCAAATATCAGACTTACAATATTTACTTTGTTAACTGCTTAATTTTTTTACTGATATTCAGGACTGGGGTGTGGCTTTTCAGATTTACTGTGTATCATAGTTGTGAAATACTTTTCTTAAATGACTAATTTCAAATTAGCTCTCTAGTAGCAGGGTTATTTCATCATGATCTCCTTAATTCAGGAGAATTGATAGGCAAACACTCTGTGTGTTTCTGATGTTTTCCTCAAATAATTTCCTCATTCTAGTGCCATGGTTGTCTTTTCTGCAAATTATATAACTTACTGCTGTAAGAAGCCCTAGTAAATTTGCTATGTTTTAGGACTCCTGGAAGAGAATTCAAGTAAGCATAAACTCAAAATGTGTGGGAAAGGATCCATTTGAAATCAAGGATAATATCTCACTCTCCAAAATTAATCCCAGAAGTTGTTTACTTTTAAGGAGCTAATATTTTTCCATTAATCCAAGCATGTTTTTTTTTCTTTTTTTTTTCTTTTTTTTTTTTTTTTTTTTGTCCAAGACATTCTGAGGATAATTTTACATTTCTGTGCTAGAATGTACTAGAGAAGTACAGCTAGCTTATTGTTGATACTTGTTAACCATTTAGCTTTAGTCTTTCAATTATTTAGAGAGTAATTATTTACAAAAGTACTGTAATCCTAGCCCTTACCTACCTATTCTGATGTCAAGAATAAATTATTCTGCCTAGGAGAGTTTTATACACTGTGTATTATTTCCTTTGTCTCACAATTATCAGCTTTGTTTTCCATTCATTCAAGTTCAATGTGTCTGCAGGTCACTAGGTACAAGTCAGTGATAGATCATGCAGGTGATTTTCTTACAACAGCGGAACTTTATGGGTCAAAAATAAAATAACTTAATGCCATGGCTGGTCTCTGGTTTGTTTTGCAGGCTGAGTCTTGAAGGGATATAAATATGAAAAGAAGCAGTTTGGGCTGATAATACTGCTGATTTCAGTAATGGACTTTCACTTGTGAGCAGTTGCACAGACATAATCTAGGAGGAGTGAGTACATTTGATACAAATTCAATAATAACAACAAAAAAAGACACAATGACTAAGTGCTGTTCTTACTGAAGGAGTTGAGCTGAAAGAACTCTGAGGTATATGAGGAATATGTGTACAAGAATCTGAGAAAATAATAATATGAAATGAATAATAAAACACTGGTTGAATTGGGATAACAGCTGACTTGGAAGGATGGCAAAATATATAGGCAAATAGTAAGCCTCTTAAAAAAGCTCAACAGCTACCTTTGTTTCCATAAACTTAAGTAATAGCTCATGACTTTAACTGATATGTGTTAAAAACAGTATTTCTTTTAGAATAATGTAAGAATGGCAGAAATACTCATGAATGTTATTACAATATTGGACACCCAAGCTACTGAGGGAACAATTTAATATGAGGAATTTAAACATGATGTTAACAAGTTTCAGCAGTAAAACAGATTTTGTCAAGAGAATATGATTTTGGTAATTGTTATTTTTCTGCATTCTATATCAGAATGAAACCATAGATTTGCCATTACTAAGGTTATATTCCCACATTGAAAGTCAGCATGCAAACCAATATTAATGGGAGTAATGATTTTCCATGTTTAAAAAGTCAATATATTATGGTTTCTTCACTGACAATGTAATACACATTTCAGAGGCAATGGTAAGGTGATATGAAGTCACAGAGCTCACCATCTGACTGTCAAGAGGGCTGGAACTCCATTAATTGCTGTTTAAGTATTTTCAACATGTTTAAAGAGATAGCTTATTAACCATCCAGCATCATTTGACTTTCAGTATAAAACAGGAGCTAATGATTTCTCAAGTGTCAGGGGCTGAATTCTTGCAGGTTTGATGTATTTTCTTGCAGGCTTGATAAATTCAGGGGGATTCAGCTCTTGCTGAAGATGTGTTGATATGATCACCAGGAGGATACAGGTCATTGTCCAGCGGGCAGGAGACGCTCTACCACTGACAGCATGACCAGCATTTTTGCAAGAAAGTGAGTTAAGCTAAAGCAGTGAGAGAAAATTTCCTAGGAAAAGCTCTTTGGAAAAATATCACATCCAGATTTCCTCAACTGTTTGCTAATGTGGTAGACCAGAAGTAAGAACAGTCATCAGAGATATTCATATATGAAGTAAACTCTAGGAGAGCGTGGGACAAGAGGTTAAGTGCTCTTAGCAGCTTAAGTAGCAAATAGTTCCTTGGGAAAGGTTGTAGAAAATACACACTCTTGGCTTGATGGGCACTTTGATCCATTGAAAAGTTCATATCATACCTCTTTGCATCTTTGTACGTGTAAGGCACATCTCCCATGTGTTACCCTCTGGTTTTGAGCATTAACAAACTTGTCTTCTGAAGCATTCTCAGCCTGTGACTGCAGCTAAAACCAGTTCTAAAATAAATCAAGTACCTTAAGTGAACAGAAATTCCACTATGTGAAGGAGAACAGAAGTTACCTGTGGGGTACTCCCCTGTCTCATAAGTCATGGCATTTTTTCTTAAGTAACATTTCAGGATGAAATCCTACCCTTTCTGAAGCTGTTGGGAGTTTTCTCTTTCACTCTGCTCAGGCCTTATTGCTCTGTATTGCCTTTAAATATACTGGCTTCTTTCTTTGCAGTCTTAGCATAGCAAGAACTATACATTAAATTCTCTGAACCCGATCACAAATAAAGGGCAGTTTAGGGAGTCCTGTTTCACATTGTTGTTTTGATACAAGGAACTTCCAGCTGAGATTTGTATTTCTTACCTGAGTATAAAACAAAAGAGTACAACCATATGATGGTTGTGCTTATTTAGGATTGAATGTTCAGAACCAGGTTCTCATTTATGACAGATTCTTCGCAAAAAAAACTAAAATCACAAATCAGAATAAACTTCTGTGTTCCTACTATCTAAATGAATAAAATGAATATCTTTTCCCTGATGATTCAGTAACCCTTATACAAGGTGGTCCGTTATATTGATGTCTCTAAGAATACATGCATGAGTAAAGCCTCCTTAGAGCAGACTAGAGCTCTTAATTGTGATCTGTGTAAATAGCTTGCTGCCAGCATTCACAGTTTTATCTTGGATATGAGTGCTGGGTTATTTTTAAATGCCCCAAGTTCATGGATAATGCAGTGACTTGAAAATTCTATCTTTCTTTAAAAAATAAATATATAAATAAAAAATAAATATATAAAATAAATTATATTTATTAAAAATAAATATATAAAACAGACAAAATAAAAAAGTATAGACAAAATCAAGTTAAAAAACTAGAAAGTCTAAAAGCAAAGATAAAAGCTTGACCCTTACCTAGGACCTCAGAGGAAACACAGCTGCTGATATAGATTTAATTCAAGCCAAGTCACTGGCAAATTATGAACGCTATTGCATGCCTTAATAGGCTAAAGGTGTCTATCAGGGTTTGTTTTCCGAAGGACCACATTTTATAATATAGCCAATTTCCAATATACTTGGCATCATTGTGATAACGCATCAAAAACCCCATTGTACTACAAATACAAGGGATTAAGCATATGTTTTTTATGCCTTAGGCTTTTTTAACTCCTGCTGTAACTGGTCATGTTGTATTTACTGTTATTATCTTACACACACTTTTTGTTCCTTTGTTTTTGATTTGTATTTTCTTTTGATGTTTTAGATGGGAATATTGTACTACCTTTAGAGTTTATTCACCTGAAAGAAATGCAAACAGAGCTTTGGCTTGGGTGGTTTTTGTTGTTGTTGTTTTTCTTTTTCCAATAAAAGATATCATTACAGTGTGTTAAAAAGCATGCAGGCAAATTGATGTACCCAGCTATTTCTTTTCTGCTGTGTGCACAAGCTACTAAGAGCAAAAATGTTACTCTTGTTATTGCTTTCTTTAGGAGGAAACACAGTCAGCTTCCATTAGCCTATTAAAGTGGCTGATAGCTAATTATGATGTCTGCAGAACTTTTCAAAGAACTAGCAGTTCATTGCTGTGCTAATACAAGCAAATTGATAACACCTCCTGTGATTTTAGATACAGCTGGAAGGCACAATTAACCAACTGTGTCCTCTTTAAGTGTCTAGTGCCCCAACCCTGACTTGGAGAAATAGCTTAAGACCTGATTACATACTGAATGCAGCTCAGTAACTGAGGTATTTACTAACACAATAAGATGCTAGGTAAGTGTGAAAATACTATACAACCTTGCAGCTCTTTCCTGATTGTTAAGAAATATGATATAGAAGTGTTTTCCTACAGTAAGCCCAATAAGCATTTTACTTCTGCTAGAGAGTCTGTTATTTATTCATCGTATCACAGCATTGCAGAGATAAGGTGATCTTTCTATAGACAAACACACAAATACAAAGCAGCTTGAAATATGGATGTACCTCATTCTACTGCATACAGGAGGAACACAAACCTTTGAAAAAGCTGGCACAGAAAGATGTATGCCCTTTGAAATGAAATGTTACCATCAGCTTCATGTGGTCAGCTGGCAAAAGTGTATCAGAAAAGAGACAATGAGCAAAGCTATGTGTTAAAAGGGAGAGCCACTGATGTGGAAATGAGAAAGGAGTTCCAGCTGTTTGGACACATCTGCTGAGTAAAAGATGACTGCCTGCTAAAGACTACTCTTTGGTCTGAGAAGAGGCAGCAGTCACCATGGAGGGATCAGCTGAGTCGCAGACCAGAAAAAAAAAAAGGGATTTAAAGACACTGTATGTCAAAACACAAAGAGCAGCTTACTGTGGAGCTAGTAGAATTTGAGAGTCTGATTCATCTATTGGACAGGGGAGGAGAAATGAGGAGGAAGGATTACTATAGTGGTTGGGGCTGCGTTCCCTTAATGTTGTGTAGACACATAATGTGAAGCTGAGACAGACTCACAAAGATTATGGTGTTGGCATTAAAAAGCAAGCCACCAGAATCTCTAATTTATGGATGAGGAACTGAAAAACAGTGGTGACACCTAGATTCCTGTTTTCTTTAGCTTGCTCTTGAATTCAGTAGGGACTCTCAGGTGGGATCAGCTACTCCAGTTTTACTCCTATCCGGCTTTGGATAGGGAGCAAGTAGGAACCTCAGAAAAAGGTGAAGATAGACTCCTGCTGTTGCTCTGCCTCTGAACAGAAACAGAGATGTAGTGAACTTAAGCCAGCTGGCCCTGAGCTATTTCATTCAATCACAAACTCAGCACAGATATTGCCAGAGAAACAAAACCACTATTCTTTATATTTCAGAAGAGAATCTGTCAACTGGGAAACTAAGGGCAGTTCTGTGCAACTGTAGTCCACTGATTTAGTGGCAGTGTTCGCTCATTAAATTAATAAACTAAAACATCTATTACAAGACTTAGCTACAAATTAAGAAAGTCAATGTACATATGGAAGTCTACATGTAACTCCCCTTATGGTGGTGGAGATTTAGGGCTCAGTTCTTCACACACAGGTTCTGTCCAGAACTATCTGAAATGTCTTCAGGTGCTGTCTATCTGGATCTTAACAGCTGCTTAAAAATGAGGAAGCCTCCCACAGGTCCCATATGATAGCTGCCAGCTTCCACAAGTGTCTCATAGACCCTCCAGCCTCTTAAATTACATCAGAGTCCTGCATACATGTAACTAAAGCCCAAACCCAATGAATAGTTTGCTGAGTACCTCAAGCTCCACTAACTGTATTCAATGGATCTCCATTGACCTGGGAAAATCTACATTTAGCTGTTTTAAATATGAAATCAAACTCATATAGATTAGAATCAATCTATTAAAAACAATAGGTCAATTGTGAAGTCATTATTGACTTGGTGTTAAACAGAAAGGATTTTGAAAAATGAAATGCATTTTTTATTTTTTCGTAAATCAAGCTGTATTTAATTACTCTGGTGGATTTCAGCCTGTAAGAATTGTTGCTAGAGACATCCTGATAATAATTCTTCTCTACAGGGAACTGCTTTTGTTTTCTTAATAAAATTACTGCATAAGGTTATATTCGCGTTGTTTCAAAAGGAGCCCTGAGGCCTAATTTGCCAGCTGTCCTCAATGTCTACTGTCACTTGGGCACTAGTGGCTATCTTTCAGATGACCACCTGGTGCCATTGGAGAAAAAAAAAAAAAAAACACTTAAATTTGCCTGCTGAGGAGGACTGCTCTCTAGTGTACAGTTATCTGCAGCATGAATGGGGCTTCAGAAATTAAGATTATCAAAGACTCTAAATTCCCTAAATCCTCACAGCTGAGGATCTGTTCCCTTACCAAAGGAATTGCTGATGGAGAGAAAGAAAATAATTCTGTGTCTCAGGTCCCTCTTATTTCTTTTTTCTTAACCCAGTGTGGACCCATAAGTGAACTGTAAGGTAAACAAAGCAACTCTTACTGTGCACGTTTTCTTTTTGTAGGCTATTCACCATTGTTGCTAGCCACAAATGAGTGGTTTGTGTCTATAAGAGATGGCATAAAGCATAAAGGATTCTCTGTTTAACAATAATTCTGATCAAAATGTTAAAAGCTTATTCACCAAAGTGTGTCAAACCTTGAAAATAATTGGTGTGTGTGATGAGAAGGCCATGGAACAGTGGTTGCCTGGGTGATTTCAGTGTCGAGTATGATCACCTTTGTGGAGTTGAAATGCCTTTTATTTAAAGACAGGTGGCTATTTGCCATGTTAGGCCACTGCTCCAATAAGCTAAATGTTCTTGCCGACTTGTTGCCAAGGTGCTCCCAAGGCAACATTTCTGCTTTGTGATGCTGCGTGGTTGGCATGCTAACAGCTGTGTCCTCAGGGAAGTAGCACAGATATCACAAAGAGAGAGGAACAAACAATACATCCAAAATTCCTAGGTGTTAGGGAGAAGAGAGAACAGGGAGGTTACCTAGCCATCCCTCCTTTTTTCATGCAGGTTGCTTCCAGTGATATAGTCCCCAATCTGATCACAAAGGCATGAATGTGAGGCCTCCAACTCTTCAGGCATGAATGTGAGGGCTCCACCTCTTCTCAGGATGTAACTGTTGCATGGAGTGAGCTGTTGGAACACTGAGTGAAGATGTATCTTCAGTTCAGCAAGACAGGAAATGAGGATGGATGGAAAAAAAAATTCAGTGTTTGTTTGTTTTCACCATACTAAATTCTCATGTGAATATTTAAAAGTGGTTAAAAGAAAGTAGAAGTTAAAGTTCCACACACTCTACTTGTTTAAACAAAACAATGTGCTTGCCTCTTCCAATTATTATTGTTATTATTATTTTCTTTTTTTCTCCAGACTCTCTGAACACAAAGATGCAGAGCGATATAAGAATATAAAGGATACTGAGATGGCTGTCAGAATCTGGGTTCATCTGGAACAAGGAAAAATCATGTTCAGACTTCTGTTGGACCACCAGGTGTGAGGGAAGGATGAGAAAAAAGAACGTCACATGGACTGACTAGAAGAAAAGCTATTAGAAGATGTATGTGTGTGTGGGGGGGGGGGGGGGGGAGGGAGAGGGGGGAGAGAGGAAGGAGGGGGAAGAGAATGAGAAGAAAAAAAAGGAAAAGTGAACGAATGCCAAGCTGTGGAACTGAAAAAAAGAGATGGGAGGGAGCTGGGGGAAGAGTTACTTATATTTGTTTAGGAAGAGATTATTAAAGCAACTGTATAGAAGCGTTCAGTGCAGAGGAAGAGCTGCAGGAATAACATAAGAAGAGTTCCCTGATGCAGAGAAGCTTAAATATTCATAAATAATGTTTTTAATGAGTTTAAAGGGAGAGAATTTGGGAGGTAGCTGGAAAAAGACAATGATTCTTTGCTTTTCCCACAAGGCCAGGAAGAATAGCTGAATATACTTATATTTATTATGATGGAAAAGAAAAATCAGTTTAGACAGAAAATTAAAAAGGGATGTAACTGCAGCCCACTGCATTCAGAAGATTAGAGGAACTGGGCTTAGTGGAACCAGTGAAAGTCAAGAAACAATGGTGATGATAAAGGAGAAGGAAAGGAAGTTCTTGTGTACCTGTAATCACTGACAGAAACCCTTTTAAGTACACTTCTGAACACATAAAAAAATCTGTAGGAGAAGAGTATATCAGCTTAATTTTCACTAGAAGGATTCACCTTCCAATACCCAAGGAACGTGGAAACATAAAAATATTAATCTGTGACTGAAGAATTTTAAGGACAAGATATATGAAGCTAGATTTCAGTTGTAGACCTTCCTTCATAGAATCCCATGCTGTGGTTTAGGTGACTATGTATGTACTGGCACAGGACCATCAGAAGGTCCGTGTGGTTATGGTATGGGGACATGCCTACCTAAGCAATGGGAGAGCTTTGGATGCTGTGACTGGTGTTGCTTTTATATCATGCACAATGTTCAGATATTCTGAGAGGGAATTCAGGAAAGTGAGAATTCAAGATGGTAGATGTGATACTTGGGTTTGAAATTATATGCTGTGTGAAGCTGGGAATTAATCCTTAGAACTATTTAATGACCTCTCGTTGCAGCAGTAGACAAAAGCAGTAATCAAGCCTTGTCTTCACAATGAAAATTACTGATGAAGGGATCAACCTTAGTGAAGTAAATGGCACTTTTGCAAAGTTGAAGAAAAACAACCCATTGATCTTGATCCCACTATGACCCAGAAGGCAGCAAAAAGTTAAGTTTTGGACTTCTGTGTCCAGCCTGGCAAAGAGCTTGATTTGCCTTCAAACCCATTTTGGAATAATTATTCCTGTTGGACTTCTGTCTAACTGTGTAGGTGAGACAGCTCAATTATTTAATCATGCCATCACTTTAGTTTGAAAGGCCAGTACTAGAGCAAATGTGCTTTCTCCTTAATTTATTCCAATACTTAACCTAGTTGGTCTGTTCCCTGTTTGTGCATCTTTAGTCATGTATCAGAATATAAAGGATCTTTCCTTCGTTTTTATATCTGTTAAATGTTTTGAGTCTCACCTTCAGTAGGTGGCTTTGAAGATGAAACCTTTGTACATTTGTATGTGCCTTTCTACAGATGCAGGCAAGGTGCTAGGTGATGGGAAAACAGATCACTTTAAGTCTATCTTCTTTCATATTAAGAGGCAAAACTTTGCAACTTCAGAATGTATCTGCATGTAAAGGAGAACTGTCTATACCTGCTGATTACTTCTGTAGTCATTTATTTCATTTTCTTTGGGATCCTTTTGTAAGTATATTAACTTTTTGTCAGTACTGTTATGACTATACATGTAAGTCTTTCGTGTACTTTTATACAGTCTAAGAACATTTTCAGTTTCTGCTACAGCTTTTTTAGGAGTTGTTCTAAGGTTCATTTAGAGTGTCTCTTATAGATGGTAAAATATTAAGAAAGGAAATCAGGGCAATAAAATTCCAGCCCCCATCCCCAGGAATATCCGTTAGTGAAAGCCTACTTGTTAAAGTGCCTTCCAAACAGACTACAAAACCAAGGTAAAATTAGGAGATGTCTGGAGAAACCTCATACATGAAATTAAGGAAGAATTGTAGAGCTATTATATACAAATATGATGACTCAACCATAAATATGTAATAATATGAACTTTAGGGTGACTGTGGAGTTGTGCATAATTTTATTTGTGAACACGCACAATGATCTCAGAGCTGGAGCTGGTTTGGAAATTACTCTTGAAAATTCCTATGGAAACTTATGACATAGTGTATTTTCTACATAAAGAAAAATCAGCTATACTTTCTTCTTTTAAACTCAGGAGGTTTTGGTTTTAAAATATTATACCTCAAAACAAGCAAACAAACAAGAACAACAAAACACAAAAAGACCAACCAACCAACCAACCACAACAAAAAACTATACCAAAAAAAAACAAAAACAAAAACAAAAACTCCTACATTTTTCACAAATAGCTTAATAAAGTACATCTTTGGGAAAAAAAAATCTAAATATATATATATATATATATATATAACAGAATAGACAGTAAAATATATGCTTTGCTTTATCTGTTTTTGCAATGATCTTGGTAGTTCACAGTACTAGCTTTGCATAGGATATGGAATAAGTTTGATCAATCCACCCCAAAAGGTTATTCATTTGGCTGGGATATTAAAGTTTCCTGAAACTGTATTCCCAGAATTTTTTGTCAAAAAGTTAGCAGAATACATTCTGCAGTAAAATGCATTTCCACTGGAACCAATATATCTTTACATTATGAGAACATTGTTTCAGAGAAGACAGGAGGAAAAGATTTGGTGAAGGGATGAGGCTCAGATAATATTTTGACATACATATTCTCTTTTGGCATTTTGAAGTGAAATGTTTGGAGTGTGTTTTTGGAGCAACTGTTCATAACTACGCTTCTTGCTCTATATTGTAAAATTAAAAACAAAAGTTGAAATCTAAACATTTCGAAACATTAAAAAATATGTTTTTGAAGAGATCTTTATAATGCTTTGGAATGTGATCTTTAAGGTCCTTTCCAATCCAAAGCATTCTATGATTCTGATATAGTTTAATTCTTATCTTCTATGAAGACAATATTAAGGTGGCATGTTTTCTCATTCAGTGACAACAGCTTACCTGACAAGATGGACCAGTGGTATGCAGTCCACAGGAGGAGAACAACATTAATACAACAATAAAGACACAGGGAAGAGATATTTGAGTAAAATCCATATGTCAGTTTGTGTTCAGACCAGTCACGTAGTCCTAGACCTGTGTCACATGATGGAAAAACCTGTTGTGAGTGTAGCAGTCACACTTGTGCAACGTGAGTTCAAAAGAATTGAAATAATATTTGCTAAGGGATGGGGAATGGAGACTGCAGCTGTTTGCCCAATAAAACAAATTCAATATCTGAATGAAATTGGAACATATAATCAATATTGGTCTAGAAAGAAAAGCAACAATAATCTTATAGCTCATTGGAAAAGGCCTAGCTTTGTTAACCTTCTGGTCATGCTGCAAAGCCATCTTTTTTTTTTTTTTCTTTTTTTTTTTTTTTCCCTTCTGCTCTGCTTAAAGATTTTGAGGGCATAGATTGAGCTTGCTGTTTTGCAGTAATGACTTGTTATTGTTTGTCTCTGTATCAATACTACTTTTTCATGGAATAAGCTATAGGAGGGACTACAGAGGAATAAGGAATGCAGACCACAGGTTATACAATATTAAATGAATGTATAGAATATATTCACATAACTAAAATGTGTGCTAGGTGAAAATGGAACTTCAAGATAGAATGTTCATGGAAGCTAGTGACAGATTTGCCCCCAGATTTAAGTATACTTCAACATTTAGGGAAAAGAGAAAGAGAAAAAGAGAAAACTTCATCCAGGAAAGTGACTGGTAATTCTCGACTGAGATGACAATATAAATGCTGTAGGAATAAACATCACCTGGGTGCTGTAGCATAAGATTTTGACAGAAAGGGGCAAAGTTGAGAGGTCCTAGGTAATCTTAGTGATCTAGATTCTAGTTTCTTTCTTACAACTCTATACAACTCTATCTTGAATATCAGTTTAACTTCTCAATTTTCTGCTAAATTTGGCATAATGTATGATATTTATGATTTTTATTTATTTATTTATTTATTTATTTTTATTCTGGTTCTTCCCTATATCCTGAAGTGAAATGAATTCTTCTGAGGTGTTTTGAGACCTAAGAACCTAGCTAAATAGACATTTTGTCTTTAAATTCAAAGTCAAACAGGTGGATTAAAAGCTCCTATTGAAAGCTTTTCAGTCTTTGAAGAATGCAATGGCTTTAGAAGCGCATAAATGTGACTGTGGGTAGCCCAGAAGACTGAGATTTGAGAAGAGAAACATCACTGACTTCTTCAAGAACAAGAAGCAAAGCTGCTTATGAAATGCTCAGAGGGAGAGGGTGAACAGGAAGGATGGGGAAAACAGAGAGCTAAGGAAATGAAAGACCACTGAAAGCATGGGAAATAAAGCGAACAATACCAGGCTGGCATAGATTGAATGAGGTGAAGTAGGTGTGATATACAGTATGACATGTTAATAATGAGTATTTAAACATTTGAAATGAGCATAAAAAGATCATATGTTCATTTAAGGAGATGTATTCCATTTTTTTATCAGTCCTGTTAGAAAAAAAGATGCCAAAGAGGTGATAAATAGTTACTCTGTTCAAGAAAGAGAAGAAAATGAGGGTAAGCCACAATTGTAATTGAATTGCTTTTCAGTCCCACAACCACAATTGCCAATAAACATGTTAAAAAAAAAAAAAAAAAAAAAAAAAAAAAGGTGAGAATGTTAAGTCACAGGAGTCAAACTTATCATCTGCTGCTCTTGGAACAAGAGCATAAAATATCACATATGTAACCTTATCTCCGAAAATGTAAGTCAGCTTAGGTTACTAGCCTTTATTTGGGTATATGAGGTATTTGTCATATTCTGTGACTGACAAGTATATTGCCTCTTCATTTATGTCCTTCTGTGCAGTATCTGTCACTCTCTACATTTTACCACTGTAGCTTTTCAAAAATCTTAATGGCAATGTGTAAAGTTTTGAGCCTTTCTCCTAGTGTATTTTGTATGCTAATAGTGGAACAGGCATGATGCATTCCAGTCCTGAGGACAGCCTGTATAAGAAATCACAAGCATGGAAAAATACAAAATAATCAGACTGAAATCATGTTTTCTGGGTGATGGCTGCAACCATCAGGTAGAAGTGCAGATAAGGTTTACCAGTAATATATCTTTTCCAGTGCAATGTAAATATAAAAAGTTCAGACTCACAGCAAAGCTGGATACTGATATTTTATTTAAAGAAACAAAACAAAACAAAAACATAAAATCAGGCCCATTACTTTGTTTGCATACATTTAAATCAAACAAACAACAAAATGAAACAAACAAACAAACAAAAACACAAAAAATCCCACTGGTTTTAAAGGTTCATCAAAACCAAGTTTGAAGATGTGTTCAGGTAATCCTTCCATTCTCTCAGCACAACACATAGATGTAGTAGACATTGTAAGGAACTTTAAAGCCATCAATAATCATAAATATCCCCTTCGTGTTTTCTGCCCTGCTCAGATTCCAAGCAGTTTAAACATCTCTGAAATTACACCATTCTTCCAAATGAAAGTTTCCAAACCAAGTCTTGAAGAAATCCAAACGTGCCATTTAGCATAATGCCTCACCTGATGCTGAGCTATACACCACCGGCATGGTAACTGCCTTCCCCTCACTGAATGCAAATGTAATATGCAGCAGTGCCAAATGGAAATTTAACTTGGAGTCAACTTTCAATAAGCCATTTCTCCTTTCTGATGTGAAGGTTTTCTTTCAAAATGGACCTATTTGTGTAAATTGCAGGCCGGTCTGTTTGGAACCTGACTATTTCATGCAGTTGAGGGAAAGCAGGCTAGTGCTTTTTATGGACTAAGCTATCAGGTAGGTACACATTTGACACAGAGTGCGCTGAGTTATCAACTTTCTCCAAGGGCAATCATATATCTTGTATATCCAGAGCCAAATTATATTTGACATTTCATTTAAAGCCAGAGATATCCTGATGCTAAAGCAGAGCATGAGTGGTAAGAGTAGGAGGGCATTCAGTTCAACCAGATGGATGCCTATTCCTGCCCTACTTGTCTGGGTGGTAGACGAGGCCTAATAATTCATCATCACCCTGTAATTTAGCCAGATGGAAATCTCAGATTTAATTCCTTTCCAATGACATTCCTTCCTATGCCTGGCAATGTTAAAGGGGACTAATCTGAGCAAGCTTTAGATGGCAACATAACCAGCAATATTTATATAGTTTGTTGTGAAGATTTCTTTGCTTATACCCAAAGTTTTCACATCAAGCCTGGTTGTTTGCAAATTACAGTCCCGGAATTTCTCAAGCTCAGCCTGTTCCAAATCTCTGCATCTTATCACGGGTCTTCATTACACCTCTTCATGCTCTAAACCTCAAATTAAAAAATAAACTCCTTTTCTGAGGTGATGGAGAGTTAAAGGTCATTGGTATGTGTATGGATTCATTGCATTATAACGAACTTTGAAGCCATCAAAATCCTAAATATGCCCTCTGTGTTTTCACGAAATATTCAGTTGCTGCAGTGGATTGTGACATATTGAAACACGCTCAAAACTTCTCTCTTTTACACAGTATCACCTTGGAGTCACTAGATATGATCTATACCTATGGAACTAGGTTGAAATTATGTGTTCATTATAATTCTATTAAATTATTTTCCAGTGATTCCAAGTCCAATGGTAACATCTACAGTAGGAAGAGGTTCAGGATGTGATCTAGATATCTTGTAGCAAAATTACTTTTGTATTTTAATACCTTCTCAGCCATGCCATCCTGGGTCTATTGTGAATATCATTGTATGCAGTATGATTGTTATGAAGGACTATTTTTTTTTCTGATTAAGAATATTGTTCATGGCAGCAAATACTATTGCTGAGTATGAAGAGGCCCTTTATAGATGTTTGCATTGTTTCCTTCATTATACTTTTATTTCACGTGTCACAGACAGGCATATCTCATACATCTTAATTATGTGATTATCTTCCAAGATGGAAACATCTTTCCTCTCTCTGAGGTGGGGGAAAATGCAGGGGGAGGGAAATCTTGTACATGAGTATAAACAGAAATAGAGGAAGTCGCACCTTATATCAAATTGTTTTCACATTTCCTTCCCTATTGATTTTTCAAAAGATAATTATTGTGGTTGTAGTGTGAGCTGCTCTCATTAGGAACCCATCGATTGTTAGCTACTATTATTGCTTCAAATGTTGGAACTGGGAGGGAAGAGATAAAGGGAAAAATTAGGGTCAATATTTTATTGCTTTAATGTTTGTTAATTGCACACTTTGGGCATGTCCTTCACCATTATTTTTTTTTCCTAATAAAAACCCTGGAAAATTAATTATCTTTTTTTATACAATGACCTATTTTCTTTTATTAAGGTCAAAAAGCGAATGTATATTCCTTCATAAAATGCAGCCTTGAATTTATTGAAAAGACGAAAGCCCATTCAACTCTTTTATTGCCAAATGGCCATTTTTTCAGTAGTGTCCACACTTACCTGTACTACAAAGAGTATAAGCACCATTCTTCATTTAGCAACATCACTCCCCACTGTATAGTCTGTTGGAGGGTTTATATTAATTGTGCAGTTTCTTCTAGTTTCACGTGGTTCCCTAGAAAGAAGACAGAAACCCGCAAAATGCCACTAAAACTATAGGTTTTCCCTTTAAATAAAGATAATTTATTTGAAACCTCTCTTAAGTTTAAGGAATCTGGTATTGACTCACTCAGCAAAGCCTGTCTGCCTATTTTGAAGTATTCTCCTGAATGTGAAGGTTTCCCTGGCTCTATTGCTGTGATTGCAGATGACTTGTAGTAGTTAACATACTGTTCCTACAACAGACCCCAGAGGTAAAACGGAAGTAATCTCCAAAGCCCACAGGGGAAGCCACAAGAAGCTACTGGGACATCCTCATGAGGGATGAGGGGAGACCTCATCGCAGTCTACAACTTCCTCGTAAGGGGGTGTCGAGAGGCAGGAGACCTTTTCTCCATTAACACCAGCGACAGGACCCGCGGGAACGGGGTTAAGCTGAGGCAGGGGAAGTTTAGGCTTGACATCAGGAGGGGGTTCTTCACTGAGAGAGTGGTTGCACACTGGAACAGGCTCCCCAGGGAAGTGGTCACTGCACCGAGCCTGTCTGAATTTAAGAAGAGATTGGACTGTGCACTTAGTCACATGGTCTGAACTTTTGGGTAGACCTGTGCGGTGTCAAGAGTTGGACTTGATGATCCTTAAGGGTCCCTTCCAACTCAGGATATTCTATGATTCTATGATTCTATGATCCCACAAAGACACCAAAGACATTAAACGCAGGCATTAAATGTTCATGACTTGAGATAGAGCCTTTTTTTCCTAGTAATAAAGATGCCTTTCCTAGCTCAAAAGAAGGCACCTTTAACTGGGCTTCCTGGCAGCCAGTGCAGAGGTCAAGGATATAAAGGATACCTCTGACATGTTGAACATATATTTGCAATCTCCTCCTTCTGCTGGTTTTGGGGGACAAAGTCTGGAGACATGAATGAGATCAAGGCAGACTTTCCTAAAAACCCTGGCTTCTTTGTCACAGCTGTGTATGGGAAGGATGGAGGGTCCCCAACTCATCACCTTCTTGCTATTTGTCTACTTGTCAAAAGCCTGGTGTCCCATAGGAAGCAAGAGTTAGTGGATCAAAGTCTTTTCAAAAAGAAAAAGGAAGGAAGGAAGGAAGGAAGGAAGGAAGGAAGGAAGGAAGGAAGGAAGGAAGGAAGGAAGGAAGGAAGGAAGGAAGGAAGGAAGGAAGGAAGGGAGGGAGGGAGGGAGGGAGGGAGGGAGGGAGGGAGGGAGGGAGGGAGGGAGGGAGGGAGGAAGAAGTCAGGGGAGCTCTTTTCTCATATGTTCTCTTCTGTCTTGCAGCAGACAGAGCTGTGCCTTGGTCTTACAGACAGTGATGGAAGTTACTGTCACTGTAGAGCTCAGTGCTTGTTGTATGTTATATGGAAGTCTATTCTGAGCCTATATGCAGGACAAGGATTTTCAGAGGATTTAAGCATGAAACGATGAAGAAATTCTCTTATGAGTCACCTGCTGACCTTCTCCCTACCTTGGGTGGTCACGACAGTGACAAATTAAATGACCTCAATGCTTGTATACTCAGGCAATTAAATTCTACATAAAGTTGAATCCCAAATGCATACGTGATTCTGTGGATCAGGTGTTGATAGGCATTTTTCCAAGGCCATAGAGACTATCTGTAGTGGATCAAGAGATTTCATCTGGAATTACTCACTCAGCCCTTGACCTTTGCACAACAAAGCCACCACTGCCTCTCTGCATCTGATCATTTCAGCTGCTGCTTGAAGGATGGCCTGGCTTTTAAGGGCATGTCTACATCATCAGCCACAGATGGGCACATGCTGTGCTCTGAGCTGCCAGATGGGAGCTACCTTTCCCAGGGAGCCATGCAGACATGTAAAAGTGAAACCACTGCCATGCTAATGAGTCCAGGCCATGCTAATGAGTCCAGCTGGGTGACTTTGTGTCCTACCCAGCTTTAAGCACACACACTTCCATGGAGAGCAGTGAAGTAGTGATCAACATCCACCTTAAAAAGATATTATATTTTTTGGTGCCAGGAACAAAATGTTAGAGAGACAAATTGTTTTTTAATAGACAGCTGGAATACATATTTAGTCTTAGGCTTCCAGTTTGACGTGTCACCATGAATCAGGTTAAATAGGCTTTGATCCCAGAAATAGGACTTTTTGATGTTCTAACACAGCACTGATTTTCTTACAGAGTGGAGCTTCCCTGTGCTATTGTACACTCTATTCTGGCTAACACCCACAAGCTAACATTGAAATCTTTAGGTTAATAACAGTAGCATAAAACCTAATCTGGTTTCAACACCAGACTGAACAGTATTGAGTAGATATTTAGAGCAGAGCAGCCATGAATACGATTCTCCATATTACTGCAGCTACAATTTTAGAGCTTCTCAAGCTAAATGTTTGAAAGCAAGCATGGGGTGCCCTGCGTTTGCTACCACCTGGGTCCACAGTGGTTTGACAGTCAGAAGGAGAACAGATTAGAAGCTCCTTACTTGGAATACAAGCCCTTGGGTAACTAATAGAAAAAGCACTTTTCAATTTCCATGGGCAATTCATCTGATTGTTGCCTAAACTGCTCTCTAGACTGAACAGTTTTGGGAGAAAAACTATTTGTGAAATGTACGGTAATATACTGACAGCTACCAAAAACTAAATAAATAGACTCAATTAGAGTGACACTAGTCACACCATTTATATGGAGAATTTGACACTCCTGAATTAACATATTTGGTTGGTCTTTTCTCATTATTGTTATTTCCCCCAGACTAACAAAACCTGCCGATAGCAGCGGGACCTTTTTAGATGTGTCTCGGCATCACTTCTTGGAGCAGCGTGTGGAAGCATCATGTGCAGAGCAAAGCTCAGCTCTGGTTAGCAGGAGCATTAAGCCATTAAACAGTTGGTGAGCATAAAGATCTCTGTACCCGCTCTCTCAGCTGTGGTCCTGCTTAGCTAACAGCAAATATGTGTCGTAAATGCCACATCATATGCCTACGCGCTCCTGCCCTGGGTTAGCATAATAGCCACCCTAAATTGTATTATGCTGTGTATCAGTTGCTCAGTATTCAAGGTCTGTTCTTCCCTAACCTAATATTATGATTTATCCTTGCCTTTGATTTTTTTTTTTTTTTTCTGTTGACTTCTAACTGTTTCTGTGGAAACAGGAAGAGTATCCAAAGATAGCAGTTTGTCTGTAGCATGTCTGTGCATCCGTATGTCACATCTATATGGCCTAGAGGCATTGACGTGTAAAAACAAACACTGCAAGAGGGAGCGTTTGCATGTTAGACAATTGCAGCAGTCACTGTTCTTTTAGTCTTAAATAAGAAGACTCACAGCTGGTATGTGCATGGATGTCTTGAGCTCTGTCTTAAATGTCATTTTTCCTGAAGGATATTCCATGACTCTTTATTCTGGACTAAGAAATAATATTTACTTATACAAAATATTGCTTTTTTTTTTTTTTTTTTTTTTTTTCCTTGATTATTCTTTTTCTATGGAGGATGATTAGAAAGCTTGCTTTCTCTGTCATACTGGCATCATGCCTTTGTATCCCCCCTCTGTATCTGCAATCCCAAGCAATCTGTGTAGCTCTGTCCCCATTTTACAAATCAAGTGAAAGATGTTTTGAATGCTGGGTGCCCAGCCTTCCCCCTGCCCTGGCTGCACGATTCAGGTGCTTGTACTGACTACAGTGTGAGAACTAGTCCTGCACACATACTTGTCTGGATGCAGCCTTCAGCACCAGTTCCTTGATTTCCCGTCAGTCAAGAGAAGTAAGGGTGCTGTCCTAGCCAGCAGCTCTGCTCAGACTGCTCTCTTCGAGGCATTAGTAACATCTATTTTTATTCCTGTAAATATTAAGTGCTGAAGATAGGCTGGTAAATGTGGCTCTGAATACCCAGAGCAGCCTGGTAGACACCTAATAGTTAGGGGTGATTTATGCAATAACCTTGCACCTACCCCTGTTTAGGATTGCCTGTGCCTGTGCTCTGGGGCAGTTTTTTTGTACCATTAACTCATTTCAACCACTGATATGCTCTGTATGACTTTTCTGGGAAGGCAATTGCAAATCCTGGTGGCAAGAGCTGGAACTGAGTGCAAAACATTCCTGTAAGTCTAAAAACACAGACATCATTTCCCTGCTGATGTGGTATAAAGAGGAGAATTAGCGGCTAATCCCTTAAGAGAGAATGCATTTCTGTGCAGGGCAAAGAATATCAGCCCCCTTGAACGTCCTGTGTTTAGACAGAGATTAGGGCTCCCTTGGCATCAGCTTTTTGTCATTCAGTCCTTTTTCACCTGCTCTGCCGTGAGCCACAGCTCCCTCCGAAGCCGATTTCAGCATTGCCTGCCTGTTCTGCTGCCCTACTGGCTCCTCCACCCTGCAAAGTGGTGCAGGATGTGCAGTGCAGCTGGCAGAAGAGCTGGGAGGGCAGAGGAAACAGGTTTAATTCCCCTGTGCACTGCGCCGTTAATGTGTGCTTTCACCTCACCAGGAAACAGCAGGCTTGGTCACCTTTTTGCTCAGGTACCTCAATGCTTCCCTATCCTTGGAGATCCAGTGTTGACATTACCACTCATGCGCAGGCCTCTTGTGCCCCAGGAGGAGAGCTGCAGTGCTCTGAGATGGTCCACATAGCAAGTAAGAGCTTAGAGATGTCAGCAGAGACATGAATTTCTTTGTGGGTAGCACTTTGTAGGAAGGGAAAGGCCTTTCCCAAAGGAGCTGAAAGATGGCAAAGAGCAGTGATGGTGGGAACTATTCCTGCTCCAGAGCCCCCTTGTGAAGGCAGCCTAAACAACTTTTATGAATATCACACAGAGAACACGTAACCCAGGTATCAATTCCACCTCTTAACTACCAATTAAAAACTGAAATTATTCTTCTCTCAAAAGTCATATTCAAGTTTCATACACGGGGAAACTGAGTCCCGGTGTTGTAATAGCGCAGCCATCATCCTGCAATGGAACTGGCAGCAGCAGTTTCCTGGAACTTGGTCCATCTTCCATAAACTTCCCACCTTTGGGTGGATTTTAAAGCAGGGGCAACTGAAACCATGTCTCATTTGCTGTGACAACACTTGCTGAGAGCTGTGCAATAAATAATAGATTCAGAAAAGAGAAAGCAGTGCCTGAGTGCCAGGGAAATCCATCAGCATCTGCTCACAGTGCTGCAGAGTTGTCATATTTATTGAGTTATTTATGAGGTCAAACGCAGACAGAGGAAAACTACTCTCTTGACATCTTCTCACTAGCACCACAGCCTCTGTCTGGGCAGTCATGGCAAAGACCAATTCACTTGAATCAGTGTTGAAGAGAACTGGGTGTTTCTTTGTTGTTGTTGTTCCCACATGTGTAATGAGGTGGCAAGCCTCAGTTCAGTTCCCATCCATTTCAGATAAGAGAAAAGAGACGAAACAATAAATAGGTATAACAGATTAACTGCCTCCTTTGGAAACCCCTTCAGGTTACAGATAAAGCTCATTAGGTGCATAGTAGTCAACGTAATTATCATTTTCATTTACAGCTTTGGGCACTATGGTAATATAGATGATTGATAATGACAAATTCTAATAAAATGTAATAAAATCACTTTCTTTAGAGAGAGGTTTTAGAACCAGACTCCCAGACTCTTTTTTTTTTTTTTTTTTTTTTTTTTTTTTTTTTAATTTCAGCGATTTTAATTAAAAATTTGTGAGCTTTAGTTTAGTTTAGAAGTTTCTCAGCTTTAGTTTAGAAGGTTCTCAGCTTGGTGTAACCATCCTGTATTCTGATAAAATGGAATTCATTTATTTGCTGGAGATTGTCAAACATCCACTGTCTGTAAAAACACTGCCTTTATGTGTTTACACTTAACTATTTCTGTGTTAGTTTCTTGAAAGAGATTCTCTAAGTTTCCAAAGTTTCCCAATGGATGCTCTTCCTGCAGTTTTCTAAGCAGCAGAATCTGGACTTTGCAGAACAGCTTGAGCCCAAGAAGAAGTGAGCTGATTTGTTTATTACTATTATTTATTACTATTATATTTATTATACTTTATTTATTACTCTTTTATTTATTACTATTTTTATTTAAGTGCCATATGGTTAAATAAGAACCACAGAAAACAAGTGTCCTTTGCACAATAAGCTCCATCCCCAACATTTCTGCCCATTGCCTACCAAGCAAGCCAGAGAGGCTCTGCTGCTGCCACAGGAGGCTGAGTGTGGGGGACTTCATCACCTCCCTTTTGTCTTGTGGTGTCAGCAGAGGCCAGAAACCCACCTTCCACCAAGGCCCTGGGGAAATATATTTTCATTTTTGCAGCACTGGGTCTTCGTGTGCTGTTGGTCTGTCTCTGTGTCTGCATGTACGTCTGAAATTCCTCGCCCAGCAGGCAGAGAGAAAGATCTCTCCAAACCTGACTGCACTGGTCTAAGTTGGTAACATGCTGAGGAAGTCTTGTTAGGGAAAAAGTTGTATTGGAAAAGAAGCAAACAAAAACAAGACTGAAATAGCAAGCAAGCTGTCAGGTCTGTGACCCTTTCATCCAGCCTGAAATAGCAGCCAACATTAAAAGCACCTGTGGGTTAAGAACAATTGCTCTTGAGTTTAACTTCATTATGTCGATCAGTCAGTCTGAGAAAAAAAGGTAGCTGGTCCCTTCACAGCAGAGAAAGGTGTTAATAAGAAGAGAAGTTATAAGGATGCCAGCCCCTGTTGGGTGGCAAGAGACAGGCAATGTATTGCATGTAGAACATCAGGGAGAGCTTCATCTAATTTAGAAATGGCAAAAGCTTCTCTCTATTGCTTGTCCAAAAAGAGTTGGTATAGACTTGGAAGTAGGTGACCTGGGTCATTCATGTTTCTTCTTATTTTTTTTTTCCCTCTCAAAGTCCTGCTACTAATTAGAATTTTGCCTGTAGTGAGGTGAGTTATTGGTCCAAAGGAGATGTGCATCACATCTAGAGAACAGCTATATGTCAATGTGCACTAGAGACATCCTAGCCCAGCAGCAATAAAAGGGAATTGTATGCCTTAATAACACTGTTATACCTGATGCTATGGCTTGGCAGTTATGTTTTACATAGCATTAACTCCAGCTGAAAACCAGATACAGTGTGTGTATGCAAGAAATGTGAAAAGCAGAAAGATGGCCTCTGTGTCTACAGGTTTGCAATGTTTTTGTTTTTTTTTTGGTCCAAAAATAAATCAAAAGAAAGACATCCTTCTTGATTGTTACAATTTATGTGCATATGAAATACAGCTGATGCATGATGACTACAGGTATGGAAAAGGAAAATTGTGGAGTGAGCACTGTGGCTTAGCATTACAACATCAGTCCAGGAATCATGATGCATGTGTGGACTGACCTTGCTTGTGCCTTGTTCTTCCCATTTGTAAAGTAAATTTTCTTGAAATTACGGGGAATGGATGGGGTAAGGGTGTAAATATCATGATCTGGTCTTCCATAAGCAGATAGAATTCTTTTCTGGTTTGGGAGGAATATCTCATTGACTCAAAGAATGTGTGAAACTGGACCTTCAAGTCATGAACCTGTTTCTGCCTTAGACCAATGGCAAAGCTAGTCACATGACGGAGCCCAGAGGGAGAACTTTCACTTCCTTTCCCAAGCAGAAAACCTTTTTTTTTTTTTTTTTTCTCTACTAACACTCATCTCATCTCATCCACATAGGCAGGGCACTATTAAAACTGAAGTGCTGTGGTTTTATGTATTGTTTCTCTAGTATTAACATCAGAAGTAATTACACTTTGTATCTTTGTATCACTTCTTTCCAGATCACTGCGCATGGGGTACTAAATCTGATACCTTGGATTTATTCCAGTTGTTTTCATGCCAGCATGACTTGCTCTCCCTCAAGTCTTTTCTTTATTTTTTGATATGATTGCACACTTTTTTTTTTTTTTCTCCTTCTCTCTGCTTAGCTGTTAAGCAGTGTGGTGGCTTTACTCAGGTGGGTGGCTGAGCTCCAGCACATCCGCTCTCTCACTCCCCCTCGTCAAAGAGGAACGGGGAGAAAATACGATGAAAAGGGCTCAAGGGTTGAGATAAGGACAAGGAGATCGCACAGTAATTATTGTGACAGGCAAAACAGACTCAGCATAGGGTGATAGTATGTTTTTTTACCTATTACTAACAAGCTAGAGAAGTAAGAAACAAATGAAAGAAAATGAAAGCAAATGAAATAAAGAAAACAAAAGCACCTCCCCCCCCATCCACCCTCTTCCACCTCCTGCCCCCGAGTGGTGCAGAGGAACAGGAGAATGAGGGGGGTTATGGTCAAGTCTATAGCACTTCTTCTCTGTTGCTCCTTCTCGGTCACTCATCCCCTGTGCTGTGGGGTCCCTCCCATAGGATTCAGTCCTTGCTGAACTGATCTGGCATGGGCTTCCCACAGGCAGCAGCTCTTCAAGAACTGCTCCAACATGGGTTCGTACCATGGGGTCCATCCCTCAGGAGAAAACTGCTCCAAACTGGGTCCCCCACGGGCAGGAGCTCCTGCCAGACCCCCTGCTCCTGTGTGGTCTCCTCTCCATGGCCTACAGGTCCAGCCCAGAATCTGAACCAGCAGGGGTCTTCCACAGGCCGCCGTCTCCATCAGTGCAGGTCCACCTGCTCTACTGTGGTCTCCTCCATGGGCTGCAGCATGGAACCCTGCTCCACCGTGGTACTCCAAGGGCTGCAGGGGGACATCCTGCTTCACCATGGTCATCACCACAGGCTGCAGGGGACTTCTGCTCCAGCGCCTGGAGCACCTCTCCCACTATTTTTTCACTGACCTTGGCGCCTGCAAAGCCGTTCCTCTCTCCTCTCACTCTCCCAGCTGCTGTGTGATGCAGCATTTTTTTCCCTGTCTTAAATATGCTCTCACAGACCCACAAAACAACATCAGTTATTGGCTCAGCTCTGGTCAGCAGTGGGGCCCTTACCAAACATGGGGCAGCTTCTACATACTTCTAACAGAAGCCACCCCTATGGCCCCCTGCTACCAAAAGCTTTTAATTTGATTTAAAATCAAATTTTAAAACAATCTCACAAATAGCAGTCAGCCTCAGTAGGCTGATGAGATCTTATTTGTCCCAGACTCTTTACATATTCTCTGTAATACTTAAATTTCAGTATCAGGTTGGGCTACTCAGGAATTTCCTAAGAAAGCATTATTGTCGGAAAATTAACATTCTTGGAAACTTAAATTGAAAAGGTGCAGCATTTCAAATAATTCCATTACTCGTGTGTTTGAACAATTAAAATACCATATTTCTGGCAAGATAGAAGGTACAAAATGCGTAATTTTAAGTTTAGGAATGACTTTTTGTTCCTTTGACTTTAAAATTTAAAATTAAATGATCAAAATCAGAACAAAGTAAGCCATTTGAAGTTTACAAAAGACAAATTATCCTCAGATGATCCAAATTAAGTTTGGTAAGGCCATAGTTTTTAGGTTTCTATTTTCATCTTGTGAAACAGGATAGGAAATTGCTTTGAAATCTCAAAGACAAATTTCTTCGTGTCCAGATCCTGTAAGTTTCTTGAAAAATATTTCAGCTCATCCTGTGTTTTAAACATATTTTAAATAAAATTCCAAAAGGGAGAAGGAGAAAAACAAAACAAAACACTCACTTAACTACCTTGTGAAGAAGTTATAGCAACCAGTCAAAACTAATCATGGGTATTGCATTTGTTTATAGTTAGCAGAAAGAGTTGCCTCCAGAGGGTAATTTGTTGCACCTCTTTCAAAGTTATCCAGGTAGAAATTAATTACCCTTGGGAATTCCTGTGGTTTATGTGTGTTAATTACAGGGGAAACTGAGGTGACTGTCTAAGTGAGATGTGGTGGTTTTACCGTGCTGGGCAGCTAAACCCCACAACCGCTCTCTCACTCCCCCTCCTTTAGATGAGGAGGGGGAGAAGTAAAGCAAAGAACAACTCACGGGTTGAGATAAGGATAATTTAATTAAAGGGAAATAATAATAATAATAAAATAAAGACTATCACGAACTAAACAATTTAACTAAGGGGAAATAAAAAGGGAAAGGGGAAAAGGGAAGGGAAAAGGGAAAATAAAAAGAAGGGAGGAACACAAACAAACAAAATAAATGAAAGCTATATGGAAGTGCAGAGGAAAGAAATTACTCTCTACTTCCCACAAATGAGTGATGATTGAACACGTCCTTGAAGCAAGGCCTCAACGCACGTAGCCAGTGTTCAAGAGGAGGACCGACGTCTTCTCAACGAGAGCCCACCCCTCCCCTCTTCTTGTTTCCACCTTTTATTGCTGAGTGTGACACCACATGGTATGGAATATCCCTTTGATTGGTTTAGGTCAGCTGCCCTAGTGATGTTTCTCTCCTCACTTTTTGCCCATCCCCTAGGAGGGTTAGAGAAAGGCCCAATACTGTGCCACTGCTG